>NC_092047.1:49092063-49440323 GCF_003086295.3 Arachis hypogaea
TCAAAGAAGCATGTTTTCAATCATAGCACAAAAATTAGGAAGGAAGACATAAAGCATGCGATTAGTATGAATAAATGGGTAAAGAGTTGATAAAAACCACTCAATTGAGCACAAGATAAACCATGAAATAGTGGTTTATCACTCACACTGAAAGGAAATACAATGTATGAAACAAAAATAGGCTGAATGATGGTAAAAGTTGTTCGAATAACATGAATCAAATCCCTTAAATACTAAACGAATGACTAGTAAGGTAGAACAGTGTTTTTAGTACTAAAATCTACTTCTGGGGCCCACTTAGTGAGTGTTTGGGCTGAGCTTTGATGAGATCCACGTGCTATGAGGTCTTTTCGGCGTGAAACGCCAGCCAGGGAGTCCTCTCTGGGCATTTGGACGCTGGGCTCTGCTCCTTGGGCACTGGACGCCTGGAAGGGGCAGGAGGCTGGCGTTTGACAGCAGCTTTGGGCCTTCTAATCTGAAGCAAAATATGGACTATTATATATTGCTTGAAGGCTCTGGAAGTCAACTTTCCATAACCATTGAGAACGCTCCATTTGGACTTCTGTAGCTCCAGAGAAGCTTTTTCGAATGCAAGGAGGTCAGATGTGGACAGCATATGCAGTACTTTCTCTGTCTCTGAATCAGACTTTTGCTCCAACTCCTCAATTTCAGCAAAATTACCTGAAATTGTACAAAACTACACAAGCTCAGAGTAGAATCCAGAAATGTGAATTTAACACTAAACTTGTAAAAACTTAATAAAACAAAACAAAACATACTAAAAAATATATGAAAAATATGCCAAAAAGCGTATAAAATATCCGCTCCTCAGTAGCTTATGCTCGCATTGTGTGTATCCCTTCACGTATGCGACCTTTAAAAATTTGATTTCTCACGCACGCGACACTGACTCGCATACGCGAGCTCCTCAACCCGTAAATACTGTTCGCGTCACATGCTATGTGGTCGCGTACGCAACCAGGAAAAAAGATGTTCGTGTACGCGACACACATCTCGCGCACTTGAGTTATTGAGGCAGCAACCATTGGTCCCGTCGTGCATGTATCACGCATACGCGGGTAATGATCGGATATTTTATACACTTTTTGGCATCATTTTCATATTGTTTTAGTTATGTTTGTTTAAGTTTCGTTATATTTTCATAGGTTTTGATGCAAAATTCACATTTTTGGATTCTACTTTGAGTTGTGTGTTTTTGATGATTTTAGGTAATTTTTTTCTGAAATTGAGGAGCTTTGGCAAAGTCTGATTCAAAGGCAAGGAAAGCAAGCAGATGTTGTCAGATTCTGACCTCCATGCACTCAAACACGTATTTCTGGAGCTACAGAGGTTCAAATGACATGCCTGCAATGGCATTGGAAAGCTAACTTCCAGAGATTTTTTAGCAATATATAATGGTCTATACTTTTCTTCGATAGAGCCTGCCTATATTGGGTGTTGGACGCCCAAGAACTACCCCTTTCCAGCGTTCAACGCCCCAGAGACTCAAGCCACGTTGAACGCCCAATCACCCTTGGACGTTCAAAACACAGAAGCACAAGCAGCATGGACCAACCCTTAAGGAGCTCAATACCCATCCCCAGTTGGAGCCAAGCTCCCCAATACCAACAAAGTGGCCCAAGATGGATTTCCACCTTTATTCTAGTGTATCAACTTTAGTACTCTGCTATTAGTTATTATATATGAACAAGATCACACTTTTAGAACTTTCTGATCTTTCTTTTTGCACGTTTCACTATTATTTTCAGAAGCTGTGACTATTAAACCTCCTAGTTAGGGTTAGAGCTCTACCTGATTCTCATGGATTAATAATTCTACTATTTCTATTTCAATACCGTTTGATCCATCTCTTGTGCATTTTTGTTCTTCATTTCATGAATTGAGATGAACCGGACATTCATCCTTTTCTACATGGGTTTCGTGTGAGTCCTGACCCGGATACATGAACCACAGCTAAGAGTGACACGGATTCCAAAACATACCTGGCGACTTTGATAATGACATAAAATTCTGTTGACCGTGGTTACTGAGGTCTTTTGGCTTAGACTAGAGTCAGAGAGTAGCATTCCCTGATTCGGAAGATACACCTTGTCTGTGGGTTTTGGGTAGGATCGGAAGGGGAGTGGATTTCTTAGGTCTTCACCTTTGCCTAGGGAAGCTATGAGTTAACTGAGAGAGACATGAGTTCGGATATGGTGGATGCTATGTTTAGAAGAGATAACTTGATGAAGGAATGAGTTAATCACTTAGTGCCATTGAATAATCATTCGTTATTGAATAGACATAAGAAAAGTTAATCCGGAAGGATACCATCTCTGAAGCTTAACTGAATTTATATGCTTCACACCAACTGGTATTTTTTCTTATATTTTATCTATGCCTTAAACACCCACTTAACCCAACTAAGATCTACATACATTGCTGCTAATCACACCTCATGAATCACCCTCACCCCGGGATCTGGACAACCAGTCACTTGCATTCACTTGGAAACTTCGGATTTATCGGCACAATTTTGCCCGTTGCTGGGATTGTTCAAGATGGCAAACTACCGGACTATCTTGTTGCTTAGATAGGTGCTTTTTTATGGTTTAGTTACTCTTTTAATTGTGTCTTTTGTTTTCATCTTCAAAAATTTTTCAAACCTTTTCTTTTCTTTAGTAATCTTTGTCTTTGTTTTAGTCTTGTGTTAGTTTTTAAGTTTGGTGTCCGTCTGTTTTCATCTTTTTCTTTTAAATTTTGAAAATTGTTCTTGAGTGTTCTTCACAGTGTTCGAATTGTTCTTAATATTTTCTTTGTTGATTTAAAAATCTTTAAAGTTTGGTATCTTTTAGTTGTTTTTCCTTTAATTTTCAAAAATTAGTATCATTTGATCTTAAATTTTAAGTTTGGTGTCGCTTAGTTGTTTTTCTTTTCTTTCAAATTCAAAAATCCAAAAAAAAATATCTCTTTTATCCTTATTCAATTTTTGAAAATATGCTATCTTTCTTATCTTGATTTAAAGTTTAAGTTTCGTATTTTCTTGTTATTGAAATTTAAATTTTAATTTCAAATCTTATATTTTCAAATCTTTTTAAATCTTTATCATATCTTTGTTTATCTTTCTTTAAATTTCAAAATCTTATCTTATCTTATTTGAATTTCAAATTTAAATCCAAAATCTTTTTCAAAAATTCAATTTCAAAATTTAAATTAAAATCTTTTTCAAATTTTTGTCATATCTTTTTCCTTAAATCTTTCTTATCTTATCTTCTTTAAATTTTTAAATTTTAAATCTTTTCTTTCCAAATCTTTTGAATCTTTATCTTATCTTTCTTTTCTAAATTTAAAACTTACTTATCTTATCTTCTTTTAAATTAAAATTTTAAACTTTAAATCTTTTTCAATTTTTATCTTTCTTTGTTTGACTCTTCCTTTCAACTTTTAAATTTTAAAATCTTCTTTACATTTTCTTCTTTTAATTTCAAAATCAAATCTGTTATTTTGTTTTCAAATCTTGTCAGTTAGTTAGTTACTTGTTTACCTTATTATCTTTCTATTTCTTTTCTTTTTCTTCTTTTTCGAAAATTTCATCTCTCTTTCCCTCTCTATTTTTGAAAATATCTCCTCGTTTCTCTCTATTGATTTTCAACAACTATCCTTATTAAAGGACATCTTCTTTTCCTTCACTCTTGACCTATCTCTCTAATAAATGACCTCTATACTCTGACATAGAGAATCCTTTCTTCTTCTCTTCTTGTATTCTTTCTTCTTGTTTATGAACAGGAACAGGGATAAAGAACCTCTCTTTAATCTTGATCCTGAACCTGAGAGGTCTCTAAGGAGGCGTTTACAATAAGTTAGACCACAATACTCTGAAAGAAATCTCACGGAACTTTTCAAACAAGAAGTAGAGAATACAAACATGGCAGCCAATCCCAATGACAGAGAAGACGCAAGGAAGGTCCTAGGTGACTTTACTGTACCCACTTCTGATTTCTATGGGTGAAGCATCTCTATACCTGCCATTAGTGCAAATAATTTTGAGCTAAAGACTCAACTGGTCACTCTAGTTCAACAGAACTGCCAGTTTCATGGACTTTCACAAGAAGATCCCAGCATATCTGTGATACTGTCCTAGACTTTTGGGAGAAGGTGGTCAATACATTTTTGACCAAGTTCTTCCCACCTTAGAAGCTGAGCAAGCTTAGGGTGAAAGTTCATACCTTCAAACTGAAAGAGGGTAAATCCCTCTATGAAGCATGGGAGAGGTACAAGCAATTGATCAGAAAGTGCCCTCCTAACATGATTTCAGACTGGACCTTGCTAGATATATTCTATGATGGCCTCTCTGAATTATCCAAGATGGCATTGGACCACTCTACTGATGGATCACTCCACCTAAAGAAAATTTCTGAAGAGGCACAGGAACTCATTGGCATAGCTGCAAACAACCAATTCATGTACACTTCTGAGAGGAATCCTATGAACAATGTGGTAGCTCAGAAGAAAGGAGTCCTGGAGGTTGATACTCTGAATGCCATATTGGCTCAGAATAAGATCCTGACCCAACAGGTCAACATAATCTCTCAGCATCTGACTGGATTGCAAGTTGCAACTGACAGCATGCAAGAAAACTCCTATGAAGAAGATGCCTATGATCCAGATCAACCCATGATAGAAGAGGTTCACTATATGGGAAATTCCTTAGGGAATCTCCACATTGAGCCTTATAGAAACACCTACAACTCATCATGTTGGAATCATCTCAACTTTTCATAGAAGGATCAATAGAAGCCTCAGCAAGGCTTTAACAATAATCAAGGTGGAAGAACCCATAATAGGTTCAACAACAGACCATTCCCACCTTCTCAGCAATAGATGGAGACTTCTATCCAGAGCCTTTCTGACTTAGCTACTGTAGTCTCTGATCTCTCTAAGACCACTCACAGTTTCATTACTGAAACAAGATCTTCTATTAGGAATCTGGACATACAGATTGGTCAGCTAAGTAAAACGATCCCTGAGATCCCTTTTAACATGCTTTCAAGTAATACTAAAGTAAACCCTGCAGATTTTATAATCTTAGATACTGGAGAGGACAAGGATGAATCCATCATCCTTGGAAGACCTTTCCTAGCCCTTGCCAATGCCATAATTGATGTGGCAAAGGGAGAGCTCGTTCTACAGTTATGGGAAGATCACATCTTGTTCAAGATTCCTAGACTTAACTCCCTCCCTAAAGGAGAGACAACTGTGCAACACTTAGTATTCCAACCCTTTCTCTCTGTGCAGAGCTTCACAGAGCCCCCAGACACCAAATCTAAGTTTGGTGTTGAGAAACCATCATCAAGCAATGAGAATGAAGGTACTAAGAAAAAGGTACCTAAAGGCTGGAGGGATAAAAAAATCCCCACTGAAGGCCTCTCACGTGGCATGAGAGTTGTCTTCACCGACAGCCCAGTCATTCCACACACTATGAACAAGATCCTATCTCTAGAACACATGGAGCTCATCCATGAGAGCACAAGAAGGAAGTTAACTGTAAGGTGTGAAACTCTGAGCCCCTATCCATCCCCGTAAAGAGGCTAACCATCAAGCTAGAGATGTTAAAGAAGCGCTTGTTAGGAGGCAACCCAACCATAATTATAGTATTGTTATTTTTTTAGTTATTTCTACTCGAGTTATATTAAGTTATTTCCATAGATATTTCCTTTTTAAAGTTTGTGATCATGTGTAGTAGTAAGAGACAAAAACATTCAGAGATGGAAACAGAACACCCTGGAGTGATCCCCTTGCTGGCGTTGAACGCCAAACAAAGAGGCAGGAGGGGCGTTCAATGCCCCATATGGGTAAGAAAGCTGGCGTTGAATGCCACACAAGGAGAAGTGTGGGCGTTCAATGCCCAAGAAGGGGCAGCTTTGCTGGCGTTGAACGCCAGAATGGGACTATTCTGGGTGTTCAACGCCCAAGAGGGAGCAGTATTACTGGTGTTGAACGCTAAGGAAGGAGACCCTAATGGGCGTCCAACACCCTACATGGAGCAAGAAGCTAGCGTTGAACGCCAGCCAGGGAGTAGAGACTAGGCGTTCAACTCCCACAAGGGGCAGAAAATTTGAATTCCCTAGCCTCTCAAGATTAGTGGGTCCCACTGAATGTCCACCTACCCCACCTTCCTATCTCTCCTACTTTCCTTCTTCCCCACATACTCTTCCCTATACACCCTCAACCAATCACATCCACATCACCCTTTTCTCTTCCCAAAACCCTTCATCACTCCCATCCATCAATTCCTACCAACCCCCACCCATTTCAAATTCAAATCTTTCCCACCCACACCCCCTTATGACCGAACCCAACCTTAACCCACCCCTATAAATAACCCTTCCTATAACCCTTCAAACACACACCTCATACACAATAACCCCCACTTGGCCAAATCCTTCTCTCCCTCTATCTCTACTCTTCTTTTCTTCTTCTACTCTCTTTTTTCCTTTTGCTCATATTTGTGCAAGGACAAACAAAGTTCTTAGGTTTGGTGTTGCAAAAGATTTGCTTTTTGACTTCTACCATCCCTAAGTATGGCACCAAAGTCTGGTGAAACCTCAAGGAAGAGGAAAGGAAAGGCCATTGCCTCCGCTTCTGAATCTTAGGAAATAGAGAGATTTATCACCAAAGCTCATCAAGACCACCTCTATGAAGTAGTGACAAAGAAAAGGGTGATTCCCAAAGTCCCCTTTAGGCTAAAAAAGAATGAGTACCCAAAGATCCAACAAGAAATCTAGAGAAAAGGTTAGGAAGTTCTGACCAATCCTATCCTGGAAGTTGGGATCTTAATGGTGCAAGAGTTTTATGCCAATGCTTGGGTCACCAAAAAGCATGACACTAGTGTGAACCCATTTCCCAAAAATTGGTGTACCATGGTCCGAGAGCGGCTCTTGGGTTTCAGCCCGAAAAGTGTAAGGTTGGCGCTCCAACTGCCATTAATGCGAGGAGACCCGCATCCTTACACTAGAAGAGTCAATTTCGATCAAAGGCTGGACAAAGTCCTTTCAGGCATTTGTGTGGAAGGAGCTTAGTGGAAGAGGGATGCTCAAGGCAAGCCTTTCCAACTAAGAAGGCTTGACCTTAAGCCCGTAGCTAGAGGATAGTTGCAATTCGTCCAACGCTCTATCATCCCTACTAGTAACCGGTCCGAAGTGACTATTGACCGAGCAATCATGATTTACTGCATTGTGCTTGGGAATGAGATGGAGGTACATAAGGTGATACCTTAAGAGATGTACAAGGTGGCAGAAAAATCTCCACCCAAGCAAGGTTGGCATTCCCACATCTTATCTATCACTTATGCAATTCAGCTGGAATTGTCATAGAAGGAGATTTCCTATTGAGGAGGACAAGCCCATCACTAAAAGAAGGATGAAGCATGTCAGAGAGCTTGCTCAAGAGCCTATGCAGCCGCCTTCAGAAATCCCTGAGAAGCCTCAAGGGATGTATTTTTCTCCCCAAAACTATTGGGACCAACTAAACACCTCTCTAGGAGAATTGAGCTCCAACGTGGATCAACTGAGGTTGTAGCACCAAGAGCAATCCACCATCCTCCACGAAATAAGAGAAGATTAAAGAGCTATGAGGGAAGAGCAACAAAGGCAAGGACGAGATATAGAGGAGCCTAAATACTCCATTGGATCCACTAGAGGAAGCAGTAGCTGCCATTACTAAGGTGGTCATGTTACATTCCCTTACCTATGTTATTTTTCTACTTTTCATTGTGTTCTATTGTCTGTTTCCTATTTCTAGTGCATGGTCATCTTTGTTTATGTCCTAAAGCTATGAAATATTTGATGTATCTCTCACCATACATAAAAGAAAAAATTATTTGAAAAAGAAAAGTGAGATACATAAACTCAAGTTATATAATAAGAATAGTCCAATTATTTATTATGGTGGCATTACTTTTACTTTCTGAATGCATGAATTAATAGTGCATATTTGATGTTGGAGTAAAGTGTGTTGGCTCTTGAAAGAATGATGGAAAAGGAAAAGTATTATTGGTGATCTGAAAAACCAAACAAATATTGATTCTTGAAACAAGAAAAAGTAACAAAAAAAAAAGAGAAGAGAGGAGAAAAAAAAGAAAGAAAAAGAAAAATCCAATAACTCTTTAAACCAAAGGCAATAGCAAGGGTCTAAGGCTTTGACTATTAATGGTTAGGAGGGTCTGACGAAATAAAATCTTGGCCTAAAAAGTTCAAATGAGCTGCTTCCCCTGACTAAATGCTTGTGGTGTGAAGGTGTCAAGTGAAAAGCTTGAGACTGAGCAGTTAAAGTTGTGATCCTGAAAGCAAAAGAGTGTGCCTAAGAACTCTAGGTACCACTGTCTGGGGATTCTAGCAAAGCTGACTCACAATCCAATCGAGTTCACCCAGTTAAGTGCCTATGGCGGTTATGTATCTGGTGGTAATATTGGAAAATAAAACGTTTAAGGTCACGACCAGGCTAAAAAAGAAGTTGTGTTCAAGAATCAAGAAAAGATAAACTAAGAGAGTCAATAATATCATCTGGATTCTGAGTCCCTAAAGATGCCAATACTTCTAAGCTTCAAATGATAGTGAGATGCCAAAATTGTTCAGAAGTAAATGGTTACCAGCCCCGCTCATCAATTGGAACTGAGCTTCATTGAAAACTCTGAGATTTATTGTATCATTCTCTTCTTTTTAATACTACTCTATTTTTGGTTGCTTGGGGACAAGCAACAATTTAATTTTGGTGATCTGATGAGCGGATATTATATATGCTTTTTGGCATCATTTTCATATTATTTTAGTTATGTTTTGTTTAAGTTTCATTTTATTTTCCTTGGTTTTAAGGCAAAATTCATATTTTTGGATTCTACTTTGAGTTGTTGTGTTTTTTTATGATTTTAGGTAATTTTTGGCTAAAATTGACGAGCTTTGGCAAAGTCTGATTCAAAGGCAAGTAAAGCGTAGCAGATACTGTCAGATTCTGACCTCCATGCACTCAAATGAGCATTTCTGGAGCTACAGAGGTCTAAATGATGCACTCTCAACGTCGTTGGAAAGCTAAATTTTAGATCTTTTCATCAATATATAATAGTATATACTTTTCTTCGAAGGAGCCTCCCTATATTGGGCGTTGAACGCCCAAGAACTCTCCCTTTTCTAGCGTTTAACGCTACAAAGGGACTCAAGCCAACGTTGAACGCCCAATCACCCCTCCTTGGGGCGTTCAACACCCACCAAGAAGCACAAGGCAGTCTGGATCAACCCTCTAATAGGCGTTTAATGCCCATCCCTCAAGTTGGATGCCAAGCTCAGCCCAAGTACTCAACCAAAGTGGGCCCAAGAGTGGACTTCACACCTTTAGTCTAGTCAATTATACTTTTCGTACTTCTTAGCTATTAGGTTATTATATATAGAACAAAGATCACATTTGTTAAGAACTTTTGATCTTTCCCCTTTTGCACATTTCACTATTACTTTTTGTAAGCTATGAGCTACTAAACCTCCTAAGTTAGGGTTAGGAGCTCTGCTGATTCTCATGGATTAATAATATTACTATTTCTATTTCATTACACCTTTGATTCCTTTTTCTTGTGCATTTTCATTCTTCATCTCATGAAATGAGGATGAACTGTGACATTTAACCTTGTTCTATGGTGTGCGAATCCCCTCGCTTCGTACAGTTGAACCAGCAAGTGCACTGGGTCGTCCAAGTAATACCAGAGCGAGTCAGGGTCGATCCCACGAGGATTATGGTTTGAAGCAAGCTATGGTTATCTTGCAGATCTTAGTCAGGAAAATAGAAGAGTTTTTGGTTTGAATTTGGTTAAAAGCATAAAAGGAATGAAAAATTGAATTACAAGGTTTGATTATAAGCAGTGATAAGAAGATAGTTAAGGCTTGGAGATGCTTTGTCCTTCCGGATTAACTCTGGTATTTCTATCTTCTTCAATTGTGAATGATTTCTTCTATGTCAATCTGTATGTAATCAACACCGTACGGCCGTGGTCGCCAATCTCCTCCAGATCTGAACCCCAGGGTTAGTGTGGATCCATTCTGATTGAGGGTGAAACTCCTGCAGTCTATTCTCCTTAATAATCCTACTAAAAAAGCCACAGACAAGGTCGAATCTTTCGGATCAGAAAATGCTGCGCCTTTGGGTTCAAGCCTCTACCACAGAGACCCTAATCTCCCCATAACTCGGCTGAACTGGTGTCTCGAGAAGTCCCCAACGAAGTCGTGGATTAGCTGTCTAAGAGATCTATAATCAAACTGGTGGTTCGATGCTTTCCAGTCACGTATTCACATGAACCCAAGAAGAACACGGGTGGTTATTAGGCACGCGGTCTTAGTATAATGAACAAAGATGATTGTCATGGGTCATCCCATTCATCAAGTTGAAGAATGAAGATACATCTTAGAATTAAATCAAACAAGAATTGAAGAGAAACAGTAGTACTTTTTTAATCCATAAAACTCAGCAGGGCTCCTCCCCTCAACCTAGGAGGTTTAGAAACTCATACTGATAGAAAACACAATTATAAACAAAAAATATAGCATAGATGTCTAGAGGTCTGTATGATTATGTAAAATATCCCTTAAATACTAAACTAATGACTATGGATTACATAAGAAAGGGTAAAACAGTCTTTTAGTGCTAAAATCCACTTCTGGGGCCCACTTGGGGAGTGTTTGGGCTGAGCTTTGATGAGATCCACGCGCTAGGAGGCCTCTAAGGCATTGAACGTTGGCTAGGGGATCCTCTTTGGGCGTTTGGATGCTGGTCTCCTCCTTTGGTCACTGGACGCCTGGAATGGGGCAGGAGGCTGGCGTTGGACGCCAGTTTTGGGCATTCTATTCTGAAGTAAAGTATGGACTATTATAGATTGCTGGAAATCTCTAGAAGTCATCTTTCCATAGCCGTTGTGAACGCTCCATTTAGACTTCTATAACTCCAGAAAATCTCTTCCGAGTGCAAGGAGGTTAGATCCAGACAACATCTGCAGTGTTTTTTCTGTCTCTGAATCAGACTTTTGCTCCAGCTCCTTAATTTAGCTGAAATTACATAAAAACACACAAACTCAAAGTAGAATCCAAAAATGTGAATTTAACACTAAAACCTATGAGAACTTAACAACAATTAAACAAAACATGCAAAAAACTATATGAAAATGATGTCAAAAAGCGTATAAAATATTTGCTCATCACAACACCAAAAGTTAAACTGTTGCTTGTCCCCAAGCAACTAAAAACACAGTAGGATAAAAAAGAAGAGTAAGATACAATAAATCTCAGAGTTTCCAATGAAGCTCAGTTTCAATTAGATGAGCGGGACTTAGTAGCTTTTTACTTCTGAACAGTTTTGGCATCTCACTATCCATTAAAACTCAGAATGGCTGGCATCTTTAGGAATTTGGAATCCAGATGATATTATTGATTCTCCTAGTTCAGTTCTTTTTTATTCTTGAACATAGCTTTCAGAGTCTTGCCCGTGACCCTAAGCATTTTATTTTCCAGTATTACCACCGGATACATAAATGCCACAAACACTTTAACTGCGTGAACCCTTTCGGATTGTGATTCAGCTTTGCTAGAATCCCTAGATAGAGGTGTCCAAAGTTCTTAAGCATACTCTTTTTTCTTTGGACCACGACTTTAGCTGCTCAGTCTCAAGCTTTTCACTTGACACCTTCACACCACAAGCATATGGTTAGGGATAGCATGGTTGAGCCGCTTAGGCCAGAATTTTATTCCTTGTAGGCCTTCCTAACCATTGATGTTGAAAACCTTCGATCCTTTTACCCTTGCCTTTTGGTTTAAAAGGTTATTGGCTTTTTGCTCTTGCCTTTTGGTTTAAAGAGCTATTGACTTTTTCTGCTTTTTATTTATTTAAATATTTTTTTTGCATGCATATATATTATTTTTTTTTCTTTTGCAACATGCTTTTCTTTTTTCTTTTTGCTGCTTTTTTTTTGCTTCAAGAATCAATTTTTGGATTTTTCAGATTACCAATAATACTTCACTTTTATCATCATTCTTTCAAGAGCCAACGTTCTAAAATTCCAACTTCAAATATGCACTTTTTATTCATACATTCAGAAAACAAAGGCAATGCCACCACATCAAAATAATTGAACTATTCTTATGATAAACTTAAAATTCATATATCTCTCAATTCTTTTCAAATAAAATTTTTTTTTAGGCAAGGTGAGAGATATATGGAACATTTGATAACTTTAAGACATAGATGGAAATGATCATGCAATAAGAACAAGAGAACAGACAATACAACATAACAGAAAATAGAAAAATAACAAAAGAAAAGAAGATAAAGAGAATGAATCCACCTTTAATGGTGGCGGCTAGTACTCCTCCCTGAGGGCCCAATGTAGTGCTTTATCTCTTCAATGTCAATCCTTTGTCTCTGTTGTTCTTCCCTCATAGCCCTTTAGTCTTCTCTAATTTCATTGAGGATGGTGGAATGTTCTTGATGCTCCATCCTCAACTGATTCATGTTAGAGCTTAAGTTCTCTCATGGAAGCATGCCATTGATCCCAATAGCCTTGAAGAGGAAAATACATCCCTTGGGGCATCTCAGGGATCTCATGCTGAGGCAGCTGTATAGGCTCTTGTGCATGCTCTCTCATTTGCTCCATCCTCTTCTTAGTGATGGGCTTTTCTTCCCTAATGGAGATATCTTCCTCTATGACAATTCCAGCTGAATTGCATAGATGACAAATGAGGTGTGGGAATGCCAACCTTGCTTGGTTGGAAGGCTTATCAGCTATCTTATACAATTCTTGAGGAATCACCTCATGTACTTCCACCTCAATTCCAATCATGATACAATGGATCATGATGGCTCCCTCAAGGGTTACTTCTGACCGATTGCTAGTAGGGATGACAGAGCGTTGGATGAATTCCAACCATCCTCTAGCTTTGGGCTTTAGGTCAATCCTTCTTAGTTGAATGGGCTTGCCTTGGGAATCCCTTTTCCACTGTGCTTCTTCGACACAGATGTCTGAGAGCACTTGATCCAGTCTCTGATCAAAGTTGACTCTCCTAGTGTAAGGATGTGGGTCTCCTTGCATCAAAGGCAAGTTGAACGCCAACCTCACACTTTCCGAGCTGAAATCTAAGATTTTCTCTCGGACCATGGTGCTCCAATTATTTGGATTTGGGTTCACACTAGTGTCATAGTTTTTAGTAACGCATGCATTAGCATAGAACTCTTGCACCATTAAAATTATAACATCTTGATTAGGATTGGTTACGACTTTCCAACCTCTTCTCCGGATCTCTCTTCAGATTTTTGGATACTCATTCTTCTTAAGCTTGAAAGGGACCTCAGGGATCACTGCCTTTCCTTTCCTCTTTCTAGAGGATTCTCCAACCTTGGGTGCCATAAGTGGTAATGGAAAGCAAAAAGTAATGCTTTTCCCACACCAAACTTAAAAGCTTTGCTCATCCTCGAGCAAAAATAAAGAAAGGAGAAGAATGGAGTAAAAGAAGAAAAAAATAGAAGGAGATGGAGGAAGAGAGAGGGCTCGGCCAAATGGGGCCTATGAGTGTATGAAGTGTGTGGGTATGAAGGGATATAAGGAGGGGTATTTATAGGAGGGGGTAGGGTTGGGTTCGTCCTTGGGTGGGTAATTGGGAGGTAAATTTGATTTTGAAGTGGGTGGGGGATGGTCGGAGTTATGATGGTATTGGAGAAGTGATATGGATGTGATTGGGCTAGGGTTTATAGGAAAGAGTGTATAGGAAAGTGTGAAAGAGAGAGGAAAAAGTGGGGTAGGTAAAGATGCTGTGGGACCCACTGGTCCTGAGAGGCTAGGGAATTTAGATTCCCTGCCCTCTGTATTGGCGTTGAACACCCAGGAACGCCAGCTATGCTGCCCATTGGGGGCGTTGAGCGCCCAACTAGTGCTCCCTGACTAGCGTCAATGCCGGTAACACTCCATTCAGAGTGTTCTGTTTTCACTGCTTAATTTTTCTGTCTCTGTCCTGACTACTGCATATGATCATGAACCTAAAGAAATAACTTAAAGAAAAACAAAATTAAGGAATTAAAAGAAATAGAAATAATTAATTAAGGTTGGATTGCCTCCCAATAAGCGCTTCTTTAACGTCATTAGCTTGACGATTAGCTCCTTATGGAGGTGAGTATTGGCTCAGAATTTCACCCTTACAATGAACTTTCTTTCTGTCTTCTTGTGAATGAGCTCCATATGCTCTAGAGACAGGATATGACTCACTGTATGTGGTATGACTGGTTTCTTGGTGAAGACAACTATAATGCCAGGTGAGAGGCCTTTAGTGGGGGCTTTCTTGTCCCTCCAGCCTTTAGGTACTTTCTTCCGAGTACCTTTGTTCTCAATGCTTGTTAATGGCTGCCCAACACCAAACCTAGAATTGATGCTTGGGGGTTTAGTACAGCTCTGCACTGAAAGAGATGGTTGAAACACTAAGTGTTGCACAGTTATCTCAGAGGGAGAGTTGGGGTGAGGCATCTTGAACAATATGTGATCCTCCCCTAGTTGTAGAATCAATTCTCCCTTAGCTACATCAATGATAGCATTGGCAGTGGCTAGGAAAGGTCTTCCAAAGATGATGGATTCATCCTCATCTTCCCCAGTGTCCAAGACTATGAAGTTTGCAGGGATGTAGTGGTCTTTAACCTTTACCAAGACATCCTCTGCTAAACCATATGGCTTCTTCATTGACTTGTCTGCCATCTCTAGTGAGATGTTTGCAGCTTATACCTTAAAGATTCCTAGCTTCTCCATCACAGAGAGTGGCATGAGATTTATGCTTGACTCTAGGTCACACAGAACCTTCTCAAAGGTCATGGTGCCTATGGTGCAAGGAATCAGGAAGCGTCCAAGATCTAGAAGCTTCTGAGGTAGCTTCTGCTGAACCAAAGCGTTGAGTTCTTTGGAAAGAATTAGAGGTTCTTCCTCCAAAGGCTTTATACCAAATAGCTTGGCATTCAGTTTCATGAGAGATCCTAGCTACTGAGCAACTTGCTCTTCCCTAGTGTCTTCATCCTCATCAGAGGATGAGTGGTCATCAAAACTCATGCATTGCAGAAGTGCATACAAAGAAACCTCTATGGTCTCTATATGAGCCTTGGCTTCCTTTAGTTCTTGGATAGAGATTTCTTGAGTAGGTATTGAGCACTCAGAGGGTGTGCCTTTACTAGCGTTCAACGCCAACTCTGATGGCTCCTTGGGCGTTGAACACCCATGTTGTATACCCATACTGGCGTTAAACACCAGTTCCCTTACCATTTTGGGTGTTGAATGCCCAGTAGGGATATCCTGGCTAGCGTTCAACGCCAGCTTCCTGATGCGTGAACATCTTTCCTATCTTTTCCTAGTGAATTTGCATCTAAATTGTTGAGTTTAATAAAGAATTAATTATCTTTTAGCCAATATGGATGCTATTTTGAGTCTTTTGCAATTTTGTTTATTTTAGGTAGCATTTGAATGGATTTGATGGAGTTTGTGCAGAGAAAGAAAATAAACTAAGGAGCTGACCAGCGAGGAGTGACGCGTGCGCGTGCCTGACACGTACGCGTGACATGCGCGACATGCAGAAAACGCAAAAATGTTGGGGGCGATTTCAGGCCGAGTTTTAACCTAGTTTTCGGCCCATAAACTCAGACTAGAGCCAGAGGATAGCAGAGACTCAAGAGGGATTCACACAAGAATGATTATGCCCACTCCAAGTTAGGCGTGGACCATATGAAGAAAATGGTCCCCATCCATCAATTGAAGACATGATGATTGCTTTAATTAATTTTGATTTAAACTTTATTTTTAATTCAAAAATAGGAAAAGATATTATTTTAGTTTTAGAAGATAGATTTTAAATTAATTAGGATTAGATATAAAAGGGGATTCCAGCACAACATTATTCCATTCTAATTCACAATTTACAATCCTTATTCTGAACCATGAGCAACTAAACCTCCACTGTTAAGGTTAGGAGCTCTGTCTAATAGATTTTATTTTTTTTTCTATTTTAATTCATGTCTTGATTTATATTTAAGAATTGTTTTCGTTCTTTATTTTATGAATTTGGGTGCAACGAAAGTATGACCCTCTTTCTAATTGAGTTCTTGTATAACTTGGAAAAGCTCTTTACTTTAACAACAGCTTGAAAACAACTTCTCCTAAATTTCTAGTTTATCTGAATTTAACGGGATACGTGACATATAATCCTTTTATATTTCGGTAATTAGGATTTCTGTGGCATATAACTAGAATTGAACTTCACCCCCTAATTTGAATTAATTGACCAAGGAATTGGTTGTTGATGAATTTTAGAGGAGACTAGGAAGGTCTAAGGAATTAGGGTCTAGTCACATATAGTTGCCATGAATTAAATCTTACATGATTAAAATAAATTAATAAGAAACATAAATCCAGAAAATAGATAACTCTGAAGCCTTAACTTCTTTCTCCATATTTTATTCCCAACTTATCTACTTTACTATTTTAATTTCTGCATGATTGTTTAATGCTCTTTGAATATTCAAACACTCTTTTCTGTTTGCTTGACTAAGCCAATCAATCAATCATTATTGCTTGATCCTTCAACCCTCGTGGGATCGACCCTCACTCACCTGAGGTATTACCTGGTACGACCCGGTGCACTTGCCAGTTAGTTTGTGGTTAGAAATTCCGCACCAAGTTTTTGGCGCCGTTGCCGGGGATTGATAGTGATTAACAACTATCAGTTGTTTGATTGCTTAGATTAGGCATTTTAGTTTTAATTTTATTTAAATTTTTTTAAAATAGCATTAATATTTTTCCTTAATTTCTGAAATTAAGTTTGGTGTCACCTAGTTAATTTTATTTTAATTATCTAGTTTATTTTTCCTGTTAATTTTCGAAAATTTTTGTTTAACTTTAGTTATTATTTTTGAAATTTATTTATTTATTTTATTTAGGATTTTTATTTTATTATTTTACACAGGATACCTCACTGGGACTTCTTTGCACTCTGATGTAGAGATTCCCACCTTTTCTTATTTTTTGTTTGTTTATGCACAGGAACAGAGACAAGGAACCTCTTTTAGACTTTGATCCAGAACCTGAAAGGACTTGTAGGCGACGTTTACAACAAGCAAGACGTTGCAAGGCTGCAGAGTCCACTATGGATCACAATAATGCTGTTAATGCCAATGTGGCAAACCCGAATGGGGATGATCAACAAAGGAGAGTGCTTGGCTCTTACTCTGCTCCAACTGCAGATCTTTATGGAAAAAGCATTGTGGTACCTCCTATAACTGCGAACAACTTTAAGTTGAAGCGACAATTGGTCACCCTGGTGCAACAAAACTGCCAGTATCATGGTCTTTCCCACGAAGACCCAAATCAATTTATTTCTAATTTTCTACAAATTTGTGATACTGTGAAGACAAATGGAGTGAACCCAGAGGTGTACGAACTCATGCTCTTCCCGTTTGCTTTGAGGGATGGAGCAAAGCTATGGCTAGATTCCCAACCCAAGGAGAGTTTGAATACTTGGGACAAGGTTGTTACTGAGTTTCTTAGTAAATTTTTCCCACCCAAGAAGCTGACTAAGCTTAGGGTGGAGGCTCAAACCTTCAGGCAGAGGGATGGTGAAACTCTTTATGAAGCTTGGGAGAGGTACAAGCTACTGATTAGGCAATGCCCTCCGGACATATTCTCTAAATGGACCCAACTTGAAATATTTTATGAACTCTTGGGTGAAATGTCCAAGATGCGCTTAGATAATTCTGCAGGTGGTTCATTGCACAAGAAGAAGACACCGGAGGAGATTATTGAGCTGATTGAATTGGTCGCTAGCAACCAATATTTATACTCATGTAACAGGAATCCTGTGAACTCTGAGGCTCCTCAGAAGAAGGGTGTTATGGAAGTAGAAGCTCTTAATGCTCTTCTTGCTCAGAACAAGCTTATGTCTCAGCAAATAAGTCTACTTACTCAACAGATGGGTGGAATGCAAGTTTCAGCTATCAACACTCAAAACCCATCTCAAGAGGCCCCTTATGACATGACAGGTAATTTTGTGCAAAATAATAATTATGACTATGCTCAATGCTCTTCTGAAGAGGTCAACTACATGGGGAGTGGTCCTAGAAATCCCAACAATGATCCATATTCTAAGACATACAATCAGGGGGGTTGAGAAATCACCCAAATTTTGGGTGGAGGGACCAATCTCAGAGACCTCAAAACTTCAACAATAATTCTCAAGGCGGCTGATAAACCACTATTTTATGGTTTATCATGTACTCAATTGAGTGGTTTTTATCAACTCTTTACCCACTTATTCATACTATTTGCATGTTTTACATTTTCCTTCCTGATTTTGTGCTATGATTGAAAACATGCTTCTTTGATCTTATATTTGCTTATTATTAATCCTCTCTTATTACCATTAGATGCCTTGATATGTGTGTTAAGTGTTTTCAGAGATTATAGGGCAGGAATGGCTTGGAGGATGGAAAGGAAGCATGCAAAAGTGGAAGGAATACAAGAAGTTGAAGAAGTTGTTAAGCTGTCCAGCCTGACCTCTTCGCACTCAATCGGTCATAACTTGAGCTACAGAGATCCAATTAAGATGGTTCTAGTTGCGTTGAAAAGCTAACATCTGGGGCTTCGCAACGATATATAATTTCTCATAGCTGCCTCGAAGTTAGGCGACGCGAACGTGTGAATGACACGCCCACGTCGTATCTGCGAATTGCATCCTGCGCGAACGCGTGGACGACGCCTCCGTGTCACTTTCCCGTGACCTGAACGTAACAAAAATTGCTGGGAGCGATTTCTAGACTGTTTTTGACCCAGTTTTCAGCCCAGAACACACAGATTAGAGGCTATAAAGTGGGGGAATGCATCCATTCATAATCAAGCTTTCATATTCACAATTATTAGGATTTAGATGTAGTTTCTAGGGAGAGAGGTTCTCTCTCTCTCTCTTAGGATTAGGATTAGGATTTCTCTTATTTTAGGATTGCTTCTACGATTATAGGTTCAATATTCCTTTTTATTATTTTCTCAATTTACTTTAATTTATGAACTCTTCCATGTTACATATTATTCTCTTAATTAATGTTATTTGAGGTATTTCAGTTTATGATCGTTTTATTATATTTATATGAATGCTTTTAATTTAATTTAGATATTTTCTCCCTTTTGGCTCTGGTTAAGTAATTGGTAATACTTGAGTTATCAAACTCATTGTTGACTAAAAATTGGAATTCTTCAAGAATTAATTCGAGATCTAATAACTCTAACTTTTCCCAAGGAAAGACTAGGACCTGAGGAATCAAAAATTAATTCATCCACTTAACTTACCTTCATAGTTAGAGGTTAACAAAGTGGAGAAAAATCCAATTCTTATCACAATTGATAAGGATAACTAGGATAGGACTTCCAATTCTCATACCTTGCCAAGAGTTTATTTTATAGTTATTTATTATTATTTTATTTTTCTTATCATTTAACATACTTGTTTCTTACTTTCAAAACCCCCAATTTACAAGACTCATAACCAATAATAAGAACATACCTCCCTGCAATTCCTTGAGAAGATGACCCGAGGTTTAAATACTCGGTTATCAATTTTTAAGGGGTTTGTTACTTGTGACAACCAAAATGTTTGTAAGAAAGGTTGATTGCTTGGTTTAGTAACTATACTTGCAACGAGAGTTTACTATAACTTCTAAACCATCAATCTTTAGTTCTTCAGCGGCTTCCAATAGAATAATCACAATAACCACCAATTTCAGTCTCAGCAGCAACAACCACCTCAGCAGGCAAAATCTAAACCCCAAGAAGATTCTAACTGGGAGATGATGAGGAATTTTATGCAGGAAACCAGAGCCTCCATTAGAAACTTAGAGGTGCAAATGGGCCAACTAAGCAAGCAAATACATGAGAGGTCTACAAGTACATTTTCAGGTGATACATTGGTGAACCCAAGAGAAGATTGCAAGGTTATTCAATTGAGAAGTGGTAAAACAACTGGCTCTGAGACAAGGGCCAATGAAGAGCTAGTTGAAAAGAAAGCTCCAAAGGAGAAAAAGGAAGAAGTGGAGTACGCCCCTCCAAAGTGTGCAGACAACCCGTTCCCTGACTCTCTTGACACGTATCCTACATTGCCAAAGGCTCCTGAATACAAGCCAAAAATGCCATATCCTCAGAGACTTCAGAAGGCTTCCAAAGAAAAGCAATTCTCTAAATTTTTAGATATCTTCAAGAAGCTACAGATCAACATTCCTTTTGCAGAGGCTCTTGAGCAAATGCCCTTTTATGCTAAATTTATGAAAGAATTGTTGACTAACAAGAGGAATTGGAAGGAGTAAGAAACCGTGGTGTTAACCAAGGAATGCAGTGCTATTATTCAACACAAACTGCCTGAGAAAATGCAAGATCCAGGGAGTTTTGTGATTACTTGCACCATTGGAGATGTCAACATTCAAAGAGCTTTATGTGATCTTGGAGCTAGCATCAATCTCATGCCACTTTCAGTGATGAAAACGCTTCAAATTGAGGAGGTAAAACCCACTTGTATTTCTCTTCAACTTGCTGATCTTTCTATTAAATTACCTGTGGGTGTTATTGAGGATTTACTTGTGAAAGTTGGACCCTTTATTTTTCCTGCTGATTTTGTTATACTAGACATGGAAGAGGATGTAAAATCCTCTATTATTCTTGGTAGACCCTTTTTAGCTATAGGTAGAGCTCTAATTGATGTGCAAAAGGGTAAATTAACCCTGAGGGTCAATGAAGAACAGGTGGTTCTTAATGTTTTTGAAGCTCTCAAGCACCCTAATGATTCTGAAGGGTGTATGAGAATTGATGTTGTTGAACCACTTATTCAAGAAGTACTGGAAGATGAGGTACTTGATGACATCCTGTATCCTATTTCTGAATGTGAGTTAGTTGAAGTTGATGATTCACCACCCTAGAAGGCACTAGTTCACATGCCTAAAGCAGAGAAGGAAGCCCTCAAGCGTGAGCTAAAAAATTTACCTCCTTCTCTGAAATATGTATTCTTGGGTACAAATAATTTCTATCCACTGATTATTAGCTCTTCCCTGAAGCCTGAAGAGGAAGAGGCGCTTATTTCAGTGCTCAGGAGCCATAAAACAGCTATTGGGTGGACCATTAGTGACTTGAAGGGGATTAGTCCAACCAAGTGTATGCACAAGATCCTCCTTGAAGATGATGCTAAACCAGTTGTGCAACCACAAAGGAGACTCAATCCAACTATGAAAGAGGTGGTCCAAAAAGAGGTAATGAAACTATGGGAAGCAGGTATTATTTACCCCATTTCTGATAGTCCTTGGGTAAGCCCTGTGCAGGTAGTTCCCAAAAAAGGAGGGATGACAGTGATAAAAAAAAAGAGAATGAGCTTATTCCTACAAGAACAGTCACAGGAGGCTCAACACTACCACAAGGAAGGATCACTTCCCCCTGCCATTCATTGATCAGATGCTTGGGAGGTTAGCTGGTCATGCATTTTACTGTTTTCTAGATGGATATTCTAGATATAATCAAATTGCAGTGAACCCTCAAGATCAAGAGAAGACAGCATTCACGTGCCCCTTTGGAGTATTTGCCTATAGGAGAATGCCTTTTGGACTTTGCAATGCTCCAGCAACTTTTCAGAGGTGTATACTTTTAATTTTTTCTGATATGGTTGAAAAGTTCATTGAGGTATTTATGGATGACTTTTTTATTTTTGCTAATTCTTTTGAATCCTGCATTAAGAATTTATCTCTTGTCTTGAAACAGTGTCAAGAATCAAACCTTGTTTTAAATTGGGAAAAATGTCATTTTATGGTTACAGAAGGTATTGTTCTTGGACACCGGATTTCAAGTAAGGGAATTAAGGTTGATAGAGCAAAGGTGGAGGTAATTGAAAAACTACCACCACCAACTAATATTAAGGCAGTCAGGAGTTTCTTGGGTCATATAGGATTTTATAGAAGATTTATAAAGGATTTTTCTAAAATTGCTAAACCTTTAAGCAACCTGTTAGTTGCTGATGTTCCTTTTGTCTTTGATTCTGATTGTTTGCATGCTTATGAAACTCTGAAAGAAAACCTTACCTCTGCTCCCATTATAGCTCCTCTTGACTGGGATTTACCATTTGAACTGATGTGTGATGCCAGTGACTTTGCTATAGGAGCTGTTTTAGGACAGAGGCATGGTAAGCTTGTACATGTCATTTACTATGCCAGTCATGTGCTAAATGATGCCCAAAAGAATTACACAACTACAGAAAAGGAATTATTAGCTGTTGTGTATGCTATTGATAAGTTTAGGTCCTATTTACTTGGTTCTAAGGTTATTGTTTATACTGATCATGCTGCTTTGAAGTACCTTCTAACCAAACAGGATTCTAAACCAAGATTAATCAGGTGGGTGTTGCTCCTTCAGGAGTTTGATATTAAGATAAAAGACAGGAAAGGGTCAGAAAATCAAGTAGCTGACCATCTCTCTAGAATTGAGCCTGAAGCAGGAGTACAACCACCCACAGCTGTGACTGAGACGTTTCTGGATGAGCAATTGTTCCTCATTCAGTAGGCTCTATGGTTTGCAGACATTGCTAATTATAAGGCCATGAATTTTATTCCAAGGGAGTATAGTAGGCAATAAGTAAAGAAGCTATTGACTGATGCAAAGTACTACATTTGGGAGGAAACATACCTTTTTAAAAGGTGTTCAGATGGTATCATCCGGAGATGCATCCCAGATGAAAAAAAACAGCAAATTCTTTGGCACTGTCATGGTTCTGAGTATGGAGGCCACTTTGGTGGTGAAAGGACAGCTACCAAGGTCCTTCAGAGCGGGTTTTATTGGCCGACTCTCTTCAGAGACTCAAGAACATTTGTGAAGCACTGTGATAGATGTGAAAAAGCCACAAATCTCCCTACCAACCATGAAATGCCACAGCAGGGGATTCTTGAAGTTGAGTTGTTTGATGTGTGGGGTACCGATTTCATGGGACCTTTCCCACCCTCGCATTCAAACAACTATATTCTAGTGGCAGTTGATTACGTGTCTAAGTGGGTGGAAGCTGTGGCTCTACCTACCAATGATGCCAAGGTTGTAATGAGCTTTCTTCAGAGATACATCTTTAGCCGGTTTGGTGTCCCAAGGACACTCATTAGTGATGGAGGAAGTCACTTCTGTAACAGACAGCTGGACTCTCTTCTACAGAGATATGGAGTCCGTCATAAAGAGGCAACCCCTATCACCCTCAGAAAAGTGGACAGGTTGAAGTTTCCAACAGGGAACTTAAAAGGATTTTAGAGAAGACCGTCAATGTTTCAAGAAAGGACTGGTCTAGGAAGCTTGATGATGCTCTCTAGGCATACCGGACATCGTACAAGACTCCTATTGGCATGTCCCCATATCAGTTAGTCTATGGCAAAGCCTGTCACTTGCCAGTTGAGCTGGAGCACAAGGCTTATTGGGTAATCAGGTACCTGAATCTTGATTCAGAAGGTGTAGGAATTAAGCGAATGCTTCAGTTGAATGAGCTTGATGAATTCAGATATTCAGCTTATGAGAATGCCAAGCTCTATAAGGAGAGAACCAAGCTACTGCATGACAAGAAGATTGCCATCAGAATCTTTGAGCCAGGACAGAGAGTGCTTCTGTATAATTCAAAGCTCAAACTCTTTCCTGGGAAGCTGAAATCCCGGTGGTCAGGACCGTTTGTGGTTACCAGAGCTTCACCATATGGTTATGTGGAAATACAGGAAGAAAATTCTGACAGGAAATTTACAGTGAATGGCTAGAGGTTGAAGCACTATCTTGGAGGCGAGATCGATCGCCAGAGGTCCGCTCATTTGCTGAATTAGCAGAACAGACCATCAAGCTGGTGACGTTAAAGAAGCACTTGTCAGGAGGCAACCAGATAATTTTGTATCCTTAGTTATTTTTTGTAGTAGTAGTTTTCTTATTTATTTGATTTTTATTAGGTTTTTACTGTTTTTCTGATCATGCAGCTATTTTATAACAGGAACCGAACACTTCAGGCGACATACATAAAAAAAAAACACCCAACGCGCAAGCGTCATTCGTGATTTTGGCACAAACAAGCCCACGCGTACGCGTACCCCACACGTGCGCGTCATTCGTGATTTTGGCACTCCACGCGTACGCGTGACCTTAAAAATCAACGTAAATAAGTGTTTGGGCAGAGAGTTGTGCTGGCTTAGGGCTGGAAGTGTACTAGAAGCACAAAACTTGTTCACGCGTACGCATCCCTGACGCGTGCGCATCATCTGCACAAATGGCCATCCACGCGTGCGCGTGCATAACGCGCATGCGTCGCCTGAAATTATTGGTTCCCAAGCCACGCGAACAGAGAGTTGTGCGTGCGCACGGCTGGCTTCGCGCGAATCGCACAAATCATGGGCACGCGGACGCATGCCTGACGCTCACGCGCCATTAAGGAAAATTCGTGACCCACGCGTACGCGTCGCCTTCGCCGCACAACTACACTAGTTCGCCGCCCAGTTTTAATTTTTTTTTGTCTCTCTCTCCCAATCCTAATTCTCTCTTGTTCTTTTATCCTTTTATTCTTCTTTCATCATAATAGTTTTTTCTTTCTATTTTCAGTTCTTCTTTGCTTGAGGACAAGCAAACCTTTAAGTTTGGTGTTGATGCTTCGCTTAGAAGTTTTTTGTTTATTCTTATGGCACGAAAGGGAGGCGAATCATCTTCATAGGAGGAGCACAACCTGAAGAATAAAACGACCGCTAGGATAACTGAGGTGGTTGAGTTCCTTTCATTCTATTCCTCTTCCGTTCTTATTTTGTTGTTTTCTTTTTTCTGTTGTTTTGCCTGCATGATCATTAGTACTTTCAGTTATTAGAATTAGTTTTATTATGTTTTTTGTCTCATGTACCACTCACTAAACTTTAATTTAAAAGAAAAGAAAAAGAAGTGATATATTGCATGAGAAATTGAGTTTATATCGAAGAGTAGTCTTATTCACTTAAATGTGGCGGTATTTTCTGTGATTCTGAATGCATGACATGAACAGTGCAAATTTAAATTAGAATCAAAGAATGTTGATGTACAAGGAACGGGAATTTAGAGAATTATTATGATTTTTCTGAAATTAATGAAAGTTTAATCCTTGAAGCAAAAGAAACAGCAAAAGAAAAATAAAAGCAAGGTCCAAGGCTCTGAGCATCAATATGGATGCTACTTTGAGTCTTTCACAATTTTTTTTTACTTTAGGTAGCATTCAGATGGATTTGATGGTGTTTCTGCAGAGAAAGGAAAGAAACCAAGGAGCTAACCAGCAAGGAGCGACGCGTGCGCGTGTCTGACGGGTGCGCGTCATTTGGAGCTTTCCATGGCAACGCGTGCGCATGACTAACACGTACGCATGAAAAGCGAAGTTGTTCAGTGACGCGTGCACATACCTGACGCGTACGC
Source organism: Arachis hypogaea (assembly GCF_003086295.3). Lineage (NCBI taxonomy): Eukaryota > Viridiplantae > Streptophyta > Magnoliopsida > Fabales > Fabaceae > Arachis > Arachis hypogaea. Next base: position 49,117,559 of record NC_092047.1, read on the forward strand.
GTGACACGCAAAAAAGACCATCAACGTGTACGCGTGACTGACGCATACGCGTGACATGCGCGACATGCAGAAAATGCAGAAAACGCTGGGGGAAATTTCAGGCCGAGTTTCAACCCAGTTTTCGGCCCAAAAACTCAGACTAGAGCCAGGGGATAGCAGAGACTCAAGAGGGATTCACACAAGAATGATTATGCCCACTCCAAGTTAGGCGTGTACCGTACAAAGCAAGTGGTCCCCATCCATCAATTGAAGACATGCTGATTGCTTTAATTAATTTTGATTTAAACTTTATTATTAATTCAAAAATAGGAAAAGATATTATTCTAGGGGGATTCCAGCACAATATTATTCCATTCCAATTCACAATTTACAACCCTTATTCTGAACCATGAGCAACTAAACCTCCACTGTTACGGTTAAGAGCTCTGTTTATTGTATGGATTGATTTTATTGTTTTTTTTTCTATTTTAATTCATGTCTTGATTTATATTTAAGAATTGTTTTCGTTCTTTATTTTATGAATTTGTGTGGAACAGAAGTATGACTCTCTTTCTGATTGAGTTCTTGTAGAACTTGGAAAAGCTCTTTACTTGAACAACAACTTGAAAACAACTTCTCCTAAATTTCTAGTTTATCTGAATTTAACGGGATACGTGACATATAATCCTTTTATATTTGGGTAATTAGGATTTCTGTGGCATATAACTAGAATTGAACTTCACCCCCTAATTGGAATTAATTAACCAAGGAATTGGCTGTTGATAAATTTTAGAGGAGACTAGGAAGGTCTAAGGAATTAGGGTCTAGTCACATATAGTTGCCATGACTTAGATCTTACATGATTAAAATAAATTAAAAAAAAAATAAATCCAGAAAATGGATAACTCTGAAGCCTTAACTGCTTTCTCCATATTTTATTCCCAACATATCTACTTTACTATTTTAATTTCTGCACGATTGTTTAATGCTCTTTGAATATTCAAACACTCTTTTTTGTTTGCCTGACTAAGCCAATCAATCAATCATTGTTTCTTGATCCTTCAATCCTCGTGGGATCAACCCTCACTCACCTGAGGTATTACTTGGTACGACCTGGCGCACTTGTCAGTTAGTTTATGGTTAGAAATTCCGCACCACTTCCCTGTCTATTGGGGCGTTGAACGCCCAGTGAGGGCTTTCTCACTAGCGTTCAACGCCAGCTCTGGTGCTAGGATGGGCATTGAACGCCCAGTGAGGGCTTCCTCACTGGCGCTCAGCGCCAGGCTCTTAGCCAATTTGGGTGTTGAACCTCCAGTGAGATCTTCTTCACTGGTGTTCAATGCCTTCCCAGTTTCTCCAGATTTGGCCTCTACCTCTATGGTGATGGCCTTGCACTCTTCTCTTGGGTTCACTTTAGTGTTACTTGGAAGAGTGTCAGGAGGGGTCTCAGGGATCCTCTTGCTTAGTTAACAAATCTGTACCTCCAAATTTTTTATGGAGGATCTTGTTTCAGTTATAAAACTATGAGTGGTCTTTGAGAGGCTGGAAACCAGACTGACTAAGTCAGAAAGACTCTGCTTAAGGGTTTCCATATGTTCCTGAGAAGATGGGAATGATGGTCTGTTGTTGAACCTATTTTGGTTTCATCCACCTTGATTATTATTGAAGCCTTCCTTGAAAGGTTAGGATGATTCTTCTATTAAGGATTGTAGGTGTTTCCATAGGGTTCTCCTATGTAATTCACCTCCTCCATGGTGGGTTGATCAGTATCATAAGCTTCTACTTCAGAAGAAGCTTCTTGAGTACTGCCAGTTGCAGTTTGCATTCTATTCAAATGCTGAGAGATCATATTGACCTACTGGGTCAAAATCTTATTCTGAGGCACTATGGCATTTAGGGTATCAACTTCAAGAACTCCTTTCTTCTGAAGTACCCCATTACTTACAGGGTTTCTTTTAGAAGTGTACATGAATTGGTTGTTTGTAACCATCTCAATGAGTTCTCTTACTTCTACAGGTGTTTTCTTCAAGTGGAGTGATCCACGTACAGAGCTGTCCAATGATATTTTGGACATCTCAAACAGACCATCATAGAAAATTCCTATGATAGTCCATTCTGAGAGCATGTCCGGAGGACACCTTCTGATCAGTTACTTGTATCTTTCCCAAGCTTCATAGAGGGATTCACCTTGTTTTTGTTTGAAGGTTTAAACTTCCACTCTAATTTTGCTCATCCTTTGAGGAAGAAAGAATTTAGCCAAGAAAGCATTAACCAGCTTCTCCCAAGAGTCTAGGCTCTCTTTTGTTTGAGAGTCCAACCATGTCTTAGCTCTATCTCTTACAGCAAAAGGAAATAGCATGAGTTTGTAGACCTCAGGATTCACTCCATTGGTCTTAACAGTGTCACAGAGTTGCAAGAGTTTAGCTAAGAACTGATGTAGATCTTCCAGTGGAAGTCCATAGAACTTACAATTCTGTTGCAGAAGAGAGACTACCTAAGGCTTAAGCTCAAAATTGTTAGCTCAAATGGCAGGTACAGAAATGCTTCTGCCATAAAAATTAGAGGTAGGCATGGTGAATTCAGCAAGAACCTTTCTTGTCTCTCCTTCAGGTTCGGCCATGTCTTCAGCTTCTTGTTCAAAATTTTCTGAGAGGTTTCTTCTAGAGTGTTGTGCTTTAGTTTATTGTAAGCTCCTCCTTAAAGTCCTCTCAGGTTCAGGATCAAGATTAAAGAGAGGTTCTTTATCCCTGTTCCTGATCATAAACAAGAAAAAAAGAAAAGAAAGAAAGAAAGGAAGCTTCTATGTCTGATTTGAGTATAAAGAGCTCCTAGTGAGATGTGAAGAAAGAAGAGGAAGAAGAACGAAGATAGAAGAAGTAGAAGAAGAGTTAGAATAAATAGAGGTAGAAAAGATAAACAAGAATTAAAATATTTTTTATTTTATTTTACTTATTGATGAGCGGATAATTTATACGCTTTTTGGCATTGTTTTTACATAGTTTTTAGTATGATTTAGTTAGTTTCTAGTATATTTTTATAATAAAAATCACATTTATGGACTTTACTATGAGTTTGTGTGTTTTTCTGTGATTTCAGGTATTTTCTGGCTGAAATTGAGGGACCTGAGCAAAAATCTGATTCAGAGGCTGAAGAAGGACTGCAGATGCTGTTGGATTCTGACCTCCCTGCACTCGAAGTAGATATTCTGGAGCTACAGAAATCCAATTGGCGCGCTCTTAATTGCATTGGAAGGTAGACATCCGGGCCTTTCCAGCAATATATAATAGTCCGTACTTTGCCCGAGTTTAGATGACGCAAACGGGCGTTTAACGCCAGCTTTCTGCCCTATTCTGGCATTAAACGCCAGAAACAAGTTGTAAAGCAGAGTTAAACGCCAGAAACAAGTTACAAACTGGCGTTTAACTCCAAGGAATACCTCTACACGTGAAAGCTTAAATGCTCAGCCCAAGCACACACCAAGTGGGCCCGGAAGTGGATTTCTACATTGAAGAGCTGAAGATTGATGGTTTAGAAGTTATAGTAAACTCTCGTTGCAAGTATAGTTACTAAACCAAGCAATCAATCTTTCTTACAAAAGTTTTGGTTGTCACAAGTAACAAACCCCTTAAAAATTGATAACCGAAGTATTTAAACCTCGGGTCGTCTTCTCAAGGAACTGCAGGGAAATATGTTCTTATTATTGATTATGAAGATTGTAAATTGGGGTTTTGAAGATGAGGAACAAGTAATTTAAATGGCAGGTAAAATAAATAAATAACTGTAAAATAAACTTTTGGCAAGGTATGAGAAATTGGAAGTCCTATCCTAGTTATCCTTATCAATGATGATGAAGATTGAATCTTAATTCCACTTAGTTAGCATTTACTTAAAGCAAAGAAAGGTCAAGTGACTAATTAGTTTGATCTTCAAATCCTAGTTAATCCCTAAGGAAAGATTGGGATTATTGAAGTTCAATTCAATTAGCAAAGATAACAATTATCAATCATGCTGAATTTGATAACTCCTGAGTTACTGATTTCTTAACCAAGACCAAAAGGGAAAAAGTAAATCTATTCGAATAAAAATGTCTTCAGATTGGAAGCAATAATAACATAAATAAAAGAGAGCAATAATAAACTGAAATACCTCAGATAACATTAATTAAAAGAACAATCTGTAACATGGAAGAATTCATAAATTAAATTGAGAAAAAAAGTAATTAAAAAGGAATATTGAACCTGATAAAAAGAGATAATCCTGAAAGCAAAAGAAATCCTAATTCTAAATCCTAAAAGAGAGAGGAGAGAACCTCTCCCTCAAAACTACATCTAAATCATGAATAGTGAATAATTGGAGACTCTCCTTTGAATGGATGCATTCTCCCACTTCATAACCTTTGATTTGTGCTTTCTGGACTTGGATCTGGGCCAAAAAGGGCTTCAGAAATTTCTTGGAGTATTTTCTGTAATTTCTAGTGCGTGGCCTCTGTCACGCGTCCGCGTGGGTCACGCGGTCGCGTCATCTGGAGTTTTCTTTATCACGCGGTCGCTTCAGTCATGCGTCCGCGTCATATGCGTTTCGCTTAAGGCACGCGATCGCGTCAATCACGCGGTCGCGTCACTGCCAGTTTCTCCAAAAACTCCATTTTGTGCTTTCCTTCCATTTTTGTATGTTTTCTTTCCATCTTTTAGTCATTCCTGCCTTAGAAGATCTGAAACTACTCAACACACGAATCACGGCATCGAATGGAAATATAGGGTAATTAAAATAATTATTTTTGAAGCATAGGAAACATGTTTTTCACATACATCACATAATAAGGAAGGAAAAGTAAAACCATGCAATTAACATGAATAAGTGAGTGAAGGATTGAATAAATCACTTAAATTGAGCACAAAATATATCATAAAATATGGGTTTATCAACCTCTCCACACTTAAACAATAGCATGTCCTCATGCTAAATCCAAGATAAAGAGTAAGGTAACGTTAAAGTGGTGGAATCTCATGCAATGCAATCTATTCTAAATGCAACTACCTAAATGAGTCATGCAATTCTAATTTTTATTCACTTGTATATAAAACTTACATGTAGTTAAATTAATTCACATTCTCAAGGAATCACATATATATATATATATATATATATATATATATATATATATATATATATAGCCAAACCTTAGATAATGATAAAGCACTTTTACAATTGAGATGGGAAAGAAAAATATTTTACAAACTTGCATGACAATTAACAATTTAAGCAGAGATATATGTTGAAGAGCTATCGAACCCTCACTGGATTTTGTGTTTACTCTCTAGTCACTCAGTGTTTATTGGGTTAATCACCCTATTCTTCTTTTTATCCTTACTTTCTATAACTTTGTTCTTCATCTAACCAATCAACAATTATAGAATATAGGCATACAAAAATTATGAGGTCTTTAATTAAGGTTGTAATGGGGCCAAGGTAAAGGTAAAGGTATATGTATAAGGCTAAGTGAGCTAATAAGTGAATCCTTGATTAGTCTAAGATCTCACCTAACATACATACTTTGTAAGGCAAGAATTTCTTTACCTATTCACCCAAATTTTCCCACTTTTGATGTTACATGCTCATGCATTAGTTTTAATTTTGTCCCATGTGCATTGCTTTATTTTGCATTTGGGGAATTCTTTTGTATCCCTTTTATTCAAATACTGAAAAATAAAAATTTATTTTTATTTTATTTTTATTTTTTTTAATGCACATGGTAATTCAATTATTTTGATTTCACACGAGCATGCTTCCCAAAATTTTTATTTTGGATTATTTTATTCTTTTTTACTTTCTACCCTTTGTTTTTATCATCTATGTTCCCAATAGGTTTTCCACACTTAAACAATATACACTTTCTATCGTAAGCTAACCAAGATTCAACTTGGGATTTTTATTTTGTTTTTCTGCTTAAGGCTAGTATTGTGGTTTATAGAATAAGAGGGGATTTAAAGGCTCAAGGGCGCTAACAATGGTGATGTAAAAGGTAGGCTAATTTGGGATAAGTGAGCTAGAATCAAACAATGGCCTCAATCACTTTCTTGGTATGTATCTATATTCTATAATCGGACATATGGATTAAAACAAAGTAAAGAACACCAGAATAAAAAACGAAGGGCGGAACACACAGGAATAAAAATTATGGTTTGAATGTAACCATACAATAAAGCTCAAAACTCACAGGCTGTGTGTTCTCGAACTCAAAAATCATATATCAGTTATATATGTCATGTAAGTAAAAATTAAGAGTTCCCATTATTCTCAATGTAAATCTTAAGGTGGCTTTAAAGTCTTAGTGTTTCTCCTTGATGAAATGTTGTTAACTAACTAACATGTAATGCTATATACAAGGTGTGTGGATTGTTTTTATTATGTTAAAGTCTCTAGTTTACTTCCTTTTTATATTTTTAATTTAATCTAAGTTATCTTATGCTAAAAAGGGTAAACTATACTAATTAATCCACAACTTCTATAACTAATAAGTTAGAATTACAACTAAACTAAATGGCTAAAATATGAACTAAAGTGCAACATGTAGAAATATAGTAAAAATACATGAAAATAGCAATGTATAAGTACTGAGAAAATAAAAAATAAAAAGAAAAAATACAGAAAAGTAGTGAAATAAAGTAAAAGAGTCTGTAGTGGTTCACCAAAAAATACGCCAGAGATGGCGACCTCCCCACACTTAAAATGAAGCAGCGTCCCTGATGCTCACTCAAGCAGGGTGTGAAGGGGTGTCATCACTGGAAGGATGGGTAGCCGGAGTCTCTGTGGTGGTGGTCTGAGGATCTGCCTGCTGCAGAGGAGGTGCTGACTGAATTGGGATCTCTGGGTCTGCAGCCTGAATCAGAGATGGGGCCTCCTGCTGTGAGGGATAATCTTCTTGCATTCTGCAGCAGGTGGCTTCTCATTAGCATCCTCCCAAGGCATGTCAGCTCGACGGCCTATCTGTGTAATCAGATATGGAAAGGGGAAAGTGCCTCGGACGTGGACCCTGGCCATGTAGTACCAGATGAAGCGTGGCAGGTATAGGTCCTTACCCTCCATCACACACCATAGGAGGGTGATCATAGCAGCAGGTAGCTCCGTCTCATGGGTACTCGGCATAATAAAGTTGCTCAGGATCTGGTTCCAGAGCCGAGCCTCATCATTTAAGTATATCCGCTTAATTCCCTTAGGCATGGTGGTGTTCTGACCCATGACCCATGGAACAGTCGGGTCAAGGGCTATCCTTGCCTTGACGGCATCCCAGTCAAATTTCATGAAGCGCATGTCCTCATCAGCCTTTTGATAACCATCTGGCTGATCAGATTTAGGCAGAAGCTTCAGAATATCCTCAATGGCCTCTTCATTGACCAGTATCTGCTTCCCTCTTAGGTTCACTGCATCTAGGGAAGTTTTGAAGTAATTGCAGTAAAACTCTCTTACCCAAGAAGCATTGACCTCAGTCAGGTTTTTCTCCAGGAAGAACCAGCCTCTTTATTTTATCTAATCAGAGGTGTATTGCTGGAGTTCTTCTGGAATTTTTAGAGTCCGCTCCAGGTACAGGTTCCAGGAGGTTGCAAACACCGGATACTTTAACTCGCAGTATTTGTTTGCGAACTTGATGGGATCAGTAGCAGGGAGTAGCTGGTCAGCCTTCTCCTACGGGGTAAAGTGTTTCTCCCGCCAGGAGTCATCATGCATGATGTCCACGATGGACATAGAGGATTCTCCTCGTTTACGTTTGCCAGTTGTTGCCTTACCTTTTCCTTTTCTTTGGATGTCAGACATCCTGAAAAATAGAAATCAAGGATATAATAAAAATAGGAAAATAAGTAGGCAAATAACAAAAGAAGCACATAATGGCAAAGGAGCAGTAGAATGATGAAAATGAGTTAAGTAAATGTGCATTAAGGATTGTATAGGAGTTAGAAAACTGAGAAGAAAAATTCACAATCCAAAATGTAAGATCCATAGAATTCATGTTAATAAGGAAAACCACAAACATGCCTTGAGTTAAAATAAAAGTAAAGAGTGAGTCAAAAAGCAGAGGGGGTTGTTAGAAAGTTAAAGGTGGTGTGAAATTGAAAGAGGTTAGAAATAAAAAATCAGTGAGTTAGTAAAAAGAAAGTTAAGGTAAGCGGCATGATGATTGGTTATCTAAGTAATAAGGATTCACAATTATAAGCTACAGGCAACTCATATTCAAACAAGGAAGTTGATGATGATTCATATGGATATAGAAATAGCAGAAATTGGAATCTAAACATCAAAAATGCAGATTATGAACCAGGAAATAAAAAAGAATAAGAAAGCTGGCCCTGGTATTCATGAATTGGTTTGGTAAAAGCAGAGTAAAGCAGAGTTCAAAGTGCCAAAACCAAGACATAAATGGAAACAAAACAATTTATAAAAAATTGGGCAGCATTCCGGCTAAAATTGGATGTTCCTGGAAAATAAACAGCAACAGAATAGTTCATATAAAATAAAACAAACTGCAATTAGGTATGAACAAGAAAGAACATTCGCAATAGCAGCATGAACAGTAAGAACAACATATGAACAATACTAACATCACAGCAACAGCAGAATTGTGAAAATTATAAAACAAGAAGCATGAACAACGCAATTAATCAGGCCTAAATCCACTAACCACATCCTAGGCTACCTAACCACCTATAATCCACTACAACATGCATATCTAATTAGCCAAATTATGAACATAAACAGAAAATTATGGTATTAACTATGAATTGAAAGAAGGGTGGTGTTTGGCGGAACCTGGTAGGCGTATGAATGAAAGTGGGGCAGAGAGATGGTAGGGGGTGGCTGCGGTAGTGGCTGACGCAGCGGTTGAGGGTGGTTGGCACGGCGGTGGTGGCTGTTTGGAGGCAGGGGGTTTTGGGTAGGGAAATGGGGTTAAGGAAGGGAAGGGGGGCGTGGGTGGGGGGTGGAGGCGCGGCAGTGATGGCGGCGCAGTGGGTGTGGTGGTCGCGGAGGGGGCAGCGGTGGTGGAGGGAAGAAGAGGAAAGAAGAAGAAGAAAGAGAGGGAAGGAAGAAGGGGGTGGCGTTGCGGTGGGGTCTGGATGGTCGACGGTGGGGCGGTGGTCGGTGGTGGTTGCTGGAAGTTGGTGGTGGTTAGTTGCAGAGAAGAGAGGAAGGAGAAGAGGGTTGGGGGCGCGAATGGGTAGGGTTTCGCGTGGATGGGGTGGAATGGGCGGTGACGCGATCGCGTGGGATGAGTAAAAGGATGAATGATGCGGTCGCGTGAGGCATGCGACCGCGTCGCTGAAAATTGTGCTAAACGCACAATTCCAGCATCGTTTCAGCGCAACTCTCTGTCTCCTTTGGGGTGTTGTGCAATCCACACGACGCGATCCTGTCGCTCACGCTTTTGCGTGGGATGGGTGTTGTGCATGTGACGCGATCGCGTCAAGGACGCGACCGCGTGGGACGTTTTGTGCGAAACTCGCAACAGCCGCACGATTCCAGCCCAACTTTCTGGGCATTGGATCCTTATGCCAATATCCAGATCACGCGGCTGCGTGAATGACGCAGACGCGTGGGAAGTGTTTTTTGCAACTGACGTGATCGCATGAGTGATGCAGTCGCGTCGCACGCCCTTTCTCTTTTTTTTTTATGCAGGTATGCAATTATGCAGTATGTAATGCGAGTGAATAATATTCAGGTTCAATAGAAAAGGAAATAAAAATAAATAACACGAAATAAAACTGAAAAAGGAACGACCATACCATGGTGGGTTGTCTCCCACCTAGCACTTTTAGTTAAAGTCCTTAAGTTGGACATTTGGGGAGTCTTTTGTTATGGTGGCTTGTGCTTGAACTCATCCAGGAATCTCCACCAATGTTTGTAATTCCAATAGCCTCCGGGATCCCAAACAAGGCACGTAAAGCTTCTGAGCAGCTTCAAATAGATTCTCAGGTTCCCGGGGTGGTGAATGTCAGAATAGATTCCAAGATCCCAAACCTTGCTTTTAAATCCGCCTCTGTCTTGATCTATAATTTTCCATCCATGCGGTTTAGAAAGTAGATTCTCACCATGGTGACCAAACGTTTTCCGAGATCCATTCGATTGATCATGATGCCAATCCGTGCACTTCGAGTTGAAGCATGGAACCTTATTGAACCTTATGCACCAGCTCTGAGTACGAGCCATTTCCCTCTTAATCTTAAAGCCACAGAGAGCTCTAAGCTGGCCATCTGTTTCAAGCAACCCATATTCAAGTGGAAAAAATAAAGCTAAAGGTTAAGGATTGTACCCACTTGAAACTTGTATTGGGTGGTAATGGCCTTGGGATAGGTGTTTCCAGTGGTTCTGTAAGTTCTACTCCCTTGTGCTCTTCTGTGAATTTCTTCACATCCTTGCAGACTTCTTCAAATGCATCCATGTCCTGATCAAAGCCTTCTATGTCTTCCTCGTCACTTAAGTCATAAACGGAAGGTTGAGAGATATCTACCTCCGCATCATCTTCGTATTCACTTGGGGAAGATTCTTTGATCTCAAATAATTTACTTGTGGATGCAAGTTCATTACTAAGAGAACTTGACTTGAGGTTATCATCATCAAGGAAACTTGCTTCTTGGATTATTCCGTCTAGTTCTTCATAAAAAGACTTGCTTTGGGAGTTGTGCACTATCCTCCTTAGCATCAATTATAACATCCTTGACAGAATTTTCCACAATTCTGGATTCCCATGGAAGTTCAGCTTCTCCTAAGTCTTCAACCAACTCTTCTTCTTTTACAATGATAGCTTCCTCTACTTGTTCCTGTAACAACCCCGGTTTTCGAGAACGCGAAATCTTTTTTGAAAGTTAGGGTGGTAAAAGTAGAAATATTAAAAGTTACGGGTGGTAAAAAGTGAATTTTAAAGGTTAAAAGTAAAAGTAAGTTAATTTTCGAAAATTTAATGATAAAATAATAAAAAATAATAAAATATTAAATAATAATATTTAATTAAAATAACATTTTAATAAAAATAATAAAATAATGCGGAAAAGGCAGTTTTCTGTAAAAGCTTTAGAAAGACAACTTTAAGCGCAGAATTTCATAATTACCTTCATAAAACACTTAGGGAGTGGTAAAAACATATTAGTGAGGCAAAGATAAATAAAAGATAAAAAGTTGAAGAAAAGATAAAAATCGAAGAAAAAGTCTGTAAAGTTTTAATGACAGAAAAACAGACAAAGACTAGTGAACGAACTAGGGCAACATAGTTAGTCCTGGAATTGCGAATAGGGTTAGGTATTATATGAAAAGTTAAACTATTTTAGTATAGACTTAATGAACCTATACTTGGGACAGACTAACTATTCATACCGAAATTTACATAAGATTTAAATACATACGTTAAACAGAGAAATCAGAGCAGAGTAAAGAAACACAGAGAACATAGTAACCAGAGCAGAATAAAGGGATACAGAGAAAAGAGTAATCAGAGCAAAGTAAAAAGACAAAGAGAAAAGAGTAATGTGATAAAGAGAAATGGTTTGAAATAAGATGTTGTAAAAGTGAAAGATGTAAAGTTTGTACAGTATGATTGAACAGAGAAAGAAAGAGGTACTGCATAAGAATGTGAAAATGATGATGAATAATGAGAATGATGATGAATGATGATAATGAGACTGATTATGTGATGATTTGTTGCTTTAGGCAACCCAATAGATAGTTATTTGTTGCTTGAGGCAACCCAAGAGATGTGTTTATTCATTTGTTGCGTTAAGGCAACTCCAGATATACTTGTATGATCATCTGCTGCAATGAGGCAGTCAGATAGATAATGGTGTGATCACTGAGAACGCTTTCCTACGGTACAGATCCATATTTTATTTCTGTAAGGCAGAGGGGTTATTTCCTGCTACAGAAGTACTGTGACCACCTGTTCCATTTCTGTAGTGGCAGAGGGGTTATTTCCTGTATACAGAAGGTGTGTCGGCGTACATCCCTGCAGTGGCAAATGTGTTATTTCTTGCGTGCAGTGGACCCTGTAGTGGCAGAGGGGTTATTTCTTGTACACAGGGGTATAGACAATAGGAAAGCCTTATCCAGACAGAGGTTGCTGGATAACGTCGGGAGCGGGTTAGTAACCGACAGATGAGCTCATTACCTGCACTAGGGCTAGACATGCATCATACTTGGTTGCACATTTCCTTTGTTATGTTTGTGGTATGAATGTATGCTTTCCATGTTTGTATTCCATTCTCTGCGCTTGTGATATTTTCTTGTACTCTTCTATTTGTGTTCTGCTATCTGTTTTCTCTATCTTCTCTACTTATCTGTGTTTTCTAATTACTGCTTCCTTGTATTCTGCTATTAGTCTGCTAAACAACATAGAATTAATGAACGTAACTAATAACCCCGACCCTACTAAGAACTCCCCATTTCTTACCCCTTCTCTCTCCCTTCCCCCTTCAGATGGAAGTAAAAGTACCTTACCATAGTTCACTGATGACCGTTCGCAAGAAGAGGATTTTGCTCTAGATAGTCTTCTGAGTCTAGGGTGAATATCGTTCTCTGATTATATGTAAATACTGTGAGACCAGCCAACATCTGCACCCCTTCGTATGCGCACTTTAACCTAAATCCTGTGTATGAGATTCCTATTTTGTGGATACTTCATGAGGTACCAGAGAGACGTCCTGTGGAAAAGTCTGATCGTGCAGAGGAGTAGCAGATGATGTTCTATCTTTTGATGACGTTCCACCTGACTTGAGTTGTGAAGACTTAGAACGTACTTTCCCTCGCTTTAGTAGTTTTGAGGGACTAGGTGAGTATAGAGTCTAGGCTAGCCTAGGTGCCAGCTTAGGGACCTCTTGAATAGGTCAGGACCTGGGATGTTGTATGTATGTATATGTATATAGTTATTATCTAGCTATACCTAGGGGTGTTCTAACTAAAGGTCTATACTCTAATAAAGGCTGGATAAACTGAATGTTGCTAGCTACTTGTGATATATTTAAGTGTAGTTGCTTATAACTGTTTTATCTGTTATCAGCTGTGAGTTGATTATGAATGATTCCGTCTATTAATCCAAATATTTTCAAAAAAAAAAGTACCTCGCTAACTAACTACGCTACTAACAACGAATCAGGCTCATATAATAAATAATAGATAATATATAGGATGACAAATTGGTAGCACTCAGTTTCTGGTATGTCCTAGGCGTACTGAAAATTGGGTCGTTACAATTTGGTATCAGAGCAGTTCGTTCCCAGTAGAGCCTGGGGAGTAGACTGACTATGCTTCATTGCATACTCTGCTTGTGTGTCTCACGCCATTAGGGTATATTTAAGATACATTTGACATGAATGTCTATGAGTGCTCATTTTGGGAATGTTCGTGCCTTGAAATATTAAGACTGATCACCTTAATGTTGATTGTTTGGTGCGGATAGGACCTTAATGACTGCAAATAGACATAGTTTAATCAAGTTCCAAATGACGAATCGATGCGAGGCACAGCTATCCTCATAGCTGTTATGATCTCCATGGTTATGGTTATGTTATATTTGGATGCTGTAAGGAACGAATGCTTATTTTACTTGTGAGAAATCTGGACACACAGCTAGGATGTACCCAAGAAAGTTTTTTCGGAATCTAGTGCGAACCCAGCAACAAGGTCGAGTGTTTGCCATGACTGCTGATGATGCTATGCAATCAGATGCCCTGATCCAAGGTCAGTGTATTGTCAAAGATCGATTTCTAACTGTACTGTATGACTCGGGTGCATCGTATTCTTTTGTTTCTTTAACTGTTGCTCGTGAGTTGGGACTAGATTTCTCTGAGTTGAACTTTGATCTGATTGTCCATACACCTGCATCCCAAAATGCTTTGACCAGTTTAGTGTGCCTGCAAGTACCATTCGCTATTAGGAACAGGACTTTTATACATGATCTAATCTGTTTGCCTCTATGTGATTTAGAAGTTATTCTAAGGTTAGATTAGTTATCTAAGTATCATGTTTTCCTTGATTGCTATGAAAGAAATGCTTTTATTCCGTCTGATAGTTTAGATATTAAACCATTTCTGTCTCATACTTTATATCGGAATTCTGTAAGAGTTGCATTAGACGGGAGTGATTGTGAGGGGTACGTTCTGTTAGCGGCTAGCTCGAATGATAGTGAACTAAGCTTAGAACGAATCTAAATGGTGAAGGAATTTCCTGATATTTTCCCGGACGACATACCTGAGTTTCCTCCTCAGTGAGAGATAGAATTCAGCATTGAACTTGTACTTGGAACTTGACCGATTTCCATAGCACCGTACCGGATGTCACCACTAGAACTTGCAGAGTTGAATAAGCAGTTGGATGAGCTACTTGGAAAAAAAATTTATTCGTCCCAGTGCATCACCTTGGGGAGCTCCGGTGTTGCTAGTAAAGAAGAAGGATGGTGAAATGTGACTTTGTGTAGATTACCGACAGTTAAATAAAGTCACTCTCAAGAACAAGTACCCACTTCCACGAATAGATGATTTGATGGATCAGTTAAAAGGTGCAACTGTGTTTTCGAAGATTGATTTGCGATCGGGCTATCACTAGATTCGAGTGAAAGAATCAGATATACCGAAGACTGTACTTAGAACTCGATATGGTCACTATGAGTATATGGTTATGTCGTTTGGACTAACTAATGCTCCTGCGATTTTCATGGATTACATGAATCGTATTTTCCGTCCGTACCTTGATCAGTTCATAGTAGTCTTCATAGACGATATTTTCATCTATTCGAAGACAAAAAGAGAGCATGAAAAGCATCTAAGGACTGTATTGCAGATACTAAGGACTTGGAATTATATGCTAAACTATCAAAGTGCGAGTTCTGGACAGAGAAGGTGGCATTTTTGGGACATGTTATATCACAGGGAGGAATTGAAGTGGATCCTTCAAAAATTGAAGCAGTAGTGCAATGGGAACCACCTACGACCATTACAGAAGTTCGGAGTTTTCTCGGACTTGCTGGATATTACCGGAGGTTTATTAAAGGGTTTTCACAGATAGCCTTACCTCTGACTTACCTTACACGAAAGGAAGTTCCGTTCGTTTGGACGGATGAGTGTGATAGAAGTTTCAAGATGCTTAAGGAGAAGTTAACAACTGCACCTGTATTAAAACTACCCGACCCACAGAAACATTTTGAAGTATACTGTGATGCCTCTCATAAAGGACTTTGATGTGTGCTGATCCAAGACAAAAATGTGGTGGCTTATGCTTCCCGGCAGCTGAGACCTCATGAACGAAATTATCCGACGCATGACTTGGAGTTGGCTGCAGTAGTGTTTGCTCTGAAGATTTGGAGACACTATTTGTATGGCGCTCAACTAGAAGTTTTCTCTGACCACAAAAGTTTAAAGTATATCTTTGACCAGAAGGATCTTAATATGCAACAGTGAAGGTGGATGGAGTTCCTGAAGGACTATGATTTTAAGTTAAGTTATCACCTAGGAAAAGCGAACGTGGTGGTAGACGCTTTGAGCAGGAAGAATTTGAATATCTCTTGGATGATGATAAAGGAAGAAAAGTTACTCGCAGAATTTGAGGACCTTAAGTTGGCTATGACTGAGACGTCAAGTGGAGTCCGTTTGGCCCAATTGCATATAACACCAGATTTTAAGATTAGGATTCAGCAAGCACAAGCACAGGATTCATAAATGATGACGATGCTGAGACGGATGAAAGTAGAGGAACCAGAAGCTGTAAGACTAGATCGTAGCAGCCTCTGGAGATATAAGAACAGAATTTGTGTGCCTAGCTCTAGAGATTTGCGGCAAAGGATTCTTGCAGAAGCTCATCAAAGTATATTTTCTATGCATCCTGGAGTAACAAAGATGTATCAAGGATTTGAAACAAATGTTCTGGTAGCCGGGCTTGAAGAAAGAGGTAGCTGATTATGTCTCATAATGTTTAACCTGCCAGAAGGTGAAGGTAGAACACCAGAAACCGTCAGGAACCCTGCAACCCTTGGAAATACCATAATGGAAATAGGAGCAGATCACTATGGATTTTGTCACGGGATTGCCAAGGACCTCAACAGGACACGATGCTATTTAGGTGATTGTGGACAGGTTAACAGAATCAACACATTTTCTTCCGATTCGAGTTGACTATACTTTAGAAAGGCTAACACGGCTATATATTCAAGAAATCGTACAATTGCATGGGATACCTTCGTCAATTATTTCAGATCGAGATCCGAGGTTTACTTCCAGATTCTAGGGAGCTTTCCAGAAAGCTTTAGGAACAGAATTGCATATGAGTACAACATACCATCCTCAGATAGACGGACAATCAGAGTGAACAATCCAGACATTGGAAGACATGTTAAGATCTTGTGTGATGCATAACCAGGGCAGTTGGGATAGGTATTTGCCATTGGTCGAGTTTGTCTACAACAACAGTTACCAACAAAGTATCGGGATGGCACCATATGAAGCTCTCTCCGGAAGGAGATGTCAGACACCATTGTGTTGGAATGATGACGGAGAAGCTAGTGTCTTAGATCCAAACTTAGTGTAAGAAACTACTGAGAAGATAAAAGAGATTCGTCAAAAGATCCAGACAGCACAAGGCCGACAAAAGAGCTATGCCAATAATAGACGTAGACCCTTAGAGTTTAGTGAGGGAGATCATGTCTTTCTAGAAGTAACTTCGATTACTAGAATAGGTAGAGCCCTTAAGACTAAGAAGCTTAACCCACGATACATAGAACCTTTCCAAATACTTAAAAGAGTCGGTCTAGTAGCTTATCAAATAGCCCTTCCTCCTTATTTATCAAACCTTCATGATGTTTTTTTTATGTCTCGCAACTTAAGAAATATGTTCCCGATGATAGTCACGTTTCACAACCAGAAACAGTACAGTTATAAAATGATTTGACATATCAAGCATCACCAATTCAGATCGTAGAAAGAAGTGATAAGCAGCTAAGAGGCAAGACTCTTCGCTTAGTCAAAGTAGCATGGGAACCAAGAGGAGAAGAAGAGCACACTTGGGAATCGGAAGATAAGATGAGAGCTGATTACTCGTATCTATTCTCAGATAACTGAAATTTTGAGGGCAAAATTTTCTTTTAAGAGGGTAGAATGCAACAACCCCGGTTTTCGAGAACGTGAAATCTTTTCTGAAAGTTAGGGTGGTAAAAGTAGAAATATTAAAAGTTATGGGTGGTAAAAAGTGAAATTTAAAGGTTAAAAGTAAAAGTAAGTTAATTTTTGAAAATTTAATGATAAAATAATAAAAAATAATAAAATATTAAATAATAATATTTAATTAAAAATAATATTTTAATAAAAATAATAAAATAATGCGGAAAAGGCAGTTTTCTATAAAAGCTTTAGAAAGACAACTTTAAGCGCAGAATTTCATAATTACCTTCATAAAGCACTTAGGGAGTGGTAAAAACATATTAGTGAGGCAAAGATAAATAAAAGATAAAAAGTTGAAGAAAAGATAAAAATCGAAGAAAAAGTCTGTAAAGTTTTAATGACAGAAAAACAGACAGAGACTAGTGAACGAACTAGGGCAACATAGTTAGTCCTGGAATTGCAGATAGGGTTAGGTATTATATGAAAAGTTAAACTGTTTCAGTATAGACTTAATGAACCTATACTTGGGACAGACTAACTATTCATACCGAAATTTACATAAGCTTTAAATACATACGTTAAACAGAGAAATCAGAGCAGAGTAAAGAAACACAGAGAACATAGTAACCAGAGCAGAATAAAGGGATACAGAGAAAAGAGTAATCAGAGCAAAGTAAAAAGACAAAGAGAAAAGAGTAATGTGATAAAGAGAAATGGTTTGAATTAAGATGTTGTAAAAGTGAAAGATGTAAAGTTTGTACAGTATGATTGAACAGAGAAAGAAAGAGGTACTGCATAAGAATGTGAAAATGATGATGAATAATGAGAATGATGATGAATGATGATAATGAGAATGATTATGTGATGATTTGTTGCTTGAGGCAACCCAATAGATATTTATTTGTTGCTTGAGGCAACCCAAGAGATGTGTTTATTCATTTGTTGCGTTAAGGCAACTCCAGATATACTTGTATGATCATCTGCTGCAGTGAGGCAGTCAGATAGATAATGGTGTGATCACTGAGAACGCTTTCCTACGGTACAGATCCATATTTTATTTCTGTAAGGCAGAGGGGTTATTTCCTGCTACAGAAGTACCGTGACCACCTGTTCCATTTCTGTAGTGGCAGAGGGGTTATTTCCTGTATACAGAAGGTGTGTCGGCGTACATCCCTGCAGTGGCAGATGTGTTATTTCCTGCGTGCAGTGGACCCTGTAGTGGCAGAGGGGTTATTTCCTGTACACAGGGGTATAGCCAATAGGAAAGCCTTATCCAGACAGAGGTTGCTGGATAACGTCGGGAGCGGGTTAGTAACCGACAGATGAGCTCATTACCTGCACTAGGGCTAGACATGCATCATACTTGGTTGCGCATTCCCTTTGTTATGTTTGTGGTATGAATGTATGCTTTCCTTGTTTGTATTCCATTCTCTGCGCTTGTGATATTTTCTTGTATTCTTCTGTTTGTGTTCTGCTATCTGTTTTCTCTATCTTCTCTACTTATCTGTGTTTTCTAATTACTGCTTCCTTGTATTTTGCTAATAGTCTGCTAAACAACATAGAATTAATGAACATAACTAATAACTCTGACCCTACTAAGAACTCCCCAGTTCTTACCCCTTCTCTCTCCCTTCCCCCTTCAGATGGAAGTAAGAGTACCTTACCATAGTTCGCTGATGACCGTTCGTAAGAAGAGGATTCTGCTCTAGATAGTCTTCTGAGTCTAGGGTGAATATCGTTCTCTGATTATATGTAAATACTGTGAGACCAGCCAACGTCTGCACCCCTTCGTATGCGCACTTTAACCTAAATCCTGTGTATGAGATTCCTATTTTATGGATACTTCATGAGGTACCAGAGAGACGTCCTGTGGAAAAGTCTGATCATGCAGAGGAGTAGCAGATGATGTTCTATCTTTTGAAGACGTTCCACCTGACTTGAGTTGTGAAGACTTAGAATGTACTTTCCCTCGCTTTAGTAGTTTAGAGGGACTAGGTGAGTATAGAGTCTAGGCTAGCCTAGGTGCCAGCTTAGGGACCTCTTGAATAGGTCAGGACCTGGGATGTTGTATGTATGTATATGTATATAGTTATTATCTAGCTATACCTAAGGGTGTTCTAACTAAAGGTCTATACTCTAATAAAGGCTGGATAACTGAATGTTGCTAGCTACTTGTGATGTATTTAAGTGTGTTTGCTTATAACTGTTTTATTTGTTATCAGCTGTGAGTTGATTATGAATGATTCCGTCTATTAATCCAAATGTTTTCAAAAAAAAAAAAGTACCTCGCTAACTAACTACGCTACTAACAACGAATCGGGCTCATATAATAAATAATAGATAATATATAGGATGACAAATTGGTAGCACTTAGTTTCTGGTATGTGCTAGGCGTACTGAAAATTGGGTCGTTACAGTTCTAGTACGAAGTCATGCCCTGTTCTGTCCACTGGAGTTTCTAGTATCTCCTTCATACTACGCTCTTCATTATATTGTCCACATGGGGCTGTGGGAGGTCCTTGAATGTTCGAACGTCAAGAAGATAATTGACTTACTGCTTGCTCCAGTTGATGAAGGGTTGTTTGAAGTTGATCTATTGTTTCCTTGAGGCGAACCTCTGATTCTCAGGGTGATGGATTTGAACGTGGTACATGGGTAAGTGGTGGTGTTTGGGAGTAATTGGATTGGAGTTGGGGTAAATGAGGATCATATGGTGGTGAATGGTAAAAAGTAGCTTGTGGGTGTGGTGGTTCGAAGTTATGTTGAAAGGATGGCCTATAAGCACAGGGTGGGGCTTGTTGGTAACTACAAAGTTGTCCACCATGTCTATTGGCTTGGTATACATTGTAGAATGGTCTTTGTCCATGATATCATGGAGGGTGTTGTTGCCTGAAGGGTTGATCAGATCCTCTTGGCTCCATCCATCTTTGATTGCTCTGACCTTGATGCATGTTCCTGTTATAACTTTCACTCCTTTCAACAATATTAGAACCAAACTCAAAGCGAGAGGGGTGAGAATTCATAGTAGCTAATGTAAATAAAAGGAGAAAATAAAGACAAATAAACAAGTAAAAGAAAAATATTTACAATAACCAATAATAAGGCACACGATTGCAGTTCCCCGGCAACGGCGCCATTTTGAAGAGCTGAAGATTGATGGTTTAGAAGTTATAGTAAACTCTCGTTGCAAGTATAGTTACTAAACCAAGCAATCAACCTTTCTTACAAAAGTTTTGGTTGTCACAAGTAACAAACTCCTTAAAAATTGATAACCGAAGTATTTAAACCTTGGGTCGTCTTCTCAAGGAACTGCAGGGAAGTATGTTCTTATTATTGATTATGAAGATTATAAATTTGGGTTTTGAAGATGAGGAACAAGTAATTTAAATGGCAGGTAAAATAAATAAATAACTGTAAAATAAACTTTTGGCAAGGTATGAGAAATTGAAAGTCCTATCCTAGTTATCCTTATCAATGATGATGAAAATTGAATCTTAATTCCACTTAGTTAGCCTTTACTTAAAGCAAAGAAAGGTCAAGTGACTAATTAGTTTGATCTTCAAATCCTAGTTAATCCCTAAGAAAAGATTGGGATTATTGAAGTTCAATTCAATTAGCAAAGATAACAATTATCAATCATGTTGAGTTTGATAACTCCTGAGTTACTGATTTCTTAACCAAGACCAAAAGGGAAAAAGTAAATCTATTCGAATAAAAATGTCTTCAGATTGGAAGCAACAGTAACATAAATAAAAGAGAGAAATAATAAACTGAAATACCTCAGATAACATTAATTAAAAGAACAATCTGTAACATGGAAGAATTCATAAATTAAATTGAGAAAAAAAGTAATTAAAAAGGAATATTGAACCTGATAAAAAGAGATAATCTTGAAAGCAAAAGAAATCCTAATTCTAAATCCTAAAAGAGAGAGGAGAGAACCTCTCCCTCAAAACTACATCTAAATCATGAATAGTGAATAATTGGAGACTCTCCTTTGAATGGACGCATTCCCCCACTTCATAACCTCTGATATGTGCTTTTTGGACTTGGATCTGGGCCAAAAAGGACTTCAGAAATCGCTGGGAGCATTTTCTGTAATTTCTGGTGCGTGGCCTCTGTCTCGCGTCCGCGTGGGTCACGCGGTCGCATCATCTGGAGTTTTCCTTATCACACGGTCACTTCAGTCATGCGTCCGCGTCATATGCGTTTCGGTTAAGCCGCGCGATCGCGTCAATCACGCGGTCGCGTCACTGCCATTTCGCGTTGGCATGCGGCCGCGTCGTCCATGCGATCGCGTCACTGCGAGTTTCTCCAAAAACTCTATTTTGTGATTTCCTTCCATTTTTCTATGTTTCCTTTCCATCCTTTAAGTCATTCCTGCCTTAGAAGATCTGAAACTACTCAACACACAAATCACAGCATCGAATGGAAATAAAGGGTAATTAAAATAACTATTTTTAAATCATAGGAAACATGTTTTTCACATACATCACATAATAAGGAAGGGAAAGTAAAACCATGCAATAAACATGAATAAGTGAGTGAAGGATTGAATAAATCACTTAAATTGAGCACAAAATATATCATAAGATATGGGTTTATCATACATCATTTACTTATCTCTGTAAACCCTAGTAACTAGTTTAGTATAAATAGGACTTTTTACTATGGTATTTACATCTTTGTGCATATTTTATGTTCAGAGATCACGTTTGGGGAGGCTGGCCATTAGGCCATGCCTAGACCTTGTTCTTATGTATTTTCAACGTGGAGTTTCTACACACCATAGATTAAGGTGTGGAGCTCTGCTGTTCCTCATGAATTAATGCAAAGTACTATTGTTTTTCTATTCAATTCAAGCTTATTCTTATTCTAAGATATTCATTCGCACCCAAGAACATGATGAATGTGATGATTATGTGACACTCATCACCATTCTCACCTATGAACGCGTGCCTGACAACCACTTCCATTCTACATGAAAACAAGCTTGAATGCGTATCTCTTAGCCTCCATTCAGAAAGAGCAGAGTCTTCGTGGTATAAGCTAGAATTATTGGCGGCCATTCCTGAGATTTGGAAAGTCTAAACCTTGTCTGTGGTATTCTGAGTAGGATCTGGAAAGGGATGACTGTGATGAGCTTCAAACTCGCTAGTGTTGGGCGTAGTGACAGACGCAAAAGGATCAATGGATCCTATTCCAACATGGTCGAGAACCGACAGATGATTAGCCGTGCGGTGACAGCGCTATTAGACCATTTTCACTGAGAGGACGGGAAGTAGCCATTGACAACGGTGATGCCCAACATACAGCTTGCCATGAAAAGAAATATGAATGATTGGATGAAAGCAGTAGGAAAGCAGAGGTTCAGAAGGAACAAAAGCAACTCCATACGCTTATCTGAAATTCTCACCAATAAATTACATAAGTATTTCTATCCTATTTTATATTTTAATTATATTTTAATTATCAAATCTCCATAACCATTTGAATCCGCCTGACTGAAATTTACAAGGTGACCATAGCTTGCTTCAAGCCGACAATCTCCGTGGGATCGACCCTTACTCGCGTAAGGTTTATTACTTGGACGACCCAGTGCACTTGCTGGTTAGTTGTGCGAAGTTGTGAAGAAGAGTGATATTACAATTGTGCGTACCAAGTTTTTGGCGCCATTGATGGGGAATGAACAATCACGATTTCGTGCACCAAGTTTTTGGCGCCGTTGCCGGGGATTGTTCGAGTTTGGACAACTGACGGTTCATCTTGTTGCTCAGATTAGGTAATTTTATTTTATTTTAATTTTAAGCTTTTTGTTTTCACTTTTATTTTTGCAAAAAAATTTCAAAAAAAAAATTTATTAAATTATTCTATGTTCTTCAGAATTTTTAAGAATGAATTCTAGAGTTTCATGAGATATGTTGAATCCTGGCTGGCTGTTAAGCCATGTCTAATCTTTTGGACCGAGGTTTCAACTATCCTGAGAAGAGCTTCTTTGTCTTTTTCAGCAATTTAGCTGTTGTATGTAATGTTCTACTGAAGCTTGGCTGGCCATTGGCCATGTCTAGTGTTTTGGACCGGAGCTTTCACTGAAAGTTTGGCTGGCTAGTAAGCCATGTCTAATTCCTAGACCGGAGTTTTAGACTAAAATTGCAAGATTCCTGAAATTCTCATTAAGAATTTTGAAATCCTTATTTTTATTTTTCAAAATAATTTTTGAAAAATACCAAAAAAATTTTTTTTAATAAAATCATAAAAACAAAAATTTGGTGTTTCTTGTTTGAGTCTAGTGTCAAGTTTTAAGTTTGGTGTCCATTGCATGTTTGTAATTTTTTCTTAATTTTCAAAAATTCATCATATGTTCTTCATGATCTTCAAGTTGTTCTTGATGATCTTCTTTGTTTTGATCTTTGCATTTTCTTGTTTCTCATATGCATTTTCAATTTGTTAGTGTCTCAACATTAAAAATTTTTAAGTTTGGTGTCTTGCATGTTTTTCTTTTCTTAAAAATTTTCAAAAACATGTTCTTGATGTTCATCTTGACATTCAAAGTGTTCTTGCATATTTTTCTTGTTTTGATTCATAATTTTTTATGTCTTATGTCCTTTTTGTGTTTTTCTCTCTCCTCATTAAAAATTCAAAAATAAAAAAATATCTTTCCCTTTTTCTCTCATAAATTTTTGAAAATTTGAGTTGACTCTCTCAAAACTTTTTAAAATTTAGTTGTTTCTTATGAGTCAAATCAAATTTTCAATTTAAAAATTCTATCTTTTTCAAATCTTTTTCAAAAGTCAAATCTTTTTCATTTTTTCTTTCATATTTTTGAAAATTTCAAATTGATTTTTTAAAAAAAAAAATCTTTTTCTTATTTTGTTTCATAATTTCAAAATCTTTACTAATAATTAATGTGATTGATTAAAAAATTTTAAAGATTGTTACTTACCTATTAAGAAAGGTTCAATCTTTAAATTTTAGAATCATATCTTTTAGTTTCTTGTTAGTCAAGTAATCAATTTCAATTTTCAAAATCAAATCTTTTTAATTTCCAATTCAAATCTTTTTCAAAATGATTTTCTATCATATCTTTTTCAATTTCAATCATATCTTTTTCAAAATCAATTTCAAAATCTTTTCTAACTTCTCACCCTTTCAAATTTGATTTTCAAATCTTTTTCAATTAACTACTTGACTTTTTGGTTTATTTTTAAAAAGTTTTCTATTTCAATCATATCTTTTTCAAAACCACCTAACTAATTTTCTCTCTCTAATTTTCGAAAACTCCTATCCACTTTTTCAAAATTCTTTTTAATTAACTAATTATTTCAAATTTTAATTTTAATTTTATTTCTCTTTTTAATTTTCAAATTCTAATTAATATTTAAAATAAAAACAAAAATATTTTTTTCTTTTTAATTATTTTCTAATTCTTCCCCCTCTCATCTCTTTCTATTAATTTTCTTTTACTAACACCCCTCATCCACTCAAAAATTCAAACCCACTCTTCTTCTCTGTGTTCGAATTCTTATCTTCTCCTTCTTCTATTCTTCTCTTCTTATAGTCACATAAGGAATCTCTATACTGTGACATAGAGGATTCCATATTTTCTTTTTTGTTCTCTTCTTTTTTATATGAGCAGGAACAAGGATAAGAACATTCTTGTTGAAGCTGACCCTGAACCTGAAAGGACTCTGAAGAGGAAGCTAAGGGAAGCTAAGGCACAACTCTCTGGAGAGGACCTGACAGAAATTTTCGAAAAAGAAGGAGACATGGCCGAACCTAATAACAATGGTGGAGATGCAAGGAAGATTCTTGGTGACTTTATTGCACCCTCTTCCAACTTCTATGGAAGAAGCATCTCACTCCCTGCAATTGGAGCAAACAATTTTGAGCTTAAGCCTCAATTGGTTTCTCTAATGCAGTAGAATTGCAAGTTTCATGGACTTCCAATGGAAGATCCTCATCAGTTTTTAGCTGAATTCTTGTAAATCTGTGACACTGTCAAGACCAATGGAGTTGATCCCGAGTTCTACAGGGTTATGCTTTTCCCTTTTGCTGTAAGAGACAGAGCTAGAACATGGTTGAATTCACAACCTAAGGATAGCCTGAACTCTTGGGATAAGCTGGTCAGTGCTTTCCTGGCCAAATTCTTTCCACCTCAAAAGATAAGCAATCTTAGAGTGGAAATCCAAACCTTCAGATAGAAGGAAGGAGAATCCCTCTATGAAGCTTGGAAAAGATATAAACAACTAATAAAAAGGTGTCCTACTGACATGTTTCCAGAATGGAGCATCATATGTATATTCTATGATGGTACGTCTGAGTTGTCAAAAATGTCATTGGACCATTCTGCAGGAGGATCTCTTCACATGAAAATCCCTGCAGAAGCTCAGAAACTCATTGAAATAGTTGCAAATAACCAGTTTATGTACACCTCTGAGAGGAATCCTATGAACAATGGGATGCCTCAGAAGAAGGGAGTTTTTGAAATTGATACCCTGAATACCATATTAGCTCAGAACAAAATATTGACTCAGCAAGTCAATATAATTTCTCAGAGTCTGAATGGATTGCAAGCTGCATCCAACAGTACTAAAGAAGCATCTTCTGAAGAAGAAGCTTATGATCCTGAGAACCCTGCAATAGCGGAGGTGAATTACATCGGAGAACCCTGTGGAAACACCTATAATCCTTCATGGAGAAATCATCCAAATTTCTCATGGAAGGACCAACAGAAGCCTCAACAAGGCTTCAATAATAATGGTGGAAGAAATAGGTTTAGCAATAGCAAGCCTTTTCCATCATCTTCTCAGCAACAGACAGAGAATTCTGAACAGAGCCATTCTGGCCTGGCAACCATAGTCTTTGATCTATTCAAGACCACACTAAGTTTCATGAATGAAACAAGGTCCTCCGTTAGAAATTTGGAGGCAAAGGTGGGTCAGCTGAGTAAGAAGATTACTGAAACTCCTCCCAGTACTCTCCCAAGCAATACAGAAGAAAATCCCAAGAGAGAGTGCAAGGCCATAACCTTACTTGGTGTGGCCGAATGCCCAGAGGAGGAGGAGGACGTGAATCCTAGTGAGGAAGACCTCATGGGATGTCCTCTGGATAGAAAGGAGTTCCCCTTTGAGGAACCAAAGGAATCTGAGGCTCATACAGAGACCCTAGAGATTCCATTGAACCTCCTTCTGCCATTCATGAGCTCTGATGAATACTCTTCCTCTGAAGAGGATGAAGACATCACTGAAGAGCAAGTTGCTAAGTATCTAGGAGCAATTATGAAGCTGAATGCCATGTTATTTGGTACTGAGACTTGGGAGGATGAACCCCCCTTGTTAACCAATGAACTGAATGCATTAATGAGGCAGACATTACCTCAGAAGAAACCGGATCCCGAAAAATTCTTCTTACCTTATACCATAGGCACCATGACCTTTGAGAAGGCTCTGTGTGACCTGGGGTCAGGGATAAACCTCATGCCACTCTCTGTAATGGAGAAACTGGGAATCTTTGACGTACAAGCTGCAAGAATCTCACTAAAGATGGCAGACAAATCCATGAAACAGGCTTATGGACTAGTAGAGGACGTGCTAGTGAAGGTTGAAAGCCTTTACATCCCTGCTGATTTCATAATCCTAGACACTGGGAAGGATGAGAATGAATCCATCATCCTTGGTAGACCCTTCCTGGCCACAGCAAAAGCAGCAATTGATGTTGACAGAGGAGAGTTGGTCCTTCAGTTGAATGAGGACTACCTTGTATTCAGAACTCAAGGTTCTCCTTCTATAACCATGGAGAAGAAGCATGAAAAGCTTCTCTCAGTACAGAGTTAAACAAAACCCCACATTCAAACTCTAAGTTTGGTGTTGGGAGGCCACAACCAAACTCTATGTTTGGTGTTGGGAGGCCACAACCAAACTCTAAGTTTGGTGTTGAGAGGCCCCAACATTGCTCTGATTTTCTGTGAGGCTCTATGAGAGCTCACTGTCAAGCTATTGACATTAAAGAACCGCTTGTTGGGAGGCAACCCAATATTATTTAATTATATCTATTTATTTTCCATTGCTATTCTATGTTTTCTTTAGGTTGATGATCATGTGAAGTCACAAAAACAATTGAAAAATAAAAAATAAAATGAAAAACAGCATTGAAAATAGTGCACCCTTGGAGGAAGATCTTATTGGCATTTAAACGCCAGTAAGAAGCATCAAATTGGCATTTAACACCAGAAAGAAACATCAAGCTGGCGTTAAACGCCAGAAACAAGCACCAGACTGGCGTTTAACGCCAGAATAGAGCATGAAATTGGCGTTTAACACCAAGAATGGGAGAAAAGCTGGCGTTAAATGCCAGAAACAAGCAGCAAGCTGGCGTTTAACGCTAGACATGCATTCTAAGGGCATTTAGCATGCCTAAATGGAACAGGGATGCTAAGTCCTTGACCCCTCTGGATCTGTGGAGCCACAGGATCCCCACCTACCCCTCCTCTTCTTCTCTCCTCTTCACACATTTTCATAACACTCTTCCCCAAATACCATTCACCAATCACCTCCATACCTCTTCCCCATAAACCCCACCTACCTCCAAAATTCAAATTCTTTTCCCTCCCAAACCCAACCCTAATAGCCGAAACCTACCCTTCCCCCCACCCCTATATAAACCCCTCAACACTACATCCACCACTTCTCCCCCTTGGCCGAATACACCTTCTCCCTCCATCTCCTCCATTTTCTTCTTCTTCTACTACTTTCTTTCTTATTTTGCTCGAGGACGAGCAAATATTCTAAGTTTGGTATGGTAAAAGCATTGCTTTTTGTTTTTCCATAACCATTTATGGCACCTAAGGCCAGAGAAACCTCTAGAAAGAGGAAAAGGAAGGCAAAAGCTTCCACCTCTGAGTCATGGGAGATGGAGAGATTCATCTCAAAAGTCCATCAAGACCACTTCTATGAAGTTGTGGCCAAGTTATCTGTACCCTATGCAATTCAGCTAGAATTGTCATAGAGGGAGACATCCTCATTGAAGAGGACAAGCCCATCACTAAAAAGAGGATGGACCAAACAAGAGAGCCCACTCATGGACCTCAACAAGAGCATGAGGAAATTCCTCATCATGAAATTCCTGAGATGCCTCAAAGGATGCACTTTCCTCCACAAAACTATTGGGAGAAAATTAACACCTCCCTAGGAGAATTAAGTTCCAACATGGGACAACTAAGGGTGGAGCACCAAGAGCATTCCATCCTCCTCCATGAAATTAGAGAAGATCAAAGAGCTATGAGGGAGGAGCAACAAAGACAAGGAAGAGATATAGAGGAGCTCAAGAACACCATTGGTTCTTCAAGATGAAGAAGACGCCACCCTCACTAAGGTGGACCCGTTCCTTAATCTCATTGTTCTTATTTTTCCGTTTTTCGTTTACTATGCTCTATGTTTATTTGTGTTTATGTCTTTATTACATGATCATTAGTATTTATGTGTCTATGTCTTAAAGCTATGAATGTCCTATGAATCCATCACCTTTCTTAAATGAAAAATGTTTTAATTACAAAAGAACAAGAAGTACATGAATTTCGAATTCATCCTTGAAATTAGTTTAATTATTTTGATGTGGTGACAATACTTTTTGTTTTCTGAATGAATGCTTGAACAGTGCATATGTCTTTTGAATTTGTTGTTTATGAATGTTAAAATTGTTGGCTCTTGAAGAATAATGAAAAAGGAGAAATGTTATTTGATAATCTGAAAAATCATAAAATTGATTCTTGAAGCAAGAAAAAGCAGTGAAAAACAAAGCTTGCAGAAAACAAAATGCGAAAAAAAAGAAAGAAAAAAAATTGGCGAAAAAAAATAATAATAAAGAAAAAAGAAAAAGCAAGCAGAAAAAGTCAATAGCCCTTAAAACCAAAAGGCAAGGGTAATAAAAAGGATCCAAGGCTTTGAGCATCAGTGGATAGGAGGGCCCAAAAGGAATAAAATCCTGTCCTAAGCGGCTAAACCAAGTTGTCCCTAACCATGTGCTTGTGGCGTGAAAGTGTCAAGTCAAAAGCTTGAGACTGAGCGGTTAAAGTCGTGATCCAAAGCAAAAAAAAGAGTGTGCTTAAGAACCCTGGACACCTCTAATTGGGGACTCCAGCAAAGCTGAGTCACAATCTGAAAAGGTTCACCCAGTTATGTGTCTGTGGCATTTATGTATCCGGTGGTAATACTGGAAAACAAAGTGCTTAGGGCCACGGCCAAGACTCATAAAGTAGCTGTGTTCAAGAATCAACATACTGAACTAGGAGAATCAATAACACTATCTAAATTCTGAGTTCCTATAGATGCTAATCATTCTGAACTTCAAGGGATAAAGTGAGATGCCAAAACTGTTCAGAGGTAAAAAGCTACTCGTCCCGCTCATTTAATTGGAGCTAAGTTTCATTGATATTTTGGAGTTTATAGTATATTTTCTTCTTTTTATCCTATTTGATTTTCAGTTGCTTGGGGACAAGCAACAATTTAAGTTTGGTGTTGTGATGAGCGGATAATTTATATGCTTTTTGACATTGTTTTTACATAGTTTTTAGTATGATTTAGTTAGTTTTTAGTATATTTTTATAATAAAAATCACATTTCTGGACTTTACTATGAGTTTGTGTGTTTTTCTGTGATTTCAAGTATTTTCTGGCTGAAATTGAGGGACTTGAGCAAAAATCTGATTCAGAGGCTGAAGAAGGACTGCATATGCTGTTGGATTCTGACCTCCCTATACTCGAAGTGGATTTTCTGGAGCTACAGAAACCCAATTGGTGCGCTCTCAATTGCGTTGGAAAGTAGACATCCGGGACATTCCAGTAATATATAATAGTCTATATTTTGCCCGAGTTTAGATGATGCAAACTGGCGTTTAACGCCAGCTTTCTGCCCTATTCTGGCGTTAAACGCCAAAAACAAGTTACAAAGCAGAGTTAAACGCCAGAAACAAGTTACAAACTGGTGTTTAACTCCAAGGAAATCCTCTACACGTGAAAGCTTCAATGCTCAGCCCAAGCACACACCAAGTGGGCCCGGAAGTGGATTTCTACATCATTTACTTATCTCTGTAAACCCTAGTAACTAGTTTAGTATAAATAGGACTTTTTACTATGGTATTTACATCTTTTTGAATATTTTTTGTTCAGAGATCACGGTTGGGGAGGCTGGCCATTCGGCCATGCCTAGACCTTGTTCTTATGTATTTTCAACGGTGGAGTTTCTACACACCCTAGATTAAGGTGTGGAGCTCTGCTGTTCCTCATTAATTAATGCAAAGTACTATTGTTTTTCTATTCAATTCAAGCTTGTTCTTATTCTAAGGTATTCATTCACACCCAAGAACATATTGAATGTGATGATTATGTGACACTCATCAACATTCTCACCTATGATCGCGTGCCTGACAACCACTTATGTTCTACATGAAAACAAGCTTGAATGCGTATCTCTTAGCCTCCATTCAGAAAGATCGGAGTCTTCATGGTATAAGCTAGAAATATTGGCGGCCATTCCTGAGATTCGAAAAGTCTAAACCTTGTCTGTGGTATTTCGAGTAGGATCTGGGAAAGGATGAATGTGACGAGCTTCAAACTCGCGAGTGTTGGGCGTAGTGACAGACGCAAAAGGATCAATGGATCCTATTCCGACATGATCGAGAATCGACAGATGATTAGCCGTGCGGTGACAGCGCATTTAGACCATTTTCACTGAGAGGACGGGAAGTAGCCATTGACAACGGTGATGCCCAACATACAGCTTTCCATGGAAAGGAATATGAGTGATTGGATGAAAGCAGTCGGAAAGCAGAGGTTTAGAAGGAACAAAAGCAACCCATACGCTTATTTGAAATTCTCACCAATGAATTGCATAAGTATTTTTATCCTATTTTATATTTTAATTATATTTTAATTATCAAATCTCCATAACCATTTGAATCCGCCTGACTGAGATTTACAAGGTGACCATAGCTTGCTTCAAGCCGACAATCTCCGTGGGATCGACCCTTACTCACGTAAGGTTTATTACTTGGACGACCCAGTGCACTTGCTAGTTAGTTGTGCGAAGTTGTGAAGAAGAGTGATATTACAATTGTGCGTACCAAGTTTTTGGCGCCGTTGATGGGGAATGAACAATCACGATTTTGTGCACCACTTATTTATTTATTACGAAAAATAAAGGTTAATAAATTAAAAGGAATTGAAAATTCAATTATGAATATCAAAAAAGAAAAGAGAGAAATAGAAGAAGAAATTTTCGAAAATTAGAAGAAAGAAGAATTAGTTAGGAAGTTTTGAAAAAGAAGAGAGAGAAGGTAAGTAATTAATTAGGAAAGATTTGAAAACAAGATAAGATATAAGATTAGAAAAGATTTAAATTAAAAATTTGAAATTTGAATTTAAAATTTAAAATTTTGAAATTTTGAAATTTTGAATTTTGAATTTTGAAAAAGTCAACAAGATAAGATAAATGTTTGAAAAAGATCTGGTTTTTTGAAAATGTTTGAATTTTGAAATTTGAAATTTGAAATTTACATTTTGAATTTTGAAATTAAATTTTAAATTTTGAAATAAGATAAGATAAAAATTTTGAATTTTAAAGAAAGATACAAAGATAATATAAGATTTTAAAAAAGATAAGACTTTTGAAAAGATTTGAATTTTGAAATTTAAAACTAAGATAAGATAAGATAAAAATTATAAAATTAAAATCTGAACTTTTAATGAAATTTTCAAAAATTAATTAAAATAAAAATATAAATGATACTTTTTATTTTTGAATTTAATGAGGAAAGAGAAAAACAACAAAAAGACACTAAACTTAAAATTTTTAGATCTAAAGGGACCTAGTGTGCAAAAATTCAAAGGAAAACACAAAGAGACACCAAACTTAAAAATTTTATGATCAAAATAAAAAGAAAAATAAAAACACTTTGAAGATCAAGAAGAACACCAAGAACAAAACTCAAAAAATTCAAAGAACACAAGAACATGCAAAAGACACCAAACTTAAAATTTTTGAAAAACAAACACACAATTTTCGAAAATTTAAAGAAAAGACACAAGAAGACACCAAACTTAAAGATTGACACAAAAATCAAACAAAAGAAAATATTTTTGAAAATTTTTTGAAAGAAAGACTCAAAGAATTCGAAAATTTCAACAAGAACAAAAACAAAAGGCTCAAACCAGAAACAAAGATGAAACAAAGAAAAAAATATTTTTTTGAAATAGTTTTTTTTTATTTTTTTCGAAAATAAAAATAAAAGACTCAAACAAAATTAAAGACAATACCTAATCTAAGGAACAAGATAATTTGCCAATTGTCTAAACTCGAACAATCCCCGACAACAGCACTAAAAACTTGGTGTGCAAATTGCCTCGCTTCGTACAGCTGAACCAGCAAGTGCACTGGGTCGTCCAAGTAAAACCTAAGCGAGTCAGGGTCGATCCCACTAGGATTGTGATTTGAAGCAAGCTTTGGTTATCCTGCAGATCTTAGTCAGGCGGATAGAAGAGTTGTTGGTTTGAATTTGGTTAAAAGCATAAAAGGAATGAAAATGGAATTACAAGGTTTGATTATAAGCAGTGATAAGAAGATGGTTAAGGCTTGGATATGCTTTGTCCTTTTGGATTAACTCTGGTATTACTATCTCTTCAATTGTAAATGATTTTTTCTATGGCAGGCTGTATTTGATCAACGTTGTACGGCCGCGGTCGCCAATCTCTTCCAGATCTGAACCCCAGGATTAGTACGGATCCATTCTGATTGAGGGTGAAGCTTTTGCAGTCCATTCTCCTTAATGATCCTACTCAAAACGCCACAGACAAGGTCGAATCTTCTGGATCAGAGAATGCTGCGCCTTTGGGTTCTAGCCTCTACCACAGAGACCCTAATCTCTCCATACCTTGGCTGAACTGGTGTCTCGAGAAGTCCCCAACGAAGTCGTGGATTAGCCGTCTAAGAGATGTATAATCAAGCTGGCGATTGGATGCTTTCCAATCACGTATTCACACGAACCTAAGAAGAACATGGGTGGTTGTCTGGCACGCGGTCTTAGTATGAAGAATGAAGATGATTGTCATGGGTCATCCCATTCATCAAGTTGAAGAACGAACATACATGTTAGAATTGAATCAAACACGGATTGAAGAGAAACAGTAGTACTTTTATTGATCCCTAAAACTCAGCAGGGCTCCCCCCTCAACCTAGGAGGTTTAGAAACTTATACTGATAGAAAACACAATGATAAACAAAAAATATGGCATAGATGTCTAGAGGTCTGTATGATTATGTAAAATATCCGTTAAATACTAAACTAATGACTAAGGATTACATAAGAAAGGGTAAAACAATCTTTTAGTGCTTAAATCCACTTTTGGGGCCCACTTGGTGAGTGTTTGGGATGAGATTTGATGAGATCCACGTGCTAGGAGGCCTCTAGGGAGTAGAACGCTGGCTAGGGAGTCCTCTTTGGGCATTTGGATGCTGGTATCCTCCTTTGGGCACTGGGCGCCTAGAATGGGGCAGGAAGCTGGCATTGGACGCCGGTTTTGGGCCTTTTATTATGAAGCAAAGTATAGATAATTATACATTGATGGAATGAACTGGAAGTCAGCTTTTCATAGCCATTGAGAAAGCTCTATTTGGACTTCTGTATCTCTAGAAAAGCTCCTTCGAATGCAAGGAGGTCAGATCCGAATAGCATCAGCAGTGCTTTCTCTATCTCTAAATCAGACTTTTGCTCCAACTCCTCAATTTCAGCCAGAAAATACTTGAAATTGCATAAAAACACACAAACTTAAAGTAGAATCCAAAAATGTGAATTTAACACTAAAACTGTTCCGAGGGTTACCTGAAATTGGAGGTCGATCACGGATGAGATCTTTTGTACTGGTCAAAGATAGCGTGTCCGGCTGGCGGGTGGCGGCCGGAGCTGTTGTGTCTGACTTATTGGACTTGCTGCACTGTTGATCCTTGGCCACCGGAGGGTGGGGGGTACCTGCAAGAGACTCCGATGCTTAAGTTAGCACGGGTATTAAGCAGGTTTATTGTAGAATCAGAGTATGAGTTATACCTGGGTGCTCCAGTGTATTTATAGTAGTGAGATGTGACCTTCTTTGGATAAGATAAGTTAGTTATCTTATCTTATCTTATCCTTTGTTGAGGTCAGCTTATCTTTCGTGGAACCGCCCTTGTCTCTATCGGCTTGAGCTGCCTCTGGATCTGGGTCGTATTCCTTGAGTTGGGCCCTTCTCTGGCCTTTTCCTGTCGCTTTGGCCGACTTCTTCGTAAAGAGGTCGGTCCGCTTGAACTAAAGAAGTCGGTCGCTTTGCTACTGAACATCCTGGCTCAGTCATCTTGACCCAGGGTATGAACAGTGCCCCTGCTTGATCTCGGTCTTCTTTTTGAGGTCGAGTTCGTGACTTCGGTCCTTCTCTAGTGAAGCTGTACTCAAGCATTTTGTTGATTCCTTTGTAGAAGCTTTTGAATGTAGAACGTTTTTCCTCTAAAAGTGCACGCTTTTATATCGGCGCTTTGGGAACGTGCGAGGGTTTAATGTTTTCATTAATTTTAACATTAATTGCCCTGTTTCCCTTTGGCTCTTTATTTTGATTTTTGAAAACCCATAAACGGTTTCTGTCCTTCGCCCTTTTCGTAACTTCTTTTCTCCGCTCTCTTTGCTCTCTGTTTTTCGTTTGCACTTCTGCTTTCTTGTGTTGCGGCGTTTGTTTGGCGATTTTCTGGGCAGCTTTTGCGCCTCCATTTTTTTTTCCTCGAAGCTTCTTTCGTCTCCAGGTTAGTCCCATTTCGTGCTTTCTCTTTGTTTTTGTGATGAAGTTTTGATTTTGATTTTCCTTTAGAGAAAGTTTGGATCTTTCTGTTTCCATCGTGCCTTATTGTTGTTGATATATGCGTCCTGGGAGTTTCTCCATCTTTTGCATGATCCTTTTTGTTTTTGCTTGATGCTTCTAAGGCTTTGCATGTTCCTTGTTGTTTCTGTTCTGATACCGCTATCCGCATCTGTTCCTTGCTTTATTTGAAGGTTGCTTTTGTCTGATTCTGAAAAAGGTTGTATCTTTAATGGTCTCTGTTTGGCGTGCTTGATGTTTGGGGATGGTTTTTGCTGGTTTAGACTGTAAGGCAATGTTTTTGAAGACTTTTGTGTTTTATTCTGATGGAAAATGCTTGCTATTTGAAGCCTTCTTTTCTTATTTTGAGAGATGCTGGGGTGCGAGAAGTAGATTTTTACTAGAAACCTTGCTTTATTATTGCCTCCAAAGGATGCCCCAGGATTTTGGTTTGAGTCTTGGGGTTTTCCTTTCTTGTGTGTTCGCCTGTATCATATTGAGTTATTTTCTCCCTTGTCCGAGATGTTTTTAGTAATCCCATCTTCTTTTCTAACTTGTAGGATTAGTTGGCCTCATGTCTTCTCAAAATAACATTGTAGAGATGTCTTCCAGAGTTCCCGAGGGGATGTCTGATTGGCTGGACTCCCTTGTCTTGTTGTGTGTTTCTGTTGTGGATGCTGAATTTTGCACAGAGCTGAGGAAGCGCCATAGGATTTGTGGTAACAGTGCCCGTGAGGGGGATTATGAGCTTGTTGCCCCTAATTCTGATGAGAGAGTTTGTTTTCCGACTTCCATCGAGGGGGAGCGTCCCTTCTTCTATGCTTATGAATACTTCTTCAGCCAATTAAACGTTGCTTTTCCTTTTACGACTTTTGAAACTGACCTGTTGTGGTCATGTAACATTGCTCCGTCCCAGCTTCATCCGAATTCCTGGGGTTTTATCAAAATATTTCAAGTGCTTTGCCAAGAGTTAGGCATAACACCTTCTGAAACTCTTTTCCTTTATCTTTTCGTCTCGGCCAAGCCTGGGGGTTCCTCCAAAAAGAAAGCTTCCTGGGTTTCTTTCAGATCGGCCCAGGGGCATAAAGTTTTTGCCATGTATGATGAGTCGTTTAAAGATTTTAAGAACTATTTCTTCCGAGTCCGTGCTGTTGAGGGGGTCCGCCCCTTTTTTCTTGATGAAAATGACGAGCCTGCTTTTCCTCTAGAGTGGCAAAAGAATGTGAGAGTACCACGTTATACATGGGAGATGCTTAATGAGATTGAGCGGGCCTTTGTAGTTGTGCTTGAAGATTTGTGGGGGAAACCTCCTCATCTGGATACGAAGAGATTCTTGAGTGACCTATCTTTGGTTCGAACTGCTTTGGGTACTGTCTGACTTATTTTTATACTTGCTTTTGAGCTTTTCTTCTCCTATGTTATAACTTGTCTTTTGTGGTTGATTCTGTATTTTCAGAGATGTCGAAAAATAATGATTCAATGAAGGCCTACAAGAAGGCAAAAAAGGAAACTGCTGCTCGAAACATCTCGGCCAAGGCGGCTGGGGAGGGATCTTCGCAAGTTTCAAAGAAGCCGCTCGTGCCGAGTTCTCCCGGTCCGAAGAAGGTGATCCCCACTCCTCGGGTTCGTCCGGTGGAGCCTCCCCAGTCTTCTGGTGCTCCTCCTAGTAAAAAGCAGAAAACGATTGAGCCTTTCGACCTTGATGCTCCTAACTTTGATGTAGTCGAATTTGTAGATCAACAAATCGGCCCTTATGGTGTCCTCCCTATGGATGACGTGTCGCTTCTTCATCATTTTGATTATATAACTTGGAGTAGTGTCAAGATGGCACACATGGAGGAGGAGGCCACTAAATCTTTTATGGAAGAGGCCAAACAGGAGTTTGATCGGATGAAAGGCTTAAAGGAGGAGCTTGAAGTGAAGGTGGCCAAGTTGGAAAAAAATTTGGAGAATGAGAAGGCGAGTTCCATCTCTCTGGCGGCTTCTGTGAGGCTGGCCGAGGACACGGCTATGAGGCATAAGGATAGTTACGTGACATCTTACTGGGAGGTGTTGCGCCTGAGGGAGGAGTTGGAGAGTGCCCGAGCTGATTACTCCGAGCTCCAAGGTCATCTCGTTGGTAGTGTAACTGCTGCCTATGAGAACCTGAAGGAACAAGTTCGGGTTATTGCTCCCGAGGCTGACCTGACCCTCTTTAGCCTAGACAACGTTGTCAGGGATGGCAAGATTGTCCCTAATGATGAGGATGATGATGATGTTGAACCTCCCCCTGTGTCCTCTTCCAAGGTGTCAACTCCTGCTGTTCCTGCCGAGGTTGGCCCTCCCGCTTCTGATCCTGACTGCCAGATCTTAAACCGGGATGACGGTACTGTGGATGCTATTCCTCTCCAGACTCGCCCTCCGTCTCCTCGGACTGATGCTGCTAAAAAGTCTTCTGACCCTTAGCCCATTTATTCTGGACATTTATGTAGTTGGCCCGGCTTGTGGGCTTTTTAAACTCTTTATATTTTGTTAACTGCTGATACTTTCTCGTTGCTTGCCTAGCAACTTTTTGTTTTGACAAACAAAAGTAACTTTTCTAGCTTTCGAGGTAGATTTTGGTGGCCTCTGAAGTTTTATAACTTTGTAGATTATATCATGCTTTCGCGCTTAACTTGGTATCTTTTTTGTTTTCTGAGGATGTTGGAACCCTGCCGCTCGTCCTCTTCGGATTTGCTTTATTGTTTGTAGCTTGGATCCTTTGAGGTTATGGTTATGTGGGTCCAACTTGTTTTTTGGTTTTCTCGCTCTTGCTTGTATTTCTAACGATCTATAACCGATTTTTTCTAGTTGGTCCTCCGAGTTATTTTGGTAGTCTTTTGTCCGGTCTCTCTCAGGGGTTACCTTTGTAACTTGCTTTGTAGTAGGCCGACTTCTTTACGTCATCCTTTTCTAAGTTATTTTTGTAATCCTCTTTCTTGGATCTTTGACAGATCTCTTTCAGGGATTACGTTTATAACTTTTTAGTAGTAGGAGTCCGACTTCGTTATGTCGATCTCTTCTAAGTTACTTTTGTAATCCTCTTTCTTGGATCTTTGTCAGATCTCTTTCAGGGATTACTTTTATAACTTTTTAGTAGTAGGAGTCCGACTTCGTTACGTCATCCTTTTCTAAGTTATTTTTGTAATCCTCTTTCTTGGATCTTTGTCAGATCTCTTTCAGGGATTACTTTTATAACTTTTTCAT
The DNA here is from genome assembly GCF_003086295.3 of Arachis hypogaea. Lineage (NCBI taxonomy): Eukaryota > Viridiplantae > Streptophyta > Magnoliopsida > Fabales > Fabaceae > Arachis > Arachis hypogaea. Next base: position 49,155,749 of record NC_092047.1, read on the forward strand.
TTTGGGCTGACTTTATCATGTCGGGCCTTTCTAAGTTAAAGTAATCCTCTTTAATAGGGTTGACCAGACCTCTTTCCAGGGTTTACTTATAACTTGGGTTGACTTGGTCCGACTTCTTAACGTCGGCCAGTCTTTAAGTTATTATTTTAGCAATCCGTAAGACCTCGTCAGGTTCTTTTTTAGATCACTTTTGATAACTTCTCACATTATTCTGTGTTCATCTTTGCTGATTTGTAGAAGGTGGTTGCTATCTTTAGATCGTCTTTTGGGTGAATCGCGTTTTCACCTTTATCGGACGATTGTCTTTATCGTGATCGTGCAGTGAAATTGTTATTCACTTTCTGCTGATCTGTTGCTTTATAATCAGACGATGAATGCTTCAGATTAATGCATCTTGAATACTTGTAGAATATCTAAAATATATATTTTATTCAAAGGAAAGTGCAAATATATACATGTGGGAATTTTTCATCCCTTTATGTCGAATAGTGTTTGGGTCTCAACTTGGTGCCTCATTAAAAAACCTTTTCAGGAAAAAGAGTGCATCCAATAGTGAGATCTTTTACTTTTCTAGCTGTAATACCTTCTTAGGTTGCAGGCGTGCCATGATCTGGGAAGCTCTCATCCATCGAGTTCGGACAGTCTGTAGTAGCCCTTCCCAAGTACTTTTACAACTCGGTAGGGTCCTTTCCAGTTTGCTGTCAACTTTCCTTCTCCTGGTTGCGTTGTTCCAATATCATTTCGGATTAGGATGAGATCGTTCTCCGCAAAACTTCTTGGCATTATCTTCTGGTTATATCTGGAAGCCATTCGATGTTTTAGTGATTCTTTCCTGATCCGAGCTCTTTCCTGGATTTCAGGTAGTAGGTCGAGTTCTTCCTTCTGAAGTTGAGAGTTGGCCTCTTCATTGTAGTGGACTACTCTGGATGACCCTTCCTCGATCTCTACTAGGATCATTGGCTCCACTCCATATGCTAGTCGAAAGGGTGATTCATTTGTCGTGGAGTGTGGTATTGTTCGATATGCCCATAGGACTTGTGGAAGTTCTTCGGCCCAAGCTCCCTTTGCATCTTGTAGTCTCCGTTTCAACCCAGCCAATATGACTTTGTTGGCAGCTTCGGCCTGTCTGTTGGCTTGAGGGTGTTCGACAGAGGTGAACTGGTGCTTTATATTCAAGTCGGCTACTAGTCTCCTGAAGCCTGCGTCTGTGAATTGAGTGCCATTGTCTGTGGTGATGGAGTATGGAACCCCGAACCTCGTGACAATGTTCCTGTATAGGAATTTTCGGCTTTTTTGAGCAGTGGCGTTGGCTAGGGGCTCTGCCTCAATCCATTTTGTAAAATAGTCTTCTCCGACTATGAGGAATTTTACTTGTCCTGATCCCTGGAAAAGGGTCTAAGAAGATCAAGTCCCCATTTTGCAAATGGCCAGGGTGAGGTTACACTGATGAGCTCTTCTGGCGGGGAGATGTGGAAGTTGGCATGTTTCTGACATGGTGGACATGTCTTTACAAATTCTATAGCTTCTTTCTGTAGGGTTGGCCAATAAAATCCCGCTCGGAGTACTTTTTTGGCAAGAGCTCGTGCTCCAAGATGGTTGCAACACATGCCGCCGTGTACTTCTTCTAGCACTTCCTTTGTGTTGTTGGTCGGCACATATTTTAGTGGCGGTATTGAGATCCCTCTTTTGTACAGGATGTTGTTTATAATAGTGTAGTACTGTGCCTCCCTTTTTAATCTCTTTGCCTCCTTTTCCTCTGTGGGGAGCGTCTCTGCTTTGAGGTAGTTAATTATGGGGGTCATCCATCCTTGGTCCTGACTTGTTATGGCTAGGATTTTTTCCTCTTCCGAGATTGACGGGTTCTGTAGCATTTCCTGGATGAGGCTTCTATTGTTGCCCCCTGGTTTGGTGCTGGCTAGTTTTGAGAGTGCGTCAGCTCGGGCGTTTTGTTCGCGGTGTATGTGGCAGATCTTATATTCCCCGAGTTGTCTGAGCTGTTCCTTGATTTTATCCAAATACTTTTTCATGGTGTGATCTTTGGCTTGATAGCTCCCTGTTATCTGTGAGGTGACTACTTGTGAATCGCTGTAAATGTTGAGTTTTTGAGCTCCAACCTCTGTAGCCAGCTTCAAACTGGCTAATAACGCTTCATATTTCGCTTGATTTTTTGAGGCCGGGAACCCGAACTTAAGGGAGAGTTCAACTTGGGTTCCTTGGTTACTTTCTATTATCACGCCTGCGCCGCTTCCAGTCTTATTTGAAGAACCATCCACGTAGAGATTCCATTCTGTGGGGGTTTCCAAGGCATCTGTGAATTCTGCGATAAAGTCGGCCAGATACTGTGATTTAATGGCCGTCCGAGCTTCATATTGGAGGTCAAATTCTGATAACTCGACTGCCCATTGTAAAATTCGGCCTGCTAAATCTATTTTTTGCAATATTCCTTTTATTGGCTGGTTGGTTCGAACCTTAATGGTGTGAGCCTGGAAGTACGGACGAAGTCGTTGAGATGTTAGAATGAGAGCATAGGCAAACTTTTCTATCTTCTGGTAGTTCAGCTCGGATCCCTGTAGCGCTTTGCTAATGAAGTAGACGGGTTGTTGCCCATTTTCGTCTTCTCTGACTAGTGCTGATGCTATTGCCTGGCTTCCTACTACGAGATATAATATGAGCGATTCTCCTTCTCGTGGTCGAGATAAGATAGGCGGCCATCCTAAGAAATCCCTGAAGTCTTGGAAGGCTTGTTCACATTCTGTCGTCCATTCGAACTGCTTTCCCTTCCTTAAAGTAGCATAGAAGGGGAGAGATCTTATCGCTGCCCCTGCTAAGAATCTGGATAGGGCAGCCAATCTCCCGTTGAGTTGCTGCACTTCTTTGACACAGGTGGGGCTCTTCATGTTGAGTATGGCTTGGCATTTATCCAGGTTTGCTTCAATTCCTCTTTGTGTGAGCATGAAACCTAGGAATTTGCCTGCTTTTACCGCAAAGGTGCATTTTGCAGGATTGAGTCGCATGTGGTACTTCCTTATAGTGTCGAACACTTGAGTCAGGTCGGACAGCAATGTGTCTTCGCCTTGTGTCTTTATCAACATGTCGTCCACATAGACTTCCATGATTTTTCCGATGTGGTCCGAGAAGACTTTGTTCATCAGCCTTTGATAAGTAGCACCCGCGTTCTTGAGACCGAAGGGCATCACGATGTAGCAGTAATTTGCTTTTGGCGTTAAAAACGAGGTCTTTTCTTGATCTGGTGGATACATGGGGATTTGGTTGTATCCCGAGTATGCGTCCATAAATGAGAGGTATCTATATCCAGAGGAAGCATCTACCAGAGCGTCGATACTTGGGAGTGGGTAAGGATCTTTTGGGCAGGCTTTGTTGAGATCGGTGTAGTCAGTACACATTCGCCACTTCCCATTTAATTTTTTCACCAAGACGACGTTGGCTAACCATAGTGGATACTTGACTTCTCTTATGAATCCTGCCTCCAGTAGTGCCTGTACCTGCTCTTCCACAGCTTGGGATCGCTCCGTTCCAAGTTTTCTTCGTCTCTGTTGCACCGGCCGAGATCCTGGATAGACCGCCAACTTGTGGCACATTAGCTTGGGGTCTATGCCTGGCATGTCTGTGGCTTTCCATGCGAATAGATCGACATTATCGTATAAGAATTGTATCAGTAATTCTTTTGAGTCTCCTCTTAGGATTGTTCTGATATTAGTTGTTTTGTCCGAGGTGTCTCCGATCTGAACCTTCTCTATCTCGCCTTCTGGCTGCGGACGGAGTTCCTCTCGTCGCTGCACTCCGCCAAGCTCAATTGTATAAAACTCTTCTCCTCTGCCTCTGAGGTTTAGACTTTTGTTATAACAGCGGCGCGCCATCTTTTGATCTGCTTTTAATGTAGCTATCCCTTCTGTAGTTGGGAATTTCATGCATAGATGTGGGGTTGAGACTATTGCGCTGAGTTGATTGAGTGTTGTCCTACCTATTAGAGCATTGTAGGCTGAACTTACGTCGACCACAATGTAGTCTATTTTGAGGGTCCTGGATTGGTTTCTTTTTCTGAAGGTTGTATGTAGTGATATGTATCCTAATGGTTATACCGGGGTATCTCCCAGTCTGAACAGACTGTTCGGGTATACCTTAAGCTCCTTGTCTTCTAAACCGAGTTTGTCGAAAGCTGTTTTGAATAAGATGTCGGCGGAGCTTCCTTGATCTATTAGTGTGCGATGGAGATTGGCGTTTGCCAGTGTGATGGTAATGACCATGGGGTTGTCGTGCCCCGAGATGATTCCAAATGCGTCCTCTTTAGTGAACGTGATTGTAGGGATGTCGGGTGGTTCCTCCTTTCCTTTGACATGATATACTTCTTTGAGATATCTTTTACGAGATGATTTGGAGATTCCTCCCCCTGCGAATCTGCCATGTATCATGTGGACGTGTCTTTCTGGTGTACGAGGTGATCGCGCGGTTCGTCCGATATCTTCGTCCCTTCGTCTCTTTCTTTGATCATCATCTCGGGTTGCTAGAAACCGATCTAGTTTTCCTTCCCTCACCAACTTTTCTATGATGTTCTTTAAATCGAAGCACTCATTGGTGGAGTGACCTCGTACTCGATGGTATTCATAATACTCATTCTGATTTCCTCCCCCTCTTTTGCCTTTGAGTGGTCGAGCTGGGGGTATTTTCTCCGTGTGGTAGACTTCTTTGTATACGTCAACTAGGGATACCTTGAGAGGAGTGTAATTGTGGTATTTTTTTATTTTCTCCCCTTGCCGATCTTCTTTCCTTTTGGATTCCTTGTATTTATCTCGGTAGGGGACCCCAGATTTGGAGGTTTCTCCCAACCGAGCATTTTCTTCCATGTTGATGTATTTTTCTGCTCGCTCCTGTACTTCGTCTAAGGAGGTAGGGTACTTCTTTGATATAGATTGGCTAAAAGGTCCCTCTCGTAGGCCGTTGATGAGTCCCATGATGGCGGCCTCTGTTGGTAAGCTTTGAATGTCCATGCATGTTTTATTGAATCTCTCCATGTAGTTGCGGAGGCTCTCCCGTTCTCCTTGCTTGATCCCTAGTAAACTTGGGGCGTGCATGGCCTTATCTTTCTGGATGGAGAATCTGGCCAGGAACTTTTTGGCCAGGTCGTCAAAGTTTGAGACGGACTTTGGAGGTAGGTTGTCGAACCATCTGATTACTGTCTTCGTGAGAGTTGTTGGAAAACCTTTGCAGCGAACGGCATCTGAGGCGTTGGTAAGGTACATTCTGCTTCTGAAATTGCTGAGATGATGGTTGGGATCTGGTGGTGCCATCATACAAAATCATATCCGGGAGCTTGAAGTCTTTTGGAATTTTAGTTTTCATGATTTCCCTGGTGAATGGATCTTGTTCTTTGCGTGAATTTTCTTCAGAAGCGGTCCGAGGAGCTTTTGATTTGAGATCGGCTTCTAATTGCTGTAATTTTTCTTCCAATTCTCGACGTCGCTGTACCTCTCTTTGCAGATCCTTTTCGATCTCCCGTTGTTGTTGGGATTCTTTCTCAAGTTGCTTTAAGCGATCTTGAAGTGCTTCTATTGCTCCTGGATTTGATGAGTTTTTGTCTCCGTTGGATTCTAGAGCATCCTTCAATGTAGTGTCCACGTTCTTGTGCGGTGTTCTATCTTCTAGATCTGAATCGTGGTCGTTGTCATGGTTGTCCGCCATGGTGATGGAGTGACTTCCAGGTTCCCCGGCAACGGCGCCAATGTTCTGACGGTTACCTGAAACTGGAGGTCGATCTCGGATGAGATCTTCTGTACTGGTCAGAGATAGCGTGTCCGGCTAGCGGGTGGCGGCCGGAGCTGTTGTGTCCGACTTGTTGGACTTGCTGCACTGCTGATCCTTGGCCACCGGAGGGTGGGAGGTACCTGCAAGAGACTCCGATGCTTAAGTTAGCACGGGTATTAAGCAGGTTTATTGTAGAATCAGAGTATGAGTTATACCTGGGTGCTCTAGTGTATTTATAGTAGTGAGATGTGACCTTCTTTGGATAAGATAAGTTAGTTATCTTATCTTATCTTATCCTTTGTTGAGGTCAGCTTATCTTCCGTGGAACCGCCCTTGTCTCTATCGGCTTGAGCTGCCTTTGGATCTGGGTCGTATTCCTTGAGTTGGGCCCTTCTCTGGGCTTTTCCTGTCGCTTTGGCCGACTTCTTCGTAAAGAGGTCGGTCCGCTTGACCTAAAGAGGTCAGTCGCTTTGCTACTGAACATCCTGGCTCAGTCATCTTGACCCAGGGTATGAACAAAAACCTATGAAAACTTAATAAAAATTAAACAAAACATGCTAAAAACTATATGAAAATGATGCCAAAAAGCGTATAAAATATCCGCTCATCATTCTCCATGGGTTCCTGTGAGTCCTGACCCGGATAGCATTGAACCACAGCTAGAGAGTGCACTGCGGATTCCAAGAGCGTACCTGGGCAAGTTTGGATAAGTGTGATAAACCCCAATTTTTTGGTTTATCTTGTGCTTAATTTAGGGGATTTTATCAACTTATCTTACATTTATTCAATGAAAAAGAATGGTTTTGTAATTCCCCCTAAATTTGCGCTTAAGAGTGAAAACATGCTTTTTAGGCCTTGAAATAGCTAAATCTAATTCACATTAATTCCATTCGATGCCTTAATATGTTTGTTGATTGATTTCAGATTCATAAGGCAAGTATTGGATGGAAGAGGTGAAGAGAAAAGTATACAAAGTGGAGAATTCATGAAGAAATGAGCATTTGGAGAATTGAAGGCCACGCGCACGTGTCACCCACATGTATGCATAAGGAGGGAATCTGCCAGCGACGCGCACACATCGTCCACGCACACGCGTGACGTTGGTCAGGTGACCTCATTAAAGTGAATTCGTTGGAGGCGATTTATGAGCTTTCTAGGCCCAAATCCAACTCATATCTGAAGCTATTTGATGCAGAACTCAAGATGAATCAAGGGGGAGCAATTAGTTAGTGTTGGACCATGCTTTAGGTAGTTTCTAGAGAGAGAAGATCCCTCTTCTCTCTAGAATTAGGGTAGATTTAGGTCAAACTTTCTTAGATCTAAGGTTTAATTCTTGTTTTCATCTTATTTTCTTTGTAATTTCTTGTTCCTACATCCTTGTTCTCTTAGTTTACATTGTTAATTTCTTTTTTATGCCTCTTTTAATATTGATGAATTTTTGTTGGATTTGGTTTTCATTTAATGCAATTTTATTTTTCATGTTATTGATGTTTAATTGAGCTATTGTAGTTATTTCCTTGCATTGGGTAGTTGTAGAATTTATATTTCTTGCAATTTACCATGCTTTCATTTTATGCCTTCCAAGTGTTTGACAAAATGCTTGGTTGGATGTTAGAGTAGACTTTGAGCATTCTTGGCTTGGAAAGAGAAATTAGACAATCTTTAGTCATTAATACCCAACTCATGTTGGTAATCTAGAGTTATTAGTTAATATTGTTTCTATTGACTCAAATCTCTTGCTAATTGATGAGAGGACTTTTGTGTGGTTTAGAATTCACAAATGAATTCTCGTTGCAAGTATAGTTTCTAAACCAACAATAATCCTTTCATACAAAAATTTGTTTGTCACTAAAATAAACCCCTAAAATCTATAAACCGAAGTATTTAAATCTCGGGTCGTTCTTCCTAGGAATTTCAATGAAGTGTTCTTGTTACTGTTTATGAGATATTTTGGGGTTTTTGGGATAAGAGACATGAAATGTAAATGGCAATGAAAATAAACTAACAACTAAAAAGGTCTTGGCAAAGGTTGATGGTCAAGGATCTCTATCCTAATCACTAACCACAACATGAGAATTGGCAAGGATCAACCCCACTAAGTCATCCCCTAACTAATAAAGGAAAGTCAATTGAGCTATGTCAATCCAAGATCATAACTCCTAGTTCTACACCAAATCAATTAGTGAGATCTAGCATTAATAGCTCCCAATCGTCAATCACTTGGACATTAGTAACTCAAGAGTTCCTAAGTTACCTTCCCAAGCCAAAAGCACAAAATTCTACTCTAAAATCCAACTAAGCATTTCATCAAACACTTAGAAGGCATAAAAGGAAAGTAAAATGAACTAAGCAATTCAACAATAAAAGAAGCATGAATCATAAATTGCATTGAAATGAAAATAGAAGAAACAAAAAGTGCATCAACATAAAAGTAGAGAATTACATGAATTAAATGCAAAATTAGAGAGAGGAGAAGAAGAGAAACAAGAATTGATAAAGGAAAAGTAAATCAAAGCATGAATTAAACCTAGATCTAAGTAATTCTAAGCTAGATCTAACCTAATCCTAATCCTAGAGAGAAGTGAGAGCTTCTCTCTCTAAAACTAACTTTCCCTCCAAAAATTAAGCTAAACTAAACTAATGTGTAAAAGTGTGTTGATTTCTCTTTATTCCTTGGGTTAAATAGCATCAGAAGTGAGTTGGATTTGGGCCTGGGAAGCTCAGAATTCGCCCCTAGCATTTTGCCTTTAAGTGAGTCATGTGCGGACATCGGCACGTATGCGTACAGTGCGCATGCGCATCGATTGACAATTTTCCATCCACGCGTACGCGTCATGTGCGCGTACGCATCGCCTTGCGACATCACAATCCGCGTGTCGGCGGCTAGTGCGCGTGCGCGTCGTTGATTTTATTCCAAATCCTTGCTTTTCCATGATTTCCCCACTTTGCATGCTTTTCTCTTCACTCCTTTGATTCATTCCTCGCCTTTTCAATCTGAAATCACTTAACAAACAAATCAAGACATCTAGTGGAATCAAAGGTGAATTAAATTTAGCTAATTAAAGACCTAGAAAGCATGTTTTCACACTTAAGCACAAATTAGGAGACAATCATGAAACCATACTATTTCATTGAATAAATGTGGGAAAAAGGTTGTAAAGTCCCCCAAATCAAGCACAAGATAAACCTTAAATATGGGGTTTATCACTAATCTAATTATGAGTTGATTAGGACTTTTGGATTGAGATTAACTAGTCCTATTTGACTTTCTTCCTATGTTGAAGATAACATTGTACTTTCTTCCTATATAGAAGATGAATAAATAGGATTATTTCTTGTTAATTATTATATTATTATTAATGACTAGGATAGAAAGCTTAGATTATCAATCCTTGCCATGAATGTCTCTTTTTAGTATTTATTATCTTTAATTATTTGCTTTACTTTTCTTGTCATTTATTTTCTTACCCCTTTTATCAACCCAACCCTTGTTAACTCATAACCAATAATTGAGCACTCGATTGTAATTCTTAGGGAGAACGACCCGAGACTAATACTCTTGGTTACTTTTATTGGGTTGGACTTGTGACAACCAAAATTAAACTTCGATTGAGCATTACTTGTCGGTTTGGAACTATACTAGCAACAGAATTATTTTGTGAAATTCCTAACCGACGGTTCTACTCTTCCAAGTTTTTGGCGCCGTTGCCGAGGAATTGCAATGTGTGCTTGTTATTGGTTATTGTACATATGTCAATATTGTAGATAGCTTGATTTTTGGTTTGTTTGCTAGTTTTTCTAGTTGTGAGACTTTGCTTTCTTGTTTCTTGTTAGTTTTTGTTTTCATTTTTTTTTTGCTACTATGAATTCTCACCACTTTGGCTATGAGTTTGGTTCTAACTATGTTGTAGGAAATGGAAGCTACAAGGAGGATATGCATCAAGGATGGGACAATCAAAGGTGGGAGGAGCCTCAAGCATTTGATCAACCTTCATGGCAACAACCTCTACCAATGTACTATGATCAAGAGCCATAAAATGATCAAGACATTGGTGAAGAAGCATTTGAATTTGAAGAAGCTTGGCAAGAGGTAGAGCTTGAAGAACCTTGTCAAGTGGTGGACGTCCCTAGAAAAGGGTGGACGGGAGTGGAATTCGCTTTGTTAAGACCGTTGGAAACTCTTCTACCTAAGTCACCATCTAATCCATCATTTGAGTGAGTAAAACTTATCACTCTTAGCTTTATTATCCCAGTTGAATTTGGTTTGCTTAAAACGGATGGCCAATGGTGCACAAATTGTGAATTACACTTTTCACAACTCGTACCACTAACCAGCAAGTGCACTGGGTCGTCCAAGTAATACCTTACGTGAGTAAGGGTCGAATCCCACGAAGATTGTTAGTTTGAAGCAATCTACGGTTATCTTGTAACTCTTAATCAGGATATCAATTATATTTATCAGTTTGAATTACGAGAAATAAAAGAGCATGAAATAAATACTTGTTCTGCAGTAATGGAGAATATGTTGGAGTTTTGGAGATGCTTTGTCTTCTGAATCTCTGCTTTCCCCCTGTATTCTTCTTCACGCATGCAAGGTTCCTCCTATGGCAAGCTGTGTGTTGGTGGATCACCGTTGTCAATGGCTACCATCCGTCCTCTCTGTGAAAATGGTCTAGGTACGCTGCCACCGCACGACTAATCATCTGTCGGTTCTCGATCATGTTGGAATAGGATCCATTGATCCTTTTGCGTCGGTCACTACGCCCAACACTCGCGACTTTGAAGCTCGTCACAGTCATTCAATCCTTGAATCCTACTCGGAATACCACAGACAAGGTTTAGACTTTCCAGATTCTCAAGAATGCTGCCAATGGATTCTAGCTTATACCATGAAGATTCTGATTAAGGAATCCAAGAGATATTCATTCAATCGAAGGTAGAACGGAGGTGGTTGTCAGTCATGCGTTCATAGGTTGAGGATGATCATGAGTGTCACGAATCATCACATCCATCATATTGAAGTGCGAATGAACATCTTAGATTGAAACAAGCGTGTTTGAATGGAAAACAGAAATAATTACATTAATTCATCGAGACACAGCAGAGCTCCTCACCCCCAACAATGGAGTTTAGAGACTCATGCCGTCAAAGAGTACAAAGTTCAGATCTAAAATGTCATAAGGTATAAAATAAATCTCTAAAAGTTGTTTAAATACTAAACTAGTAACCTAGGTTTACAGAAAATGAGTAAACTAAGATAGATAGTGCAGAAATCCACTTCTGGGGCCCACTTGGTGTGTGCTGGGGCTGAGACTTGAGCTTTACACGTGCCTAGGCTGTTTCTGGAGTTAAACGCCAGGTTGTAACCTGTTTTGGGCGTTTAACTCCAACTTGTAACCTGTTTCTGGCGTTTAATGCCAGAATGCAACATGGAACTGGCGTTGAACGCCAGTTTATGTTGTTATTCCTTGAGAAAAGCATAGACTATTATATATTGCTGAAAAGCCCTGGATGTCTACTTTCCAACGCAATTAAGAGCGCACCATTTGGACTCTTGTAGCTCCAGAAAATCCATTTCGAGTACAGGGAGGTCAGAATCCAACAACATCTGCAGTCCCTTTTCAGCCTAAATCAAATTTTTGCTCAGCTCCCTCAATTTCAACCAGAAAATACCTAAAATCATAGAAAAACACACAAACTCATAGTAAAGTCCAGAAATATGAATTTTTCCTAGAAACTAATAAAAATACACTAAAAACTAACTAAAACATACTAAAAACTACAAGAAATTAACCCCAAAAAGCGTATAAAATATCCGCTCATCACAACACCAAACTTAAACTGTTGCTTGTCCCCAAGAAACTAGACAAATAAAATAGGATACAAATAAGTCAAGAAGCAATAATATCTCAGAGTTTTTTGAGTGAAGCTCATATTCTAATTAGATGAGCGGGACTAGTAGCTTTTTGCTTCTGAACAGTTTTGGCATCTCACTTTATCCATTGAGGCTCAGAATGATTGGCATCTATAGGAACTTAGAATTTAGATGGTGTTATTGATTCTCCTAGTTCAGTATGTTGATTCTTGAACACAGCTACTTTATGAGTCTTGGCCGTGGCCCTAAGCACTTTGTTTTCCAGTATTACCACCGGATACATAAATGCCACAGACACATAATTGGGTGAACCTTTTCAGATTGTGACTCAGCTTTGCTAAAGTCCCCAATTAGAGGTGTCCAGGGTTTTTAAGCACACTTTGTTTTTGCTTTGGACCTCGACTTTAACCGCTCAGTCTCAAGTTTTCACTTGACACCTTCACGCCACAAGCACATGGTTAGGGACAGCTTGGTTTAGCCGCTTCGGCCAGGATTTTATTCCTTTAGGCCCTCCTATCCACTGATGCTCAAAGCCTTGGATCCTTTTTATTACCCTTGCCTTTTGGTTTTAAGGGCTATTGGCTATTTGCTCTTGCCTTTTGGTTTAAAGAGCTTTTGGCTTTTTCTGCTTGCTTTTTCTTTTTCTTGCTCTCTCTTTTTTTTTTTTGCATTTTTTTTTCTGCAAGCTTTGTTCTTCACTGCTTTTTCTTCCTTCAAGAATCATTTTTATGATTTTTCAGATTATCATATAACATTTCTCCTTTTTCATCATTCTTTCAAGAGCCAACATATTTAAAATTCATAAACATCAAATTCAGAAGACATATGCACTGTTCAAGCATTCATTCAGAAGACAAAAAGCATTGCCACCACATGTAAATAATTAGAATTTTTCTTATTAAAAACTCAAAAAATATTGCCTCCTTATTCTAAAGAAAATCTGCTATTTTATTCATGTTTAATGATTATGAGAAAAATAAATTATAGCTTAATTGGAGATAAAATCAAAATATAGATACTAATTACTACTACTCATATATAACTTCTAAGGTAAAACTCAAATAAGAACAATTATCACAGAGTTAAGGCTAAGATTAGAACTCAACAACCTTGAATTCGGGAGGTGGATGCCTCTTTAGTCTGTGGAGTGCTTGGCCCTTCAAGAGATAGTTTCTGACGCTTTAATTACTTCAGTTCACGCCCTTGCTCTTCTTGTTCTCTAAGCAATTTGCAAAGCATGCTATTTTGATTTTGTTGTTCTTCCTTCAGTTGATCCACAGCTTCTTGTAACTTGGTGACAGATGCTTCTAGGCGCTCCTAGTATTCAATTTGAGGGATTTCCGGGAGGAACTCCTCTGCTTTTCTCTTGATGGGGTCGTCCTACACTTGTTGTCCTTCCATATACTTTTTGGTGATTGGTTGCTCAACTGAGATATACTGATCTACTCCAATCTTTATCCCAGTGATGAGCGGATAATTTATACGCTTTTTGGCATTGTTTTTAGTAGGATCTAGTTACTTTTAGGGATGTTTTCATTAGTTTTTATGTTAAATTCATATTTCTGGACTTTACTATGAGTTTGTGTGTTTTTCTGTGATTTCAGGTATTTTTTGGCTGAAATTGAGGGACTTGAGCAAAAATCAGATTCAGAGGTTGAAGAAGGACTGCTGATGCTGTTGGATTCCGACCTCCCTGCACTCAAAATGGATTTTCTGGAGCTACATAACTCAAAATGGCGCGCTTCTAATTGAGTTGGAAAGTAGACATCCAGGGCTTTCCAGAAATATATAATAGTCCATACTTTGCTCGAGTTTAGACAACGCAAACTGGCGTTCAACGCCAGCTCTCTGCCCAATTCTGGCGTCCAGCGCCAGAAACAAGTTGCAAAGTGGAGTTCAACGCCCAAACTGGCACAAAAGCTGGCGTTCAAGTCCAAGAATGACCTCTCCACGTGTAGACTTCAAGCTCAGCCCAAGCACACACCAAGTGGGCCCCAGAAGTGGATTTATGCATCATTTACTTACTTCTATAAACCCTAGTGGCTAGTTTATTATAAATAGGACTTTTTACTATTGTATTTGACATCTTTTGATCATCTTTTGATCTATTGATCACTTTTGGGGGCTGGCCATTCGGGCATGCCTGGACCTTCATTACTTATATATTTTCAACGGTAGAGTTTCTGCACTCCATAGATTAAGGTGTGGAGCTCTGCTGTTCCTCAAAGATTAATGCGAAGTACTACTGTTTTCTATTCAATTCATCTTATTTCGCTTCTAAGATATTCATTCGCACTTCAACCTGAATGTGATGAACGTGACAATCATCATCATTCCCTATGAACGCGTGCCTGACAACCACTTCCGTTCTACATTAGATTGAATGAGTATCTCTTAGATCTCTTAATCAGAATCTTCGTGGTATAAGCTAGATTGATGGCGGCATTCATGAGAGTCCGGAAAGTCTAAACCTTGCCCGTGGTATTCCGAGTTGGACTCTGGAATTGAATGACTGTGACGAACTCCAAACTCGCGAGTGCTGGGCGTAGTGACAGACGCAAAAGGATAGTAAATTCTATTCCAATATGATCGAGAACCTCCAAGATGATTAGCCATGCAGTGACAGCGCATCGGACCATTTTCACAGAGAGGAATAGGATGCAACCAACGACAAGGGTGATGCCTCCAGACGATTAGCCGTGCTGTGACAGAGCATTTGGACCATTTTCCCGAGAAGATTGAAAGTAGCCATTGGCACTGGTGACATCCTTACATAAAGCCAGCCATAGAAAGGAGTAAGATGGATTGGATGAAAACAGCAGGAAAGCAGAGGTTCAGAGGAATGAATGCATCTCCATACGCTTATCTGAAATTCTCACCAATGATTTACATAAGTATTTCTATCCTTATTTTAGTATTAATTTCGAAAACTCCATAACTATTTTATATCCGCCTGACTGAGATTTACAAGGTGACCATAGCTTGCTTCATACCAACAATCTCCGTGGGATTCGACCCTTACTCACGTAAGGTATTACTTGGACGACCCAGTGCACTTGCTGGTTAGTTATGCGAAGTTGTGAAGATATGTTTAGACTATGGTTTTGTGCATCCGTTTTTGGTGCCATCACCAGGGAACCAATTTCGAACAATAATTCACAACATGAGTAACAATTTCGCATACCAAGTTTTTGGCACCGTTGCCGGGGATTGTTCGAGTTTGGACAACTGACGGTTCATCTTGTTGCTCAGATTAGGTAATTTTCTTTTTGTTTTCTTTTCAAAAAAAATTTTTCAAAAATCTTTCAAAAAATTCTCCTTTGTTTTCGAAAAAATTTTTAAAATAAAAATGTTTTCAAAAATATATTTTTCTTCAAAATTTTTAAGAATGAATTCTAGAGTTTCATGAAGCATGTTGAAGCATGCTGGCTATAAAACCATGTCTAAATTCTTTTGGACAGAGGTTTTGGCTTAAAATTGAATGAATTACTCCTATATTCATGCTAAAGCTTGGCTGGCTACTAAGCCATGCCTGACCCTTTGATTGGAGCTTTAGACTAAAGAGCATAAGATTCCTGGAATTCATATTAAAAATTTTGGAATCCTTATTTTTCTTTTTTCAAAATAATTTTCGAAAAAAATTAAAAAAAAATACAAAAAAAATTCATAAAATCATAAAAATAAAATATATTTCATGTTTCTTGTTTGAGTCTTGAGTCAATTTCAAGTTTGGTGTCAATTGCATATTCATCTTGCATTTTTCGAAAAAAAATTCATGCATTCATGGTGTTCTTCATGATCTTCAAGTTGTTCTTGATAAGTCTTGTTTGATCTTGATGTTTTCTTGTTTTGTGTTATATGGTGTTTTCCATGTGCATTTTTGCATCCATAAAGTCTAAACATGAAAGATTTCTAAGTTTGGTGTCTGGCATGTTTTCTTTGCATTAAAAAAATTTTTCAAAAATAAGTTCTTGATGCTCATCATGATCTTCATAGTGTTCTTGGTGTTCATCTTGACATTCATAGCATTCTTGCATGCATCACATGTTTTGATCTAAAATTCTCATGCATTGCATCAATTTCATGTTTCTCTCTCTCATCATTAAAAATTCAAAAAAATCAAAAAAATATCTTTCCCTTTTTCTCTCTTAAAATTTCGAAAATTAGATTTGACTTTTTCAAAAATTTTTAAAAATCTAGTTTTTTTTATGAGTCAAATCAAATTTTCAATTTAAAAATCTCATCTTTTTCAAAAATCTTTTTCAAAAATGAAATATTTTTTATTTTTCTTAGTTATTTTCGAAAATTATAAAAATGTTTTTCAAAAATGTTTTTCTTATCTCTATCACATAATTTTCGAAAATAACATCACCAATTAATGTTTTGATTCAAAAATTTCAAGTTTGTTACTTACTTGCTAAGAAAGATTCACAGTTTAAGTTCTAGAATCATATCTTGTGATTTCTTGTGAATCAAGTCATTAATTGTGATTTTAAAAAAAATCAATCAAATCTTTTTCAAAACTAATTTCAATCATATCTTTTCAAAAAAAAAAATATCTTCTTATCTTACCTTTTTCAAAAATTTGATTTCAAAATATCTTTTCTAACTTCTTATCTTCTTATCTTTTCAAAATTTATTTTCAAAATTTGTTTCAACTAACAAACTAACTTTTTGTTTGTTTCTTACCTTTCTCAAAACTACCTAACTAACTCTCTCTCTCTCTAATTTTCGAAAATATCTTCCCTCTTTTTCGAAAATTCTTTTTAATTAACTAATTATTTTAATTTTTGATTTTTTATTTTCAAAAATTACTAACCTTTTTCAAAAACTATTTTCGAAAATCACTAACTCTTTTTCAAAAATTATTTTCGAAATTTTTCCTCTCTCATCTTATTCTATTTATTTATTCATCTACTAATATCTCCTCACCTCACATCTCTGCTCTCCTCACCTTTGTATTTCTTTCCTTACATTACATTTTTTGTCATCTTCCTTTCTTCCACTCACATAGGGACTTCTATACTGTGGTATAAAGGATCCCTATTATTATTATTTTTTTTTTCTGTGCCCTCTTCTTTGTCATATGAGCAGGAGCAAGGACAAGAATATTCTTGTTGAAGCAGATCCAGAACCTGAAAGGACTCTGAAGAGGAAACTAAGAGAAGCTAAATTACAATAATCCAGAGAGAACCTTTCAGAAATTTTCGAACAGGAAGAGGAGATGGCAGCCAAAAATAATAATAATGCAAGGAGAATGCTTGGTGACTTTACTGTACCTAATTCTAATTTACATGGAACGAGCATCTCCATCCCTACCATTGGAGCAAACAACTTTGAGCTGAAACCTCAGCTAGTTTCTCTGATGCAGCAGAACTGCAAGTTTCATGGACTTCCATCTGAAGATCCTTTTTAGTTCTTAACTGAATTCTTGTAGATTTGTGATACTGTTAAGACTAATGGAGTAGATCCTGAAGTCTACAGGCTCATGCTTTTCCCTTTTGCTGTAAGAGACAGAGCTAGAATATGGTTGGACTCTCAACCCAAAGACAGCCTGAACTCTTGGGATAAGCTGGTCACGACTTTCTTAGCCAAGTTCTTTCCTCCTCAAAAGCTGAGCAAGCTTAGAGCGGATGTTCAAACCTTCAGACAGAAAGAAGGTGAATCCCTCTATGAAGCTTGGGAAAGATACAAGCAGCTGACCAAAAAGTGTCATTCTTACATGCTTTCAGAATGGACCATCCTGGATATATTCTATGATGGTTTATCTGAGTTATCAAAGATGTCATTGGATACTTCTGCAGGTGGATCCATTCACCTAAAGAAAATGCCTACAGAAGCTCAAGAACTCATTGACATGGTTGCCAATAACCAGTTAATGTACACTTCTGAGAGGAACCCTGTGAGTACTGGGACGCCTATGAAGAAGGGAGTTCTTGAAATTGATACTCTGAATGCCATATTGGCTCAGAACAAAATATTGACTCAGCAAGTCAATATGATTTCTCAGAGTCTGAATGGAATGCAAGCTGCATCCAACAGTACTCAAGAGGCATCTTCTGAAGAAGAAGCTTATGATCCTGAGAACCCTGCAATAGTAGAGGTGAATTACTTAGGTGAACCTTATGGAAACACCTATAACTCATCATGGAGAAATCACCCAAATTTCTCATGGAAGGATCAAAAGCCTTAACAAGGCTTTAATAATGGTGGAAGAAATAGGTTTAACAATAGTAAACCTTTTTCATCATCCACTCAGCAACAGACAGAGAACTCTGAACAAAATACTTCTAATCTAGCAAACTTAGTCTCTGATCTATCCAAGGCCACTGTAAGTTTCATGAATGAAACAAGGTCCTCCATTAGAAATTTGGAAGCACAAGTAGGCCAGCTGAGTAAAAGGATCACTGAAATCCCTCCTAGTACTCTCCCAAGCAATACAGAACATAATCCAAAAGGAGAGTGCAAGGCCATTGACATAACCAAAATGGCCGAACCCAAAGAGGGAGAGGAGGACGTGAATCCTAAGGAGGAAGTCCTCCTGGGACGTCCAGTGACCAATAAGGAGCTTCCCCCTGAGGAACCAAAGGACTCTGAGGCTCAATTAGAGACCATAGAGATTCCATTGAACCTCCTTATGCCATTCATGAGCTCTGATGAGTACTCCTCTTCTGAAGAGAATGAGGATGATACTGAAGAGCAAGCTGCCAAGTTCCTTGGTGCAATCATGAAGCTGAATGCCAAATTATTTGGCATTGAAACTTGGAAAGATGAACCTCCCTTGTTCACCAATGAACTAAGTGATCTGGATCAACTGACATTGCCTCAGAAGAAACAGGATCCTGGAAAGTTCTTAATACCTTGTACCATAGGCACCATGATCTTTAAGGCTCTGTGTGACCTTGGTTCAGGGATAAACCTCATGCCCCTC
This sequence comes from Arachis hypogaea, assembly GCF_003086295.3. Taxonomy (NCBI): domain Eukaryota; kingdom Viridiplantae; phylum Streptophyta; class Magnoliopsida; order Fabales; family Fabaceae; genus Arachis; species Arachis hypogaea. The sequence continues at coordinate 49,174,315 of NC_092047.1, forward strand.
TCTGTAATAGAGAAACTGGGAATTTATTGGGTGCAAGCTGCTAAAATCTCACTAGAGATGGCAGACAATTCAAGAAAACAGGCTTATGGACAAGTAGAGGATGTGTTAGTAAAGGTTGAAGGCCTTTACATCCCTGCTGATTTCATAGTCCTAGATACTGGGAAGGATGAGGATGAATTCATCATCCTTGGAAGACCCTTCCTAGCCGCAGCAAGAGCTGTGATTGATGTGGACAGAGGAGAATTGATCCTTCTAATAAATAAGGACAACCTTGTGTTTACAACTCAAGGATCTCTCTCTGCATCCATGGAGAGGAAGCATAAAAAGCTTCTCTCAAAGCAAAGTCAACCAGAGCCCCCACAGTCAAACTCTAAGTTTGGTGTTGGGAGGTGGTATGCGAAATTGTTACTCAGGTTGTGAATTATTGTTCGAAATTGATTCCCTGGCGATGGCACCAAAAATGGATGCACAGAACCATGGTCTAAACATATCTTCACAACTTCGCATAACTGACCAGCAAGTGCACTGGGTCGTCCAAGTAATACCTTACGTGAGTAAGGGTCGAATCCCACGGAGATTATTGGTATGAAGCAAGCTATGGTCACCTTGTAAATCTCAGTCAGGCGGATCTAAAATAGTTATGTAGTTTTCGAAATTTAGTAATAAAAGAAGGATAGAAATACTTATGTAGATCATTAGTGAGAATTTCAGATAAGCGTATGGAGATGCATTCGTTCCTCTGAACCTCCGCTTTCCTGCTGTCTTCATCCAATCTGTCTTACTCCTTTCTATGGCTGGCTTTGTGTAAGGATGTCACCAGTGCCAATGGCTACTTTCAATCCTCTCGGGAAAATGGTCCAAATGCTCTGTCACAGCACGGCTAATCGTCTGGAGGCATCACCCTTGTCGTTGGTTGCATCCTATTCCTCTCTGTGAAAATGGTCCGATGCGCTGTCACTGCATGGCTAATCATCTTGGAGGTTCTCGATCATGCTGGAATAGAATTTACTATCCTTTTGCGTCTGTCACTACGCCCAGCACTCGCGATTTTGGAGTTCGTCACAGTCATTCAATCCCAGAGTCCTACTCAGAATACCACGGAAAGGTTTAGACTTTCCAGACTCTCATGAATGCCGCCATCAATCTAGCTTATACCACGAAAATTCTGATTAAGAGATCTAAGAGATACTCATTCAATCTAATGTAGAACGGAAGTGGTTGTCAGGCACGCGTTCATAGGGAATGATGATGATTGTCACGTTCATCACATTCAGGTTGAAGTGCAAATGAATATCTTAGAAGCGAAATAAGATGAATTGAATAGAAAACAGTAGTACTTTGCATTAATCTTTGAGGAACAGCAGAGCTCCACACCTTAATCTATGGAGTGCAAAAACTCTACCGTTGAAAATACATAAGTGATAATGGAGTTCATTGGTCTCGGCCCCAGAGGGGAACCGGAGTAACCAAGACTACGAATACAATGATAAAAAGTTCTATTTATAATAAACTAGTCACTAGGGTTTACAGAAGTAAGTAATTGATGCATAAATCCACTTCCGGGGCCCACTTGGTGTGTGCTTGGACTGAGCTTGAAGTCTACACATGGAGAGGTCATTCTTGGAGTTGAACGCCAGCTTTTGTGCCAGTTTGGGCGTTGAACTCCACTTTGCAACTTGTTTCTGGCGCTGGACGCCAGAATTGGGCAGAGAGTTGGCGTTGAACGCCAGTTTACATCGTCTAAACTTGGGAAACGTATGGCCTATTATATATTGCTGGAAAGCCCTGGATGTCTAATTTCCATTGCAATTAGAAGCGCGCCATTTTGAGTTTTGTAGCTCCAGAAAATCCATTTTGAGTGCAGGGAGGTCAGAATCCAACAGCATCAGCAGTCCTTCTTCAACCTCTGAATCTGATTTTTGCTCAAGTCCCTCAATTTCAGCCAGAAAATACCTAAAATCACAGAAAAACACACAAACTCATAGTAAAGTCCAGAAATATGAATTTAACATAAAAACTAATGAAAACATCCCTAAAAGTAACTAGATTCTACTAAAACATACTAAAAACAATGCCAAAAAGCGTATAAATTATCCGCTCATGACAACACCAAACTTAAATTGTTGCTTGTCCCCAAGTAACTGAAAATCAAATAGGATAAAAAGAAGATAATATACTATAAATTCTAAACTATCAATGAAACATAGCTCCAATCAAATTAGCGGGACTTATAGCTTTTTGCCTCTTGAATAGTTCTGGCATCTCACTTTATCCATTGAGGTTCAGAATGATTGGCATCTATAGGAACTCAGAGTTCAGATAGTGTTATTGATTCTCCTAGTTCAGTATGATGATTCTTGAACACAGCTATTTTATGAGTCTTGGCCGTGGCCCTAAGCACTTTGTTTTCCAGTATTACCACCGGATACATAAATGCCACAGACACATAATTGGGTGAACCTTTTCAGATTGTGACTCAGCTTTGCTAAAGTCCCCAATTAGAGGTGTCCAGGGTTCTTAAGCACACTCTTTTTTTTTTGCTTTGGACCTTGACTTTAACCGCTCAGTCTCAAGTTTTCACTTGACACCTACACGCCACAAGCACATGGTTAGGGACAGCTTAGTTTAGCCGCTTAGGCCAGGATTTTATTCCTTTAGGCCCTCCAATCCACTGATGCTCAAAGCCTTGGGATCCTTTTTATTTGCCCTTGCCTTTTGGTTTTAAGGGTTATTGGATTTTTGCTCTTGCCTCTTGGTTTTAAGAGCTTTTGGCTTTTTCTGCTTGCTTTTTCTCTTTCTTTCTATTTTTTTTTCGCCCTTTTTTTTTTCTGCAAGCTTTGTTCTTTGATGCTTTTTCTTGCTTCAAGAATCATTTTTTTTTATTTTTCAGATTATCAAATAACATGTTTCCTAGTCATCATTCTTTCAAGAGCCAACATATTTAACATTCTTAAACAACAACTTCAAAAGACATATGCACTGTTCAAGCATACATTCAGAAAACAAGAAGCGTTGTCACCACATCAATATAATTAAACTAAGTTCAAGGATAAATTCAAAACTCATGTACTTCTTGTTCTTTTGAATTAAAACATTTTTCATTTAAGAGAGGTGATGGATTCATAGGACATTCATAACTTTAAGACAAAGTTACTAACTACTAATGATCATGTAATGAAGACACAAACATAGATAAGCACCTAACATAGAGAAAACGAAAAAACAGAAGAAATAAGAACAAGGAATAAATCCACCTTAGTGATGGTGGCGTTTCCTTCTTGAGGAACCAATGATGTCCTTGAGCTCTTCTATGTCTCTTCCTTATCTTTGTTGCTCCTCCCTCATTGCTTTTTAATCTTCTCTAATTTCATGAAGGATGATGGAGTGCTCTTGATGTTCCACCCTTAATTGTCCCATGTTGGAACTTAATTCTTCTAGGGAGGTGTTGAATTGCTCCCAATAGTTTTGTGGAGGAAAATGCATTTGAGGCATCTCCGGGATCTCATGGTGATGAGCTTCCTGTGCCTCTTGAGCTCCATGAATGGGCTCTCTTGCTTGCTCCATCTTTGTCTTAGTGATGGGCTTTTCTTCCTCAATGGGAATGTCTCTTTCTATGGAAGCTCCAGCTGAGTAACATAGATGGCAGATAAGATGAAGAAAAGCTAGCCTTGCCCCAGGAGAGGGCTTTTCGGCTATTTTGTAGAGTTCAAGGGAGATGACTTCATGAACCTCTACTTCTTCTCCAATCATGATGCTATGGATCATGATGGCCCGATCCACAGTAACTTCAGATCGGTTGCTAGTGGGGATGATGGAGCGTTGGATGAACTCCAACGATCCTCTAGCCACAGGCTTGAGGTCCAATCTTCTTAGTTGAACCGGCTTGCCTTTGGAGTCAATCTTCCATTGAGCTCCTTCCACACATATGTCCATGAGGACTTGGTCCGACCTTTGATTAAAGTTGACCCTTCTAGTGTAGGGGCGTTCATCTCCTTGCATCATAGGCAAGTTAAACGCCAACCTCACATTTTCCGGACTAAAATCCAAGTATTTCCCTCGAACCATTGTAACATAGTTCTTTGGATCCGGGTTTTTACTTTGATCATGGTTCTTGGTGATCCATGCATTGGCATAGAACTCTTGAACCATTAGGATGCCGACTTGTTGGATGGGATTTGTTAGAACTTCCCAACCTCTTCTTTGAATTTCATGTCGGATCTCCGGATACTCATTTCTTTTGAGTTTGAAAGGGACCTCGGGGATCACTTTCTTCTTGGCCACAATATCATAGAAGTGGTCTTGATGAGCTTTGGAGATGAATCTTTCCATCTCCCATGACTCGGAGGTGGAAGTTATTGTCTTCCCTTTTCCTTTTCTAGAGGATTCTCTGGTCTTGGGTGCCATCACTGGTAATTGAAAAACAAAAAGCTTATGCTTTTTACCACACCAAACTTAGAATATTGCTCGCCCTCTAGCAAGAGAAGAAAGAATAAAATAAAGAAGAAGAAGAAAATATGGAGAAGAGGGGGAGGTTGTGTTTCGGCCAAGAAGAGAAGAGAGGGTTGTGTTGTGTGAAAATGAGGAAGAATGGAGGGCTATATATAGGGAAGGGAGGGGGGTTTAAGTTTCGGCCATACGAGTGGGTTTGGGTGGGAAATTGATTTGAATTTTGAAGGTAGGTGGAGTTTATTGGGTAGGTTTATGGGGAAGAGTGGGTGGATGTGAGTGGTGAAGGGTTAATAGGGAAGAGAGATGGAGGTGATAGGTGAAGGGTTTTGGGGAAGGGTGTTTATTGGGAATAGAGGATGATTGAGAAGAGAGAAGAGAGTGAGTGGAGGTAGGTGGGGATCCTGTGGGGTCCACAGATCCTGAGATGATCCTGTGGGGTCCACAGATCCTGAGGTGTTCAAGGATTTACAACCTTGCACCAAATTAGGCATGTAAAATGCCCTTGCACACAACTCTGGGCGTTCAGCGCCAGGTTGGTGCCCATTTTGGGCGTTCAACGCCCATTTGTTGCCCATTTCTGGCATTGAACGCCAGAACCATGCTTGTTCTGGGCGTTCAGTGCCAGCTCTTCTCCAGGGTGCAATTCTGGCGTTCAGCGCCCAGATGATGCCCTTTTTGGGCGTTCCAGATGCTGCCCATTTTGGGCGTTCAGCGCCAGAACCATGCTCTGTTCTGGTGTTGAACGCCAGGCAGGTGCTTCCTCCAGGGTGTGATTTTTCTTCCGCTGTTTTTGATTCTGTTTCTAAATTTTTTGTTTATTTTGTGACTCCACATGATCATGAACCTAAGAAAACATGAAAAACAAAAATAAAATTAGATAAATAAACATTGGGTTGCCTCCCAACAAGCGCTTCTTTAATGTCAATAGCTTGACAGTGGGCTCTCATGGAGCCTCACAGATGTGCAGAGCTTTGTTGAGACCTCCCAACACCAAGCTTAGAGTTTGGATATGGGGGTTTGACACCAAACTTAGAGTTTGGTTGTGGCCTCCCAACACCAAACTTAGAGTTTGACTGTGGGGGCTTTGGTTGACTCTACTTTGAGAGAAGCTTTTTTTGCTTCCTCTCCATGGATGCAGAGAGAGATCCTTGAGTTGTAAACACAAGGTTGTCCTTATTTAATTGAAGGATCAATTCTCCTCTGTCCACATCAATCACAGCTCTTGATGTGGCTAGGAAAGGTCTTCCTAGGATGATGGATTCATCCTCTTCCTTTCCAGTATCCAGGACTATGAAATCAGCAGGGATGTAAAGGCCTTCAACCTTTACTAACACGTCCTCTACTTGTCCATAAGCCTGTTTTTTTGAATTGTCTGCCATCTCTAATGAGATTTTAGCAGCTTGCACCCCATAGATTCCCAGTTTCTCTATTACAGAGAGGGGCATGAGGTTTATCCCTGAACCAAGGTCACACAGAGCCTTAAAGATCATGGTGCCTATGGTACAAGGTATTATAAACTTTCCAGGATCCAGTTTCTTCTGAGGCAATGTCAGTTGATCCAGATCACTTAGTTCATTGGTGAACAAGGGAGGTTTATCACCCCAAGTTTCAATACCAAATAATTTGGCATTCAGCTTCATGATTGCACCAAGGAACTTGGCAGCTTGCTCTTCAGTAACATCCTCATTCTCTTCAGAAGAGGAATACTCATCAGAGCTCATGAATGGCATAAGGAGGTTCAATGGAATCTCTATGGTCTCTAGGTGAGTCCTGATTCCTTTGGTTCCTCAGAGGGAAGCTCCTTATTGATCACTGGACGTCCCAGGAGGTCTTCCTCCTTGGGATTCACGTCCTTCTCCTCTCTTGTGGGTTCGGCCATGGTAATTAATTCAATGGCCTTGAACTCTCCTTTTGGATTCTCTTCTGTATTGCTTGGGAGAGTACTGGGAGGGATTTCAGTGATCCTTTTACTCAGCTGGCCCACTTGTGCTTCCAAATTTCTAATGGAAGACCTTGTTTCATTCATGAAACTCACAGTGGCCTTAGATAGATCAGAGACTAAATTTGCTAAGCTAGATGGATTCTGCTTAGAATTCTCTGTCTGTTTCTGAGTAGATGATGGAAAAGGCTTGCTATTGCTAAACCTGTTTCTTCCACCATTATTAAAGCCTTGTTGAGGCTTTTGATCCTTCCATGAGAGATTTGGGTGATTTCTCCATGATGGATTGTAGGTGTTTCCATATGGTTCACCCATGTATTTTAACTCTGCTATTGCAGGGTTCTTAGGATCATAAGCTTCTTCCTCAGAAGATGCCTCTTGAGTACTGTTGGATGCAGCTTGCATTCCATTCAGACTCTGAGAAATCATATTGACTTGCTGGGTCAATATTTTACTCTGAGCCAATATGGTATTCAGAGTATCAATTTCAAGAACTCCCTTCTTCATAGGCATCCCATTACTCACAAGATTCCTCTCAGAAGTGTATATAAACTGGTTATTAGCAACCATGTCAATGAGTTCTTGAGCTTCTACAGGCGTTTTCTTTAGGTGAATGGATCCACCTGCAGAAGTATCCAATGACATCTTTGATAGCTCAGATAAACCATCATAGAATATATCCAGGATGGTCCATTCTGAAAGCATGTCAGAAGGACACTTTTTGGTCAGCTGCTTGTATCTTTCCCAAGCTTCATAGAGGGATTCACCTTCTTTCTATCTGAAGGTTTGAACATCAGCTCTAATCTTGCTCAGCTTTTGAGGAGGAAAAAACTTGGCTAAGAAAGTCGTGACCAGTTTATCCCAAGAGTTCAGGCTGTCTTTGGGTTGAGAGTCAAACCATATTCTAGCTCTGTCTCTTACAGCAAAAGGGAAAAACATGAGCCTGTAGACTTCAGGATCTACTCCATTAGTCTTAACAGTATCACAGATCTGCAAGAATTCAGTTAAGAACTGAAAAGGATCTTCAGATGGAAGTCCATGAAACTTGCAGTTCTGCTGCATCAAAGAAACTAGCTGAGGTTTCAGCTCAAAATTGTTTGCTCCAATGGTAGGAATGGAGATGCTTCTTCCATGTAAATTGGAATTAGGTGCAGTAAAGTCACCAAGCATTCTCCTTGCATTGTTGTTGTTGGGTTCGGCTGCCATCTCCTTTACTTGTTCGAAATTTTCAATAAGGTTGTCTCTGGATTGTTGTAATTTAGCTTCTCTTAGTTTTCTCTTCAGAGTCCTTTCAGGTTCTGGATCAGCTTCAACAAGAATGCCTTTTTCTTTGTCCCTGCTCATAAGAAAGAGAAGAGAAAAAGAAAAGAAGAGGAATCCTCTATGTCACAGTAAAGAGGTTCCTTATTGTTAGTAGAAGAAGAAAAGGAATAGGGGTGAAGAAGAATGAAGAATCCAAACACAAAGGTGATGATAGGAGCAGAGATGTGAGATGAAGAGATGTTAGTAGATAAATAAATAAATAGAATAAGATGGGAGATGGAGAGAATTTTCGAAAATAATTTTTGAAAAAGAGTTAGTGATTTTCGAAAATAGTTTTTGAAAAAGGTTAGTAGTTTTTCGAAAATTCAAATAAAAAATAAAATAATTAGTCTAATTAAAAAGAAATTTTGAAAAAGAGGGAAGATTTTTTTCGAAAATTAGAGAGAGAGAGAGTTAGTTAGGTAGTTTTGAAAAAGGTAAGAAACAAACAAAAAGTTAGTTAGTTAGTTGAAACAAATTTTGAAAAGATAAGAAGTTAGGAAGTTAGAAAAGATATTTTGCAATCACTTTTTTGAAAAAGGTAAGATAAGAAAATTTTTTGAAAAGATATGATAGAAATTAGTTTTTGAAAAATGTTTGATTTTTAAAATCTCAATTAATGACTTGATTCACAAGAAATCACAAGATATGATTCTAGAACTTAAAGTTTGAATCTTTCTTAACAAGTAAGTAACAAACTTGAAATTTTTGAATCAAAACATTAATTGATGATGTTATTTTCGAAAATATGATGTAAAATTAAGAAAAAGATTTTTGAAAAATATTTTTGAAATTTTCGAAAATAACTAAAAAAATTGAAAAAAAAGATTTGATTTTTGAAAAAGATTTTGAAAGAGATAAGATTTTTTTTTTTAATTTGAAAATTTGATTTGACTCATAAAAACAACTAGATTTTAAAAATTTTTGAAAAAGTCAAATCTAATTTTCGAAATTTTAAGAGAGAAAAAGGGAAAGATATTTTTTTTTTGATTTTTTGAATTTTTAATGATGAGAGAGAGAAACATGAAAATGATGCAATGCATGAAAATTTTTAGATCAAAACAATGAATGCATGCAAGAACACTCTGAATGTCAAGATGAACACCAAGAACACTATGAAGATCATGATGAACATCAAGAACACATTTTTCAAAAATTTTTAATGCAAAGAAAACATGCAAGACACCAAACTTAGAATTCTTTAATGCTTAGACATAAAGAATTCAGGAATGCATATGAAAAACAAGAAAAGACACAAAACATGCAAATGCAAAGATCAAACAAGAAGACTTACCAAGAACAACTTGAAGATCATGAAGAACACTAAGAATGCATGAATTTTTTCGAAAAATGCAAGATGAATATGCAATTGACACCAAACTTATAACATGACTCAAGACTCAAACAAGAAACATGAAATATTTTTTATTTTTATGATTTTATGATTTTTTTGTATTTTCTTTTAATTTTTTCGAAAATCATTTAGGAAAAGAAAAATAAGGATTCCAAAATTTTTAATATGAATTCCAGGAATCTTTTAGTCTAAAGCTCCAATCAAAGGGTCAGGCATGGCTTAATAGCCAGCCAGGCTTTAGTATGTAAATTACATCCATTGAGGTGATTAGTTGAAGACCAATCCCAAAGCAGTTTGGGTATGGCTTTACAGCCAGATAGGATTCAACATGTTTCATGAAACACTAGAATTCATTCTTAAAAATTTTGAAGAAAAATATATTTTTGAAAACATTTTTTTTTAAATTTTTTTTTCGAAAACAAAGGAGACATTTTTGAAAGATTTTTGAAAAAATTTTTTTTGAAAATAAAACAAAAAGAAAATTACCTAATCTGAGCAACAAGATGAACCGTCAGTTGTCCAAACTCGAACAATCCCCGGCAACGGCGCCAAAAACTTGGTATGCGAAATTGTTACTCAGGTTGTGAATTATTGTTCGAAATTGATTCCCTGGCGATGGCACCAAAAACGGATGCACAGAACCATGGTCTAAACATATCTTCACAACTTCGCATAACTGACCAGCAAGTGCACTGGGTCGTCCAAGTATTACCTTACGTGAGTAAGGGTCGAATCCCACGGAGATTGTTGGTATGAAGCAGGCTATGGTCACCTTGTAAATCTCAGTCAGGCGGATATAAAATAGTTATGTAGTTTTCGAAATTTAGTAATAAAAGAAGGATAGAAATACTTATGTAGATCATTGGTGAGAATTTCAAATAAGCGTATGGAGATGCATTCGTTCCTCTGAACCTCCGCTTTCCTGCTGTCTTCATCCAATCCGTCTTACTCCTTTCTATGGCTGGCTTTGTGTAAGGATGTCACCGGTGCCAATGGCTACTTTCAATCCTCTCGGGAAAATAGTCCAAATGCTCTGTCACAGCACGGCTAATCGTCTGGAGGCATCACCCTTGTCGTTGGTTGCATCCTATTCCTCTCTGTGAAAATGGTCCGATGCGCTGTCACTGCATGGCTAATCATCTTGGAGGTTTTCGATCATGCTGGAATAGAATTTACTATCCTTTTGCGTCTGTCACTACGCCCAGCACTCGCGAGTTTGGAGTTCGTCACAGTCATTCAATCCCAGAGTCCTACTCGGAATACCACGGACAAGGTTTAGACTTTCCAGACTCTTATGAATGCCGCCATCAATCTAGCTTATACCACGAAAATTCTGATTAAGAGATATAAGAGATACTCATTCAATCTAATGTAGAACGGAAGTGGTTGTCAGGCACGCGTTCATAGGGAATGATGATGATTGTCATGTTCATCACATTCAGGTTGAAGTGCGAATGAATATCTTAGAAGCGAAATAAGATGAATTGAATAGAAAACAGTAGTACTTTGCATTAATCTTTGAGGAACAGCAGAGCTCCACACCTTAATCTATGGAATGCAGAAACTCTACCGTTGAAAATACATAAGTTATAATGGAGTTCATTGGTCTCGGCCCCAGAGGGGAACCGGAGTAACCAAGACTACGAATACAATGATAAAAAGTTCTATTTATAATAAACTAGTCACTAGGGTTTACAGAAGTAAGTAATTGATGCATAAATCCACTTCCGGGGCCCACTTGGTGTGTGCTTGGGCTGAGCTTGAAGTCTACACGTGGAGAGGTCATTCTTGGAGTTGAACGCCAGCTTTTGTGCCAGTTTGGGCGTTGAATTCCACTTTGCAACTTGTTTCTGGCGCTGGACGCCAGAATTTGGCAGAGAGCTGGCGTTGAACGCCAGTTTGCGTCTTCTAAACTTGGGCAAAGTATGGACTATTATATATTTCTGGAAAGCCATGGATGTCTACTTTCCAATGCAATTGGAAGAGCGCCATTTTAAGTTCGGTAGCTCCAGAAAATCCATTTTGAGTGCAGGGAGGTCAGAATCCAACAGCATCAGCAGTCCTTCTTCAACCTCTGAATCTGATTTTTGCTCAAGTCCCTCAATTTCAGCCAGAAAATATCTGAAATCATAGAAAAACACACAAACTCATAGTAAAGTCCAGAAATGTGAATTTAACATAAAAACTAATGAAAACATCCCTAAAAGTAACTAGATTCTACTAAAAACATACTAAAAACAATGCCAAAAAGCGTATAAATTATCCGCTCAACAGGAGGCCACAACCAAACTCTAAGTTTGGTGTTGAACTCCCGTATCCAAACTATATGTTCGGTGTTGGAGAGTCCCAACAAAGCTCTACACATCTGTGAGGCTCCATGAGAGCCCACTGTCAAGCTATTGACATTAAAGAAGCGCTTGTTGGGAGGCAACCCAATGTTTATTTATCTAATTTTATTTTTGTTTTTCATGTTTTCTTAGGTTCATGATCATGTGGAGTCACAAAATAAATATAAAAATTGAAAACAAAATTAAAAACAGTGGAAGAAAAATCACACCCTGGAGGAAGTACCTGTCTGGTGTTCAACGCCAGAACAGAGCATGGTTCTGGCGCTGAACGCCCAAAATGGGCAGTATCTGGGCGCTGAACGCCCAAAATGGGCAGCATCTGGGTGCTGAAATCCAGAATTGCACCCTGGAGAAGAGCTGGCACTGAACGCCCAGAACAAGCATGGTTCTGGCGTTCAATGCCAGAAATGGGCAACAAATGGGCGTTGAACGCCCAAAATGGGCACCAACCTGGCGCTGAACGCCCAGAGTTGTGTGCAAGGGCATTTTACATGCCTAATTTGGTGCAAGGTTGTAAATCCTTGAACACCTCAGGATCTGTGGACCCCACAGGATCATCTCAGGATCTGTGGACCCCACAGGATCCCCACCTACCTCCACTCACTCTCTTCTCTCTTCTCAATCACCCTCTATTCCCAATAAACACTCTTCCCCAACACCCTTCACTTATCACCTCCATCCCTCTTCCCTATTAACCCTTCACCACTCACAATCACCCACTCTTCCCCATAAACCTACCCAATAAACTCCACCTACCTTCAAAATTCAAAATCAATTTCCCACCCAAACCCCTCTAAATGGACGAACTTACCCCCCCTCCCTTCCCTATATATAGCCCCCAATTCTTCTTCATTTTCACACAACACAACCCTCTCTTCTATTCTTGACCGAAAACACATCTCCCCCTCTCCTCCATATTTTCTTCTTCTTCTTCATCTATTCTTTCTTCTCCTGCTCGAGGGCGAGCAATATTCTAAGTTTGGTATGGTAAAAGCATAAGCTTTTTTTTTTTTCCATTACAATTGATGGCACCCAAGATCGGAGAATCCTCTAGAAAAGGGAAAGGGAAGACAAAAACTTCCACTTCCGAGTCATGGAAGATGGAAAGGTTCATCTCCAAAGCCCATCAAGACCACTTCTATGATGTTGTGGCCAAGAAGAAGGTGATCCCTGAGGTCCCTTTCAAGCTCAAGAGAAATGAGTATCCGGAGATCCGACATGAAATCCAAAGAAGAGGTTGGGAAGTCCTAACAAACCCCATCCAACAAGTCGGCATCCTAATGGTTCAAGAGTTCTATGCCAATGCATGGATCACTAGGAACCATGATCAAAGTAAGAACCCGAATCCAAAGAATTATGTTACAATGGTTCGAGGGAAATACTTAGATTTTAGTCCAGAGAATGTGAGGTTGGCGTTTAACTTGCCTATGATGCAAGGAGATGAGCGCCCCTACACTAGAAGGGTCAACTTTAATCAAAGGTTGGACCAAGTCCTTATGGACATATGTGTGGAAGGAGCTCAATGGAAGATTGACTCCAAAGGCAAGCCGGTTCAACTAAGAAGATTGGACCTCAAGCCTGTGGCTAGAGGATGGTTGGAGTTCATCCAACGCTCCATCATCCCCACTAGCAACCGATCTGAAGTTACTGTGGATCGGGCCATCATGATCCATAGCATCATGATTGGAGAGGAAGTAGAAGTTCATGAAGTCATCTCCGTTGAACTCTACAAAATAGCCGAAAAGCCCTCTCCTGGGGCAAGGCTAGCTTTTCCTCATCTTATTTGCCATCTATGTTACTCAGCTAGAGCTTTCATAGAAGGAGACATTCACATTGAGGAAGAGAAGCCCATCACTAAGAAAAGGATGGAGCAAGCAAGAGAGCCCATTCATGGAGCTCAAGAGGCGCAGGAAGCTCATCACCATGAGATCCCGGAGATGCCTCAAATGCATTTTCCTCCACAAAACTATTAGGAGCAAATCAACACCTCCCTAGGAGAATTAAGTTCCAACATGGGACAACTAAGGGTGGAACATCAAGAGCACTCCATCATCCTTCATGAAATAAGAGAAGATCAAAAAGCAATGAGGGAGGAGCAACAAAGACAAGGAAGAGACATAGAAGAGCTCAAGGACATCATTGGTTCCTCAAGAAGGAAACGCCACCATCACTAAGGTGGACTCATTCCTTGTTCTCACTTTCTGTTTTTCGTTTTCTCTATGTTAAGTGCTTATCTATGTTTGTGTCTTGATTACATGATCATTAGTAGTTAGTAACTTTGTCTTAAAGTTATGAATGTCCTATGAATCCATCACCTCTCTTAAATGAAAAATATTTTAATTCAAAAGAACAAGAAGTACATGAGTTTCGAATTTATCCTTGAACTTAGTTTAATTATATTGATGTGGTGACAATGCTTCTTGTTTTCTGAATGATTGCTTGAACAGTGCATATGTCTTTTGAAGTTGTTGTTTAAGAATGTTAACTCTTGAAAGAATGATGACTAGGAGACATGTTATTTGATATTCTGAAAAATCATAAAAATGATTCTTGAAGCAAGAAAAAGCAGCAAAGAACAAAGCTTGCAGAAAAAAAAATAGCGAAAAAAATAGAAAGAAAAAGAGAAGCAAGCAGAAAAAAACCAAAAGCTCTTAAAACCAAGAGGCAAGAGCAAAAAGCCAATAACCCTTAAAACCAAAAAGCAAGGGCAATAAAAAGGATCCCAAGGCTTTGAGCATCAGTGGATAGGAGGGCTAAAGGAATAAAATCCTGGTCTAAGCGGCTAAACCAAGCTGTCCCTAACCATGTACTTGTGGCGTGAAGGTGTCAAGTGAAAACTTGAGACTGAGCGGTTAAAGTCAAGGTCCAAAGCAAAAAAAGAGTGTGCTTAAGAACCCTGGACACCTCTAATTGGGGACTTTAGCAAAGCTGAGTCACAATCTGAAAATGTTCACCCAATTATGTGTCTGTGGCATTTATGTATCCGGTGGTAATACTGGAAAACAAAGTGCTTAGGGCCACGGCCAAGACTCATAAAATAGCTGTGTTCAAGAATCATCATATTGAACTAGGAGAATCAATAACACTATCTGAACTCTGAGTTCCTATAGATGCCAATCATTCTGAACCTCAATGGATAAAGTGAGATGCCGAAACTATTCAAGAGGCAAAAAGCTACAAGTCCCGCTCATCTGATTGGAGCTATGTTTCATTGATAGTTTGGAATTTATAGTATATTATCTTCTTTTTATCCTATTTGATTTTCAGTTGCTTGGGGACAAGCAACAATTTAAGTTTGGTGTTGTGATGAGCGGATAATTTATACACTTTTTGGCATTGTTTTTAGTATGTTTTTAGTATGATCTAGTTACTTTTAGGGATGTTTTCATTAGTTTTTATGTTAAATTCACATTTCTGGACTTTACTATGAGTTTGTGTGTTTTTCTGTGATTTCAGGTATTTTCTGACTGAAATTGAGGGACTTGAGCAAAAATCAGATTCAGAGGTTGAAGAAGGACTGCTGATGCTGTTGGATTCTGACCTCCCTGTACTCAAAATGGATTTTCTGGAGCTACAAAATTCAAAATAGCGCTCTTCCATTGCGTTGGAAAGTAGACATCCAGGGCTTTCCAGAAATATATAATAGTCCATACTTTGCCCGAGTTTAGACAACGAAAACTGGCGTTCAACGCCAGCTCTCTACCCAATTCTGGCGTCCAGCGCCAGAAACAAGTTGCAAAGTGGAGTTCAACGCCCAAACTGGCACAAAAGCTGGCGTTCAACTCCAAGAATGACCTCTCCACGTGTAGACTTCAAGCTCAGCCCAAGCACACACCAAGTGGGCCCCGGATGTGGATTTATGCATCATTTACTTACTTCTGTAAACCCTAGTAGCTAGTTTATTATAAATAGGACTTTTTGCTATTGTATTTGACATCTTTTGATCATCTTTTGATCTATTGATCACGTTTGGGGGCTGGCCATTTGGCCATGCCTGGACCTTCATTACTTATGTATTTTCAACGGTAGAGTTTCTGCACTCCATAGATTAAGGTGTGGAGCTCTGCTGTTCCTCAAAGATTAATGCAAAGTACTACTGTTTTATATTCAATTCATCTTATTTCGCTTCTAAGATATTCATTCGCACTTCAACCTGAATGTGATGAATGTGACAATCATCATCATTCCCTATGAACGCGTGCCTGACAACCACTTCCGTTCTACATTAGATTGAATGAGTATCTCTTAGATATCTTAATCAGAATCTTCGTGGTATAAGCTAGATTGATGGTGGCATTCATGAGAGTCCGGAAAGTCTAAACCTTATTCATGGTATTCCGAGTAGGACTCTGGTATTGAATGACTGTGACGAACTCCAAACTCGTGAGTGCTGGGCGTAGCGACAGACGCAAAAGGATAGTAAATTCTATTCCAGTATGATCGAGAACCTCCAAGATGATTAGCCATGCAGTGACAGCGCATCGGACCATTTTCACAGAGAGGAATAGGATGCAACCAACGACAAGGGTGATGCCTCCAGACGATTAGCCATGCTGTGACAGAGCATTTGGACCATTTTCCCGAGAGGATTGAAAGTAGCCATTGGCACCGGTGACATCCTTACATAAAGCCAGCCATAGAAAGGAGTAAAACGGATTGGATGAAGACAGCAGGAAAGCAGAGGTTCAGAGGAATGAATGCATCTCCATACGCTTATCTGAAATTCTCACCAATGATTTACATAAGTATTTCTATCCTTATTTTAGTATTAATTTCGAAAACTCCATAACTATTTTATATCCGCCTGACTGAGATTTACAAGGTGACCATAGCTTGCTTCATACCAACAATCTCCGTGGGATTCGACCCTTACTCACGTAAGGTATTACTTGGACGACCCAGTGCACTTGCTGGTTAGTTATGCGAAGTTGTGAAGATATGTTTAGACCATGGTTTTGTGCATCCATTTTTGGTGCCATCGCCAAGGAATCAATTTCAAACAATAATTCACAACCTGAGTAACAATTTCGCATACCACCCAGCATCTTTACATAACAGAGAAACTAAGATTGGATAGGCCAATTTGGCATCTTTGGAGTTCTTGTTTGCAATTTTGTAAAGCTCACAAGCAATCAGCTGATGAACTTCCACTTCTTTTTCCAGCATAATGCAATGAATCATCAGTGCTCTTCTGATGGTGACTTCAGAGCGGTTGCTAGTGGGCAGTATAGAGCGCCCAATGAAGTCCAGCCAGCCTCTGGCAACTGGTTTGAGATCTCCTATTTTGAGTTGGTTTGGGGCACCCTTTGTGTTGGTTGTCCATTTAGCTCCAGGGAGGCATATGTCCTCTAGGATTTTGTCCAAGCTCAGGTTTGATCTCATCATTCTCCTATTGAAGGAATCTGGGTCATCTTGCAGTTGAGGCAGCTTGAAGATCTCCCTTATTTTGTCAGGTGGGTGTGAACAATCTTCCCTCTGACCAGAGTTCTATAGTCATAGAATGCGGTTCGAGCTATTCTCTGTCTGTTCGTCTGCCACAGATTAGCATAGAATTCCTGAACCATGTTTCTTCCCACCTTTGTTTCAGGATTAGCTAGGACTTCCCAACTCCTGTTTCGGATTTGCTCTTAGATCTCTGGATATTCATCTTCTTTCAGATTGAATTTAACTTCCGGGATCACGGACCTTAGACTCATTATTTTGTAAAAATGGTCTGAATGTTCTTTGGTTATGAACTTCCCTTGATTCCAAAGTGGTATTGGAATATTCTCTTTCTTACCTCTAGATTCGGTTTGTTTTCCCTTAGGAGCCATGATCTCAGTGGGTATTGGTTTAGTGATCACGGATAAACACACTAAACTTAGAGGTTTGCTTGTCCTCAAGCAAAAGAAAGGAAAGGAAAGGGAAAGAGGGAGAGCCAAGCGCAACTTGTGGAGGAGAGGGGAGAGGCCGAACCAATATTTAAAGGGAAGGGGGGTGGGTTTCGAAAAGATAAGTATGATAGGAAAAGATGTGATTTAAAATTGAAAAGATATGAAAGATATTTGAAAAAGATAAATCTGGATTTTGAAAAAGATGATGTGAAGATTTGAAAAAGGTATTGATGAGTTGAAAAGATTTTAGAAGGAAAAGAGATAGATTTGTTTTGAAAAGGATTTGAAAATAATTTGAAGAGGATTAAGAAAAAGGGTTTATGAATTAAGATATATTTGATATCTTATGAAAAAGGATTTGAAAAATTAGGATTTGTAACATGTTTGTGCAAGAAATCATGAATTGAAACATAAAAAATGGAAAAAATTTGAATTGAAAATGAAATTGCCTACTCCCCACAATCCTGGCGTTAAACGTCCAACTGCTGCATATTTTGGGTGTTTAACGCCTAGTAGGTGCTTGTTTTGGGCGTTTAACACCCAGCTGTTGCTTCCAGCTGGCGTTAAATGCCAGAAACCCCTTTGTCACTGGGCGTTTTTCTGAACGCCCAGGATGCTGAAAATCTGGCGTTAAACGCCCAGAAACTGCTTCTTTCTGGCGTTTAACGCCCAGATGGCTATCTTTACTGGCGTTAAACGCCCAGTAGATGTTCCTTTTGGGCGTTTAATGCCCAATTGTGCCTCTTACTAGCGTTTTCTTGCCAGTGAGCTCCTTTTTCCTGTTTTGTGCTCTGAATTCTTCTGTAACCCTGTGGACTTATGCAATTGATTCTTTACCTTGTTAATATTAAGCTCATATATTTTAAAAATAAATAGGATGAAGAATAAAATAAACTAAAATAATAGAAAAAGTTTTGCTAATGGCTGGGTTGCCTCCCAGCAAGCGTTTCTTTATTGTCTTTAGCTGGACCTTGCTGAGCTTTTAATCTAGCCTCAGCCTTGAGCACTCTTGCTCAACATTGCCTTCAAGATAGTGCTTGATTCTCTGTCCATTAACAATGAACTTCTTATCAAAATCAATGTCTTGAAGATCCACATAACCATATGGTGATACACTTGTAATCACATATGGTCCCCTCCACCGGGATTTCAGTTTCCCGGGGAATAGCCTGAGCGTAGAGTTAAAAAACAAAACCTTTTGTCCTGGTTCAAAGACTCTAGATGACAGCTTTCTATCATGCGACCTTTTTTATTTCTCTTTATAAAGCTTGGCATTTTCGAAAGCAGTGAATCTGAATTCCTCTAGCGCATTCAACTGGAGCAATCTTTTTTCTCCAGCTAATTTAGCATTAAAGTTTAGGAATCTGGTTGGCCAGTAGGCCTTATGTTTCAGTTCCACGGGTAGATGACAGGACTTACCATACACAAGCTGGAATGGAGAGGTCCCTATAGGAGTCTTGAATGCTGTTCTGTAAGTCCACAGAGCATCATCCAAGCTTCTTGTCCAATCCTTTCTACGGTTACTTATAGTCCGTTCCAAGATTCTTTTTAGTTCTCTGTTAGAAACTTCAGCTTGCCCATTTGTCTGTGGATGATATGGAGTCACTACCTTGTGGCGAATCCCATACCGGACCATGGTAGAGTAAAGTTGTTTGTTGCAGAAGTGAGTGCCCCATCACTGATTAGTACTCTAGGGACTCCAAACCTGCTGAAGATGTGTTTCTGGAGGAACTTCAGCACTCTTTTAGTATTATTGGTGGGTGTGGCAACGGCCTCTACCCATTTTGATACATAGTCGACTGCCACCAGAATATAAGTGTTTGAGTATGATAGTGGGAAAGGTCCCATGAAGTCAATTCCCCATACATCAAACAACTCAATCTCCAAGATTCCCTGTTGAGGCATGGCGTAACCATGAGGCAGATTACCAGCTCTTTGGTAACTGACATAGTTAAGTACAAACTCTCGGGAATCCCTATAGAGTGTAGGCCAGTAGAAGCCACATTGGAGGACCTTGGTGGCTGTTCGCTCACCTCCGAAATTGCCTCCATATTGTGATCCATGGCAATGCCATAAGATCCTTTGTGCTTCTTCTCTAGGCACACACCTACGGATTATTCCATCTGCACATCTCTTAAAGAGATAGGGTTCATCCCACAAGTAGTACTTTGCATCAGTAATTAATTTTTTCTTTTGTTGCCTGCTGTACTCCTTAGGTATGAACCTTGCAGCTTTATAGTTTGCAATGTCTGCAAACCATGGTGTTTCCTGAATGGCAAACAAGTGCTCATCCGGAAAGGTCTCAGAGATCTCAATAGAGGGGGAAACTCCCCTTCTGCTGGTTCTATCCGGGATAGATGATCCGCACTTGGTTCTCAGTCCCTTTTCTGTCTCTTATTTCTATATCAAACTCTTGCAGAAGCAACACCCATCTTATGAGCCTGGGTTTTGAATCCTGCTTTGTGAGTAGATATTTAAGAGCAGCATGGTTAGTGTACACAATCACTTTTGATCCTACTAAGTATGATCTAAACTTGTCAATGGCATAAACCACTGCAAGCAATTCTTTTTCTGTGGTTGTGTAATTTTTCTGGGCATTATTTAAAACATGGCTAGCATAATAAATGACATGCAGAAGCTTGTCATGCCTCTGCCCCAGTACTGCACCAATGGCGTGGTCACTGGCATCACACATTAGTTCAAATGGTAAATTCCAGTCTGGTGCAGAAATAACTGGTGCTGTGACCAGCTTAGCTTTCAGAGTCTCAAACGCCTGCAGACACTCTGTGTCAAACACGAATGGCGTGTCAGCAGCTAGCAGATTGCTCAGGGATTTTGTAATTTTTGAAAAATCCTTTATAAACCTCCTGTAGAATCCTGCATGCCCCAGAAAGCTTCTGATTGCCTTAACATTAGCAGGTGGGGGTAATTTTTCAATTACTTCCACTTTAGCTTGATCTACCTCTATTCCCTTGTTTTAAATTTTATGCCTAAGGACAATTCCTTCAGTCACCATAAAGTGACATTTTTCCCAGTTTAAAACTAGGTTGGTCTCTTGGCTTCTTTTCAGAACAAGTGCTAAATGGTCAAGGCAGGAGCTGAATGAGTCTCCAAATACTGAAAAGTCATCCATGAAGACTTCCAGAAACTTCTCTACCATATCAGAGAAGATAGAGAGCATGCACCTCTGAAAGGTTATAGGTGCATTACACAGACCAAAAGGCATTCTTCTGTAAGCAAATACTCTAGAAGGACATGTGAATGGTGTTTTCTCTTGGTTCTGAGGATCTACTGCAATTTGGTTGTAACCTAAATAGCCATCCAAAAAGCAGTAATATTCATGACCTGCTAGTCTCTCTAGCATCTGGTCTATGAATGGTAAAGGAAAATGATCCTTCTGTAGTCAATACACATGCCCCACCCTGTAACTGTTCTTGTAAGAACCAGTTCATTTTTTTAATTATGAACCACTATCATGCCTCCCTTATTGGGAACAACTTGAACAGGGCTCACCCAGGGGCTATCAGAAATAGGATAAATAATCCCAGCCTCCAGTAATTTGGTGACCTTTTTCTGCATCACTTCCTTCATGGCTGGATTTAGCCGCCTCTATGGTTGAACCACTGGCTTAGCATCATCCTCCAGTAGGATTTTGTGCATGCATCTAGCTGGGCTTATGCCCTTAAGGTCACTTATGGACCACCCAAGAGCTGTCTTGTGTGTCCTTAACACTTGAATTAGTGCTTTCTCTTCCAGTTGATTTAAAGCAGAGCTTATGATCACTGGAAAAGTGTCACCTTCTCCCAGAAATGCATATTTCAGGGATGGTGGTAATGGCTTGAGCTCGGGTTTAGGAGGTTTCTCCTCTTCCTGAGGAAGTCTCAGAGGTTCTTTCAATTCCTCTGAACCCTCCAAATCAGGCTGAACATCTTTAGAGATGTCTTCCAGCTCTGATTCGAGACTCTCAGCCATGTTGACCTCCTCTACTAAAGAGTCAATGAGATCAACTTTCATGCAGTCTTTTGGTGTGTCTGGATGCTGCATGGCTTTGACAGCATTCAACTTAAACTCATTCTCATTGGCTCTCAGGGTTACTTCCCCCTTTTGGACATCAATGAGAGTTTTTCCAGTTGCTAGGAAAGGTCTTCCTAGAATGAGAGTAGCACTCTTGTGCTCATCCATTTCTAGCACTACAAAGTCAGTGGGAAAGGTGAATGGCCCAACCCTGACAATCATGTCCTCAATCACGCCTGATGGGTATTTAATGGAGCCATAAGCAAGTTGGAGACATATCCAGGTTGGTTTAACTTCTTCAGTTAAACCAAGCTTTCTGATAGTGGATGCAGGTATTAGGTTGATGCTTGCCCCAAGATCACATAAAGCTGTCTTGGTGCAATTACCCTCTAATATGCATGGTATCAGAAAGCTCCCGGGATCTTTAAGCTTTTCTGGAAAGCTTTTCAGAATGACTGCACTGCATTCTTCAGTGAGGAGAACTCTTTCAGTTTCTCTCCAATCCTTTTTATGACTCAAGATCTCTTTCATGAACTTGGCATAAGAAGGTATTTTCTCAAGTGCCTCTGCAAACAGAATCTTTATTTCAAGAGTCCTGAGATAATCTGCAAAGCGAGCAAATTGCTTATCCTGCTCCTCTTGGCAGAGTTTTTGAGGATAAGGTATCTTGGCTTTATATTCCTCAACCTTAGTTGCTGCAGGTTTATTTCCTACAGAGGTGGTTGGAGAAGCCTTTTTAGAGGGGTTATTATCAGCACTTGTGTATGTCTGATCCCTCACTGGCATTTGAATGCCAGGGTTAGAAGCTGGATTGGCATTGGACGCCAACTCCTTACTTGTTCCTGGCGTTTGAACGCCAGAACTGAGCTTCCATTAGGCGTTTGACGCCAACTTCTTGCTTGTTTCTGGCATTTGAACGCCAGAGTTATTCCTCTCTGGGCTCTTACTATCTTCAGAGGGATTTTGAATAGCAGTTTGTTCATTTCTTGGCTTCCTGCTACCTTGAAGTGAGGTATTTAATGTTTTCCCACTTCTTAATTGAACTGCTTGGCACTCTTCTGTTATTTGTTTTGATAACTGTTATTCTGTTTGCTTCAACTGTACCTCCATATTTATATTAGGCATTCTTGTGTCTTGTAGTATCTCCTTGAATTCGGCCAGCTGTTTTGTTAGAAAGTCTAATTGCTGATTGAATTCAGTAATTTGTTCTGCAAGACTAAGTTCAGCAGTTACTATTTTAGTCTCTTCTTTCATAGAAGATTCACTATTTAGGTACAGATGCTGATTTCTGGCAACTGTATCAATAAGCTCTTGAGCCTCTTCAATTGTCTTTCTCATGTGTATAGATCCACCAGCTGAGTGATTTAGAGAAATTTGAGCTTTCTCTGTAAGCCCATAATAAAAGATGTCTAACTACACCCATTCTGAAAATATTTCAGAGGGGCATTTCCTTAACATCTCTCTGTATCTCTCCCAGGAATTATAAAGAGATTCATTATCTCCTTGTTTAAAGCCTTGGATGTCCAGCCTTAGCTGTGTCATCCGTTTTGGAAGAAAATATTGATTCAGGAATTTTTCTGACAGCTATTTTCATGTCCTTATGCTAGCCTCAGGTTGGTTATTTAAACACCTCTTAGTTTGGTCTTTTACAGCAAATAGAAATAGTAATAATCTGTAGACATCCTGATCTACTTCCTTATCATGTACTGTGTCAGCAATTTGTAAAAACTGTGCCAGAAACTCTGTAGGTTCTTCCTGTGGAAGATCGGAATACTGGCAACTTTGCTGCACCATGATAATGAGCTGAGGATTCAACTCAAAGCTACTGACTCCAATGGAGGGTATACAGATACTGCTCCCATATGAAGCAGTAGTGGGGTTAGCATATGACCCCAGAGTCCTTCTGGACTGCTCATTTCCAATTAGGTCCATGATAGAGAAAAGGGAATTGATGTGAATTACAATTAAAATATATTTTTTTTATTTTTATTTTATAAAAAGAGAACGAATAAAAAAATGAAATAAAATAACTAGGCAAGCTGTGTGTTGGTGGATCACCGTTGTCAATGGCTACCATCCGTCCTCTCAGTGAAAATGATCCAGGTGCACTGTCACCGCACGGCTAATCATCTGTCGGTTCTCGATCATGTCGGAATAGGATCAATTGATCCTTTTGCGTCTGTCACTACGCCCAACATTCACAAGTTTGAAGCTCGTCACAGTCATTCAATCCTTGAATCCTACTCCGAATACCACAGACAAGGTTTAGACTTTCCAGATTCTCAAGAATGCTGCCAATGGATTCTAGCTTATACCACGAAGATTCTGATTAAGGAATCCAAGAGATATTAATTCAATCGAAGGTAGAACGGAGGTGGTTGTCAGTCACGCGTTCATAGGTTGAGGATGATGATGAGTGTCACAAATCATCACATCCATCATATTGAAGTACGAATGAACATCTTGGATAGAAACAA
The DNA here is from genome assembly GCF_003086295.3 of Arachis hypogaea. Classification (NCBI taxonomy): domain Eukaryota; kingdom Viridiplantae; phylum Streptophyta; class Magnoliopsida; order Fabales; family Fabaceae; genus Arachis; species Arachis hypogaea. The sequence continues at coordinate 49,198,071 of NC_092047.1, forward strand.
GCGTGTTTGAATGGAAAACAGAAATAATTGCATTAATTCATCGAGACACAGCAGAGCTCCTCACCCCCAACAATGGAGTTTAGAAACTCATGCCGTCAAAGAGTACAAAGTTCAGATCTAAAATGTCATAAGGTACAAAATAAATCTTTAAAAGTTGTTTAAATACTAAACTAGTAACCTAAGATTACAGAAAATGAGTAAACTAAGATAGATAGTGCAGAAATCCACTAACGTGGACATTAACGTGGGCAAAATTCTCACCCAGCAGCCTGACCATGCCTTCTTCAAACAAGAATAACTTGAGCCACAAAGCTCCAAATGAGGTGATTCTAGTGGCATTGGAAAGTAGGATTCCAGAGCTTTCCAAGAATATATGGCACTACATGGTGGACACTGAATTTGAGGGAGAAAACCTGCCTTGAAAGTGCAAAGATGAATGTGGTATCAACCTGTAGTAAGGCCAGCTGACCTCTTCACCTTCCAAGAAGTGTAACTCGAGCTGTAGAGCTCCAAATGATGCGCTTCCAAAAGCGTTGGAAAGTAGACATCCAGGGCTTTCTAAAAATATATAATAGTATGGGATGAGCATTAAGTTTGAGCTCCAAAACTCGGCAATTTTCGGCCCTGATCGCGGATGTTATTGGCACTCACGTTTGCCAATAACGCCAGCCACTATGCCAGCAACCTTGTCCCCTTCAAAGGAGCATAACTTGGGTTACAGAGGTCCAATTGAGGTGATTCTAGTTGCATTAGAAAGCTGACATTCAGTGCTTTCCAACGATATATAATACTCTATAGTGGGCATGAAATTGGAGCACAAACCAGAGGCATCTTTTAAGCCCCCAAAACACCAACTGGGTAGCAAGTGTGACGTTAGCCACACTAACTTCAGCACTAACGCCACACTTGTAGCGTTAGTGTGGCTAACGTTAGCACTGACATTAGCACCTGGACCTCAACTTGATTCTCTTTCAAGGACCACCCAACCTCAAGGAAGCAAGCCCACAAGTGTCAACCAATCAAGGCCACAAGAAGCATCTAGAATAGGAATTTTCATTTAATTGTAATTTGCTTTTAATTTCATTTTGTAATTTAGGAGAGCCTATATAAGGGCCTTAGCTTTTACATTCAGGGACGGGGGGACTGAAATTCTGGAATTGGGGATTGAAGAGGCGTTTTCGGACTCCCTCCCCTCACACATTTTTCCTTCTCTTTCTTTTCTTTGTACTTTTCATTTATGAATTTTGAAGTTTCAATTTCAGTTTTAATCTTCATCTTTACTTTTCTACACTTTCTTTCTTTTCTATTTTGGGTAGAGCAATGATCAACTAACTCTTTTCATTGGGTTAGGGAGCTCTGTTGTAATTTGATGGATCAATATTAGTTTTCATTATTCTTCTTCTATCTTTTCTCTTGATTTTACTAGAAAGCTTTCAATCTCCATCCAATTGGGTAGTTATCTTGGAAAAGAAGCTATTCATACTTGGATCTCTTCTGAACCTTGGAAGAGGAATGAAGAGATCATGCTAGAAATGCTTTCTCATGTTGGACCAAATTGGGGTTGGATGGGTATGTGACTATAACCCTACCAAGACTTGATTTGGGAAAGCATGTTGTATAATCAGTGACCATACTTCATCTCTTCTCATGAACAATTGACCAAAGAATTGGCTATTGATCAAGATTTGAGAGATTGAATTACAATCTTTGTAATTCGATCACTTAGGATTGCGAAGGAGATCAATGAACGCATTGATTGAGGAAGAGATGAGAATGAACTTGATCCGGAGGATTGCAATATCTCTTGATCCCAATGTTCATTTTATTTTTAGTTCTTACATTTACTTTTCTTGCCATTTTACTTTTCTGCACTTTATTGCTTTCTTTACTTTTATGCCATTAACATTTCCTTGTTGCTTATCACTCCAATCTGATTCGTCTAACTAGGATAATCAATTAACCATTGATTGCTTAATCCGTTAATCTCTGTGGGATTCGACCTCACTCTTTTGTGAGTTATTACTTGACAACAATTCGGCACACTTATCGAAGGAAAATTTTTGAGAGACAAGTTTCCGTGCGTATCAAGAAGTGAAGAGAAAACCATGCAAAGTGGGAGAACTCATGAAGAAATGAAGGAACCGTAAAGCTGTCAAGCCCGACCTCTTCGCACTCAATCGACCATAACCTGAGCTACAAAGATCCAAATGAGGCGGTTTTAGTTGCGTTGGAAAGCTAACATCCGGGGCTTCGAAATGATATAAAATTTGTCATATGTTACTTCGCGTTCAGGGGCGCGCACGCGCCATGTATGCGTGCGTGCCATTGCTATCCGTGGCCCACTAAAGTGAAATCGCCCCAAGCGATTTCTGAAGCACTTTGGGCCCAATCCAACTCATTTCGAATGCTATTGAACCCAAGGATTGAAGGGGGAATGAACCAAGTAGTCATAATTTAGTTTTCATCATGTTTTAGGGTAGAATTCTAGAGAGAGAAGCTCTCCATTCTCTCTAGAATTTAGGGTAGTTTAGGTTTAATTTTCTTGAATCTCACTTTTAATTCTTGTTTTGATTTAGTTTTCCTTTTAATTTTTTGTTGTTACATCTTAATCTTCTTAGTTTTTCTTGTTCATTTCCTTTATTTTGTTACTTTTATGTTGATGAACCCTTGTTGGATTTCCATTTTCTTTCAATGCAATTTTATGTTTCCATGCTCTTTGATGTTGATCTTGATTGTTATTATTGATTTATTGTTCATGATAGTTATGGGTTCTTTTAATTCTTGCATTCTATGATGTTTACTTTTCTTGCACACTAGGTGTTTGTTAAAATATTTTCTCTAGTTTTTGAGTAGTTCTCTTTACTCTTGGCCTAAGCTAAGGGAATTGAGTGACCTTGAGTCTTTGGGTCTCATTGAATTGGTGATTTGAGAATCCTTGGTGATCAATTTGATATCCATTGACGCCAACCCACTACTAATCTAATTAGTAGGTAGGTTGGGACTTATGGGTTGATGTGATCAAGCCTATTTGACGTACCTCAAGCTTAGGAGTAGATATTACGTACTTAAAGCTTTTGGAGGTGGACTTAATAAGTTGGTACCTCATAATTATCAATATATGGTTTGTTGACAAGGATGGTGATCTTAATTTCCCATGTCTTAGCCAAGAGTAATTTTCCCTTATTTTATTAGTTCTTGTTATTTTACTTTCTTGTCACTTAATTTCTTGCAAAAATATAAAATCAAACCCCCTTGCATTTTCATAGCCAATAATCATACACTTCATTGCAATTCCTTGTGAGACGACCCGGAGTCTAAATACTTCGGTTAATTCTTATTTGGGTTTGTTATTTGTGACAACCAAAATTTTAATTTGATGTGAGAGTTGTTTGTTGGTTTGGAGCTATGCTTACAACGAAGTTATTCTTTTCTTTAAGAAGAAAATCTAGACTGACAACAATTTTTGCCATCAAATTAATGGCGCCGTTGCCGGGGAGTTGCAATGGTGTTACATTATTGGCAATTGTGAATATTGTGAATATGTTTGCTTGTTGTTTGTTTGTTAGTTTTTGTTAGGCTTAGGACTTGTTGCTTATTATTTGTAGCTTTTGTTTTTATTTGCTATCATGAATTCTCATCCTCACTTTGGCTATGAGTTTGGTTCAAATTATGTTGTAAGAAATAGATGCTTCAATGGGAATATGCATCAAGGATTTGGGAATCAAAGATGGGAGGAGCCTCAAGGGATTGATCAACCTTATTGGCAACAACAACCTCCGGATTCTTATGGGTATAATTCTAATCCTAATGCATATCAATCTAATGGATGTGGTGACCCTTATTGTGATTGTCAACAACCACCACCACATGTCTATGAACCACACCCTCAACATGACTTTGAACCACCTTACTCACAAGCCCTCTATCACCAAACACCCCATTATGACCCCAACCCTTATCCATCATACCAACCACCTTATGAACCATATGAACCACACATGGAACCACCACCATTCCAACACAATTACTCTCAAGAACCACCTCCATATACACCATCTCCATACCATTACCAAAATGAACCACCTTCTAACTATAATGCCTTCCCCTCAAACAATGAACCCTCTCTTTCACCACCTCCCTCCGATGAAGCCTCCATGTTGGAATTGAGAGATCTTGAATGTCATATCTTAAGGCAACAAGAGGAGGATGAAAAGAAGTTTAGAGAGCTAGGAGCCAAGATAGTTATCCTAGTGGAAGCCGTTAGCAATATGGCCTCCTCCCGACTAAGCCTAAGCAACCAAGGCACTCCCATTGACGAATGTGGAGAAGCACCCAAGGAGCATAGTGAGGGAGTGAGTTTAGAGCTTCAAGGTGAAGAAGAGGAGTTAAAGCAAGGAGTGCAACAAGAGGAGGAAGTTAAGATAATTGAGCCGGAAGAAGTGGTTGAAGCCTTTGAAGAGGTTGACCAAGAGATGGATTCAATCATTGAAGAATTCTTATGTACAATTGAATCCTCTCCAATTGGGTTTGACATGGAGAACAAAGAAGAAGATGCACAACCTCTCATGCATTTGGTGAGCAATGAATAAGAAATAGAAGTGGAAGCAAGCCACCAAGAGGAAGAGGTTGAAGTTGAGGAAAGTTGTAAAGAGGTGGAGATAGTCAAGGAAGAGCACAAGGGAGTGGAGCTTGCAAGATCATTGGAACCACCCCTTTCTAAGTTACCATCCTACACAACATTCAAGTGGGTAAAATTCTTACCCTTAAGCTTTACTTTCTCACTTGAATATGGTTTGCTTGAAAATGATGGTCAACTTAGAGCTCTTTTTGGAGTTAAGAGTAAGAGAGAGTTGTGTAGTGGTTAGAAACATCACTCTAAGTTCATCATGGTTGCATGCTCAAAGTTTGATTACAAGGGTTGGTGTAGAACCAAATTGCATGGGTCTAGGAGAATGTTTGGATGCTCAATTGAGAATTCTAAGGTCATGCCACCCAATTGGAATTATGATGATCAATTTGAAGATGGGTGTCAAAACAAAGTGTGGGATCCCAGATCGCACAAGGAGAATCAACTTTGGGAGCTCATGGTTTGTGAAGAACTCCATCAAAGCTTGAAGATATTAATATTGAAGAATGAAGCTTATTGGAGATTCAAGCATTGGTGGATGTTCCAAGATGGTTTCAAGCATAAGCCACCATAACAAGGAGCTTCCCAAATGTCCAACTTAAGGACTTAAAATAAAAGTGCTAGGTGGGAGACACCCCACCATGGTAAACTCTTTCCACTCTCTTGTATATATAATCAATGAATGCATTGAGTTACCATTGTTAGGTAGTTTTCTTCTTTTCATACTTTTGTATGTCTTGCTTTGATTGATTGCTTATTAGATTCATGCTTTGATTAGAATAGTTATTTTCGAATTGCATTTTGCTTGTAGTATAAGTTTTGTTTTTAGTGTATTTGAAAATTTTTCAAAAACCAAAAAGATTTGTTGTTAAAATTTGAATTGTGATTGTTTTAGAATGCTTATAGATTAGGAGAGTGTCTTGTTTTTGAAAAAAAAAAAAGCGGGCATCGGCACCCAAGCGCGCAGTGCGCGTGCGCCGATGTGGTTTCACAACTCCTACTACTAAAACCCGAGAGTTGTGCCCACTTTCTGCCTACTTTGTGCCAGGCGATCCGCGCGTAAGCACGCATGGCGCGCGCGCGCCGATTGTCCCTGTCGCATCCGCGCCCAAGCAAGCATGGCGCGCGCGCGCGGATTGTTTTTACTGCATCCGCGCCCAAGCACGCATGGCGCGCGCGCGGATTGTTTTTACTGCATCCGTACCCAAGCACGCATGGCGCGCGCGCGCGGATTGTTCCTGCTGCATCCGTTCCCAAGCACGCATGGCGCGTATGCGCGGATTTGCATCCTGTTTTTCTCCTTTTTCCTTTCTCCTTCTTTCTTCTTTCCTTCTTCTTTCTTTCTATTTTTTTTCTTTCTTCTTCCTCTCTTGGAAAATTTTTTTTCTTTCTTTTAAAAATATAAAAATAATAATAATAATAATAAAAAAATTATAAAAAAATAAAATAAAAAAAAATTTCTTCCATTTTCTTTTATTGCATTTCCTTGTTTTCATTCATTGCATTTTAATTTTATTTTTTTGTAACTTGTTTTCCCTTTTATTTTCTAAGTTTCTTATTTTAATATTGGTGTTGAATTCTTTTACTCAATTGTTGAGAATTTCTTGGTTAATCTTGGTGCTTCGTGACTTATTTGGCATTAATTGTAATGCTTGATCTACACACAAGATTAGTGCTTTAGTCCTTCCTAACTCATGATCCCTTATTTTTATACCTCATCATCATTGAGTTAGGATGGGACCAAATTCTCTCATGCTTATCACTAATTTTGTTTGTGTTAATTGTTGTTTGAACTTGATGCTTGACATGCTCTTCATGTTATTCACTTATGCTTTGACTTTACTCTTGCATCAAGTATTAGTTGATATGCCTTAGCTTATATTGTTTTCTCACTCACATGTTGTAGCTACCATGTAGTGAGAACCTTACTCTTATTTGGCATTAGTCCCCGCCTATGTTCTACTTGCTTTGATATCTTTGATGTAGGCTTAATTATCCTTCTTTCTCTTTTCTTTTAGGTTGGCCACCAAGAAGGAAAGGAATGAAAAGAATTCTAAATGGGGTAACAAATAAGTTCACCCGCACAACCTTTTGAAGGAACTCATCAATTGTAGCAACCCGTCCACCTTGCTCTCCTTTGCATGCACCGAGGACGGTGCAAATTTCTAAGTGTGGGGAGGTCGTCCGACCGACCTCCATGGGTAACAACTTTCTTTTTCAATACCAATTTTTAATTTTTGTCTTTGTTAGATTAGTTGTTGCATTGCATGATAGATTTAATGTTAGTTATAATTTGTATATATTCTATCATTTCTTTTTATGTCAGGACTACTTGGTAAGGGTGATGATTTCTTTTCCAAGAAAAATTGTGTTAGGGCACCCTACCAATTTGAAAAAAAAAATTTTTTTTGTGACAAACTTGCTTGAAGAATTTATTTTGGAACATGGTTTTTGAGCTAAGAACACAAGCATGTGAGTTTTAAGCCCAATTGTGTGGTTACATCATATAACCACTTATTTCCATTCTTGTGTGCATTATTCTTTTTCTATGATTGTAATCTTTGATTTGTTTGATTCTTTATATCCATTATTCCATGTATACATGCATTTATATGATTGAGGCCATCATTTTATTTAGCTCACTTACCCAAATAGCCTACCTTTCATCAACTATTGTTAGCCACTTTTGAGCATATTTAATCCCTTGTTATTAATTGTAGCACATCACTACCCATAAGCGAAAAATAATAAATGTCCTTAATTTGGATCTTTGATTAGCTTAGGCTAGTGAGGGTGTGTATCATTTGGGTATGGGAAACTTTGGACATTGGTTGAGGTAAAAGTGTAATTTTTATTTTTGTTGAAAATCATGGGATTGGGTACATGCTTATGCATTAAATATGTAAAACCATATGCATTGACATCTTTGTATATATTTTAGTTTGGGAAAAAAATATATGAAAATATATATATATATAAAGAAAAAAATTATAGAAAAAGAAAAAAAGAGAAAAAGAAATAAAAAGGGGACAAAAATGCCCCAAAGTAAAGTTCAATAAAAATCAATGCATATGAAATGTGAATTGAAAAGAATGCATGAGTATGTGAAAAAGTGGGAATCATGGGTAGCTAGGCATTGTATTAGAATTGTATAGGTTGTTATATGTGTTTGGTGAGAGCTTAGGCTAATCAAAGATACAAATTTTAAGCTCACTTGACCATATGCATCCTTACCTTTACCCTAGCCCCATTACAACCTATGAATAAGTCCTCATGATGAATGTATGCATGCATTGAATAATTGTTGATTGTTAGATAAAAAAACAAATCTTGGAAAGCATGAGTAGAAGAGAATTGAGTGGATCGACCCTATACACTAGAGCGACTAGAGAGGATACACTTCCGATGAGGGTTCGATGCTCAATTCCTTGTTCCCGGCTTTCATGAGCTTTCTTCTTGCAAGTCTATTTGAATTTCATTTTGATATTTGAATTGGTAGAGTTTATGAGTCGACATATGACCTTTGCCCTACTTGCTTATATATGTTCTTGGAGATTGATTTACTTTTAATCAAGTAGGTAAAATCATTTAGTTGCATTCATATAGATAGGTGCATATAGTTTATTTGCATTGAATAAATGTTCATACCCTTTTCTTGTCCTTCTTTATTCCTAGCATGAGGACATGCTTGGTTTAAGTGTGGGGAGATTTGATAAACCCCGATTTTATGGTTTATCTTGTGCTTAATTTAGGGGATTTTATCACCTTTTCTCACATTTATTCAATGAAATAGCATGGTTTTGCAATTCTCCCTTGATTTGTGCTTAAATGTGAAAACATGCTTTTTAGGCCCTAAAATTGGTGATTTTAATTCACTTTAATTCCATTCGATGCCTTGATATGTTTGTTGAGTGATCTCAGGTTCATAAGGCAAGTATTGGATGGAAGAAGTGAGGAGAAAAGCATGCAAAGTGGGAGAACTCATGAAGAAATGAAGGAACCGTAAAGCTGTTAAGCCCGACCTCTTCGCACTCAATCGACCATAACTTGAGCTACAGAGATCCAAATGAGGCGGTTTTAGTTGCTTTGGAAAGCTAACATCCTGGGCTTCAAAATGACATAAAATTTGCCATATGTTACTTCGCGTTCAGGGGCGCGCACACGCCATGTATGCGTGCGGGCCGATGCTGTCCGTGGCCCACTAAAGTGAAATCGCCCCCAGCGATTTCTGAAGCACTTTGGGCCCAATCCAACTCATTTTTGATGCTATTGAACCCAAGGATTGAAGGTGGAATGAACCAAGTAGTCATAATTTAGTTTTTATCATGTTTTAGGGTAGAATTCTAGAGAAGGAAGCTCTCCATTCTCTCTAGAATTTAGGATATTTTAGGTTTAATTTTCTTGAATCTCACTTTTAATTCTTGTTTTAATTTAGTTTTCCTCTTAATTTCTTGTTGTTACATCTTAATCTTCTTAGTTTCTCTTGTTCATTTCCTTTTTTTTGTTACTTTTATGTTGATGAACCCTTGTTGGATTTCCATTTTCTTTCAATGCAATTTAATGTTTCCATGCTCTTTGATGTTGATCTTGACTGTTATTATTGATTTCTTATTCATGATAGTTATGGGTTCTTTTAATTCTTGCATTCTATGATGTTTACTTTTCATGCACACTAGGTGTTTGTTAAAATATTTTCTCTAGTTTTTGAGTAGTTCTCTTTACTCTTGGCCTAAGCTAAGGGAATTGAGTGACCTTGAGTCATTGGGTCTCATTGAATTAGTGATTTGAGAACCCTTGGTAATTAATTTGATATCCATTGACGCCAACCCACTACTAATCTAATTAGTAGGTAGGTTGGGACTTATGGGTTGATGTGATCAAGCCTATTTGACGTACCTCAAGCTTAGGAGTAGATATTACGTACTTAAAGCTTTTGGAGGTGGACTTAATAAGTTGGTACCTCATAATTATCAATATATGGTTTGTTGACAAGGATGGTGATCTTAATTTCCCATGTCTTAGCCAAGAGTAATTTTCCCTTATTTTATTAGTTCTTGTTATTTTACTTTCTTGTCACTTAATTTCTTGCAAAAATATAAAATCAAACCCCCTTGCATTTTCATAGCCAATAATCATACACTTCATTGCAATTCCTTGTGAGACGACCCGGAGTCTAAATACTTCGGTTAATTCTTATTTGGGGTTTGTTATTTGCGACAACCAAAATTTTAATTTGATGTGAGAGTTGTTTGTTGGTTTGGAGCTATGCTTACAACGAAGTTATTCTTTTCTTTAAGAAGAAAATCTAGACCGACAACAATTTTTGCTATCAGACACCCCACCATGGTAACATCTTTTCATTTTTCTCTTTTGTACATATTGGTAAATTAGTTTAATTTCATGTTTAATTTGGTTTGTTGAGTTTATTTAGTATTCTAGTATGTTAAATAAGGTTTAATGGTGTTTTGGTAGCTACTTGGAGGTTTGGAATGCTTGGTTTGGTGCAAGAAATTGGAAAATTTTGAAAAATAGAGCACCCAACCACGCGTACATGTCGCCCACACTTACGCGTGACTCCAAGAATTTCAACCCCTCATGCGTAGGCCCATGCGTACGCGTGACATTCAAAATTTTCAAGCCCAGTACAAAAACCAGAGAGTTGTGCGAGTAGTGTGCTAAAATTGTGCCTCTAGCACAATTTTGACCCACACGTACGCGTCACTTACCTCTCTCTTCACTCACGCATGCGTGTCGACGATGCGTATGCGTGACCCCTGCCCTGTTTCACCCCTTCTTTTCATTATAAGTGTTGGATTATTAATCTTGTTTGCTGTTTATTGCTGCTGATTATTGATAAGATGTTATTTTAACATCATTGTTGTTAATTTTCATTGTTGAATTTCTTTAATGAGGTTACAAGTTGATACTTGGTTTTAAACTTTTCATACCCAACATTTTCTGACTTTTATGGTAGAAGCATTGTTGTACCTGCCATTGGAGCTTACAATTTTGAGCTTAAGCCTCAGTTAGTCTTTCTTCTACAGGAGAACTACAAATTTCATGGACTTCCATTGGAAGATCCACATCAGTTCTTAGCAGAATTTTTACAGATCTATGTTACTGTAAAGTCTAATAGAGTTAATCCAAAAGTCTACAAGCTAATGCTTTTCCCCTTTGCTTTGCGAGACAGAGCTAAGTTCTGGTTGGATGCCCAACCAAGAGAGAGTCTTGACTATTGGGAAAAGCTTGTAAATCCTTTTCTTGCTAAGTTCTTTCCTCCTCAAAGGATATGCAAGATTAGAGTGGAAGTTTAAACCTTCAGACAAAGAGAAGGTGAATCCCTCTATGAAGCCTGGGAAAGATATAAGTAGCTGATCAGGAGATGTCCTCCTGACATGCTCTCAGAATGGTCCCTCATAGGCGTGTTCTATAATGGGTTGTCTGAGATATCCAAGATCTCTTTGGATAGCTCTGCAGGTGGATCTCATCACTTGAAGAAAACGCCTGCAGAAGCTAGAGAACTCATCGAGATGGTTGCAAACAACCAATTCATGTACACCTCTGAGAGGAATCCTATAAATCATGGAACCTCTCAGAAGAAAGGAGTTCATGAAGTTGAGACTCTGAATGCCATCCTAGCTCAGAATAAGATCCTGACCCAACAGGTTAACATAATTTCTCAACATCTCACTAGGATGCAAACTGCAGCTGGCAGTACTTAGGAAGCTTCTTTTGAAGAAGCCTATGATCCTGATCAATCCACCATGGAGGAGGTGAATAACGTGGGAGAAGCCTGTGGAAAGACCTACAACCCTTCATGGAGGAATCATCCTAACCTCTCATGGAAGGATCAACAGAAACCTCAGCAAGGTTTCAATCAAGGTGGTAAGAACCAGAATAGGTTTAATAACAGACCACCATTCCCATCTTCTTAAGGAATATGGAGACTTCTAGCAGAGTCTTTTTGACATAGCCACTCTAGTCTCCAGCCTCACTAAGACCACTCATTGTTTCATTAATGAAACAAGGTCCTCCATTAGAAATTTGGAGATACAGGTTGGCCAACTGAGCAAGAGGATCCCTAAGATCCCTCCTGAAACTCTTCCCAGTAAAACTGAGGTTAATCCTAGAGAAGAGTGCAAGGTCATAACCATGGAGGTTAAGGCCGAATTGGAGGAGAATGGGAAGGCATTGAATGCCAATGAAGAAGCCTTCACTGGGCGTTCAACACCCACCAGCCTAGGGAAGTTGACGTTGAACGCCAGCAAGGACATCCCTGCTGGGCGTTCAACACCCAGAATGCTAGAGGGACTGGCGCTGAACGCCAGTTATAGCATACCTTTTGAGTGCTCAAAGCCCACTAAAGAACCCTCTAGCCCAGAACCAGAGGAAACCATAAAGACAATTGAGGTTCCTTTGAATGCATTTCTGCAGTGTATAAGTTCTGATAAATACTCATCCTCAAGTGAGGATGAAGACACTAGGGAAGAACAAGTTGCTCGGTATCTAGGAGCTCTTATGAGGATGAATGCCAAGCTATTTGGTACTAAACATCTGGAGGAGGAACCTCCACTGCTCACCAAAGAACTCCATGCTTTGGTTCAGCAAGAGCTACCTTAGAAGCTTCCAGACCCTGGACGCTTTCTGATTCCTTGCACCATAGGCACTATGACCTTTGAAACGGATCTATGTGACCTAGGGTCAAGTATTAACCTCATGCCACTCTCAGTAATGGAGAAGCTGGGCATACTTGAGGTACAAGCTGCACACATCTCTTTAGAGATGGCAGACAAGACCATGAAGAAGCCATATGGCTTAGTGGAGGATGTCTTGGTTAATGTTGAAACTCACTACACCCCAGCAAACTTCATAGTCTTGGATATAGGAGAGGATAAGGATGACGGTGTCATCCTTGGAAGACCTTTCTTAGCCACAGCTAATGCAATCATTGATGACGCTAAGGGAGAACTCACCCTAAAGTTAGGGGAGGATCACATCTTATTCAAGATGCCTCATCCTAGCTCTCCCTCTAAAAGAGAGATAACAGTGCAACACCTAGTGTGCCAACCCTCTCTTTCTATGCAGAGCTCTGCAGAGCCCCCAGACATCAATTCTAAGTTTGGTGTTGGGTAGCCCTCAACAAGCTCTAAGCACAAAGGTACTAAAAAGAAAATACCTAAAGGCTGGAAGGATAAGAAAGTCCCAACTGAAGGCCTCTCACCTGGCATGAGAGTTGTCTTCACTAAAAAACCAGCCTTACCACATACAGTGAGTCATGTCCTATCTCTAGAGTATGTAGATCTCATTCATGAGAGGACAAGCAGAAAATTCACTGTCAGGGGAAAAAATCTGAGCCCTTACTCACCTCCTTAAGGAGCTGAAGGTCAAGCTAGTGACTTTAAAAGAGTGCTTGTTGGGAGGCAACCCAACTTTACTCAACCATTTATTTTCTTTTGTTTTTCCTTTCAGTTGTCAGAGTCGTGATCATGTGCATCAGTCAAGAGACAGATTTCACAGCAGTGAAAACAGAACACTCCAAGTGGAGTGGTAAAGTTTAACACAAGTGAGGAAGCCCTCCTGGGCATTCAACGCCCCAAGAGGGGAGCATTGCTGGCATTGTACGCCAACTGGGGAGTAGTCCCTGGGTGTTCAAATGCCAATGCAAAGAAGTAGGGAATCTAGAATTCCCTAGCCTCTCAGGACCAAGAGGTCCCACAGAAGCTCCACCTACCCTACCTTCTTCCCCATTAATCATATTTGCTCGAGGACGAGAAAAACTCTTAAGTTTGGTGTTGCCAAAGCTTTGCTTTGTGACTTCTACCACTCTTAAGTATAGAAGAAGGGGATGGAACAAACTAGAGAGCATGCACATAAGCTTGTGTAGCCACCTCAACAGAGACAAATGAGTGACACAGAAGAGATCAAGCACTCCACGGGATCCTCAAGGAGGAGCACTGGCCCCATCACTCAGGTGGATTCGTTCTCTTTTACTCTTTTTTTGTTATTTTTCTGTTTTCTATCTGTCTGTTTATTTGTTTTCTTGTCCTAGTAGCATGATCATTTGCATTGATGTCTTAAAAGTTGTAAAATGTTCCATATATCTCTCACCTTGCTTAAATAAAATTTTTTAATTGAAAAGAATTGAGAGATGCATCAATTTCAAGTTTAAAATAAGATTATTTTAGTTAGTTTGATGTGGTGTCATTTGCTTTTGTTTTCTGAATGTATGAAATAAACAGTGCATATTTGAAGTTGAAATTTAGGAATGTTAGCTCTTGAAAGAATAAGGAAAAAGGAAAAATATTATTGATAATCTGAAAAATCTAAAAATTGATTGTTGAAGCAAGAAAAAGCAGCAAAAAGAAAAAGAAAAAGCATGTTGCAAAAGAAAAAATATATATATCCATGCAAGAAAAAAAATAAAAAAAAAATCCATTACTGCCCAAAAATAAAGGAAAAGGAGGGTAGATTGAAAAAGCTAGTAACCCTTTAAACCAAAAGGCAAGGGTAAAAGGACCCAAGGCTTTGAGCATCAGTGGATAAGAGGGCCCAAAGGAAATAAAATTCTGGCCTAAGCAGCTAAACCAAGCTGCCCCTAACCATGTGCTTGTGGCATGAAGGTGTCAAGTGAAAAGCTTGAGACTGAGCGGTTAAAGTCATGGTCCAAAGCAAAGAGAGTGTGCTTATGAACTCTGAACACCTCTATCTATGAACTCTAGTAAAGCTGAGTCACAATCTAAAGAGGTTCACCTAGATAAAGTGTCTGTGGCATGAATGTATCCAGTGGTAATACTGGAAAACATAGTGCTTAGGGTCACGACCAAGACTCAGAAAGCTGTGTTCAAGAATCAAAATAAGCTTAACTAAGAGAGTCAATAATATCATCTGAATTCAAAGTTCCTAAAGATGCCAACATCTCTGAATTTCAATGGATGGTTAGATGCCAAAACTATTCAGAAGAAAAAAGCTACTAAGTCCTGCTCATCTAATTTTAACTGATCTTCATTTGAAACTTAGAAATTTATTGTGTCTTAATTTTCTTTTTTATCCTACTGTGTTTTTAGTTGCTTGGGGACAAGCAACGGTTTAAGTTTGGTATTGTGATGAGCGGATATTTTATACACTTTTTGGCATCATTTTCATATAGTTTTTAGTAGCTTTTGTTCAGTTTTTATTAAGCTTTTATAGGTTTTAGTGTTAAAATCACATTTTTGAATTCTACTATGATTTTTTGTGTTTTTGGGCAATTTCAGGTATTTTCTGGCTAAAATTGAGGAGCTGGAGCAGAAGTCTGATTCAGAGACAAAGAAAGCACTGTAGATGGTGTCCAGATCTGACCTGCCTGCATTCGGAAGAGCTTATCTGGAGCTACAAAAGTCCAAATGGAGTGCTCTAAACAGCTATGGAAAGCTGATTTCCAGAGCTTGCCAGCAATATATAATAGTCTATAATTTGCTTTGGATTAAAAGACCCAAAACTGGCGTCCAACGCCAACTTCCTGCCCCCTTCCAGACGTCCAGCGCCCAAAGAGCAGAACCCAACATCCAAAGGCTCAGAAAGGACCCCTGGATGGCATTCCCCACCTAAGAGACCTCAATGCATGTGGATCTCATCAAAGCTCATCCCAAATACTCACCATGTAGGCCCCAGAAGTAGATTTTAGCACTAATTAGACTGTTTTACCCTACTAGTCATCTATTTAAGGGATTAGATTCATGTAACTTAGATATTCTCCGATCTAGGAAATCATCAACAACCATTCCCGGGGTCTTCGGACCTTCTTCAACCTTCCTCCTCCTCTGGGAGGGAGGTCTACCATTATTTTCATTCTTGTGTTTTTATTTCAGTATGAGTTTCTAAACCTCCTAGGTTGAGGGGACAGCCCTGCTGAATCTTATGAATTAATTAAAGTACTATTTCTTCTTCTTTGATTCGTTTCTCATCTATCTTTAAGATGTATATCCTGATCTTCATCATGATGAACAAGACGATCTGACAAATTGGCTCTGTTTATCACATTAAGAAGAACGTGCCTGACAAACACCCGCGTCTACTTGGGTTCGTGTGAATACTTGGCCGGAAAGCACGAATCAACAGCTATGGATTTACATCTCTCAGACGGTTAATCCATGATTTCATTGGGGACTACTCGAGACATCGGTTCAGCCAATCTTCGGGGAGATTAATGTCTCCGTGGTATAGGCTAGATCCAAGAAGCAGCGTTTTCTGATCCGAAAGATTCTACCTTGCCTATGGAGTTTTAAGTAGGATCGCCAAGAGAATGGATTGCTATGCGTTTCATCCTCCATTGTATTGAATACCAAGGGCTCTGGCATTCATTTTGTAGCAGAAGAGATCAAATACCATTGGTGTGGCTTTGATCACTCACTTACAGATGATAATACCAGAGTTACTTTAGAAAGACAAAGCAACTCTGACTCCTAACTCTATTCCATTCATATAATTCCTAATAGGTAACTTCTTAATAGCTAATTTACACCTCAAAAACCTTCTGATTCCACCTGATTAAGACCTGCATGACAACCATAAGTTTGCTTCAAGCCACAATCCTTGTCAGATTGACCTTGACTCGCTCAGGTATTACTTGGACGACCCAGTGCACTTGATGGTACTGCTGCTATTGTACGAAATAGTGTGGGTTATGCGTACAAGCACGCAACCAACAATCACGTCTTCAATTACTCCTAATGATATCTTAATAGAACCATCAAAAAGTTGAAGGCATATGCGGGTTGGTTTGACTTCATCAGTCAAACAAAGCTTCTTTATTAACGAAGCTGCTCCAAGGTCATATAGAGCTGTCCTTGTACAAGCATCACCTAGAGTGCATGGTATCATAAAGCTTCCAGGATCCTTAAGCTTCTCTGGCAAGCTGTTTTGAATGATTGCACTACATTCTTCAGTAAGGAGGACTGTTTCTGTCTCTCTCCAATCCTTCTTATGACATAGGATGTCCTTCATGAAATTAGCATAAAAAGGTATCTGCTCAAGAGCCTCTGTAAAAGGGATCTTGATCTCTAATGTTCTGAGATAATCCACAAAGTGGGCAAACTGTTTATCCTTTTCCTCTTGACAGAGTTTTTGAGGAAATGGCATCTTAGCCATATATTCATCAACCTTGGTCGATGAAGGCCGAATGCCATGTGTGTTGGAAGGCGGTTACTACCTTGCTTAGGAGGGTTGTTGTCAGTAAGTGACTGACCTCTCTTGCTTGGGCGTTCAACGCCCATGCTGCTGCCCCCTTCCTGGCATTTGACGCCAGGGGCATCACTCCCTTGTGGGCATTCAACGCCAAGGGTGCTGCCTCCTTGGGCATTTTAACGCCCAGTCTCTGCCCTTTCCTGGCGTTCAACGCCAAGGGTGATACCTCCCTGGGCGTTTGAACGCGCAGAGTTGTCTTGTGCATAGACATGGTTATCCTCTAATCTCCTGTTTTTTTGAGGTTGGGTATTGGTGCTGAATTTCTAACCACAAACTAACCAGCAAGTGCACCGGGTCGTACCAAGTAATACCTTACGTGAGTAAGGGTCGATCCCATGAGGATTGATGGATTAAGCAACAATAGTATTTGATAGGCTTAGTTAGACAAACAGAAAATAGTGTTTCAAAGTTCAAAGGCATTAAAAAGTAATTAAGAATTTCAGAAAGCAAGCAGTAAATGAGCTGTGAAATATATATGGGGAAACAGTTAAGGCTTCAGAGTTATCTATTTTTCCAGATTAACTTTTCTTACTAACTATTTTAATTACGTAGGATTTAATTTATGGCGAACTATATGTGACTAGACCCTAATTCCTTAGACCTTTCTAGTCTCCTCTAAAATTCATTAATTGCCAATTCCTTGGTCAATAAATTCCAATTAGAAGCTGCATGATCAAATTCCAGTTTATATGCCACAAAAACTCTAATTACCCAAAAATAAAAGGATTATATGTCACGTATCCTGTTAAATCTAGATATTTAAAATTTAGGAGAATATGTTTTCAAGCTGTTGTTCAAGTAAAGAGCTTTTCCAAGTTATACAAAAACTCAAATAGAAAGAGGGTCATACTTCCGTTCCACCCAAATTCATAAGATAAAGAGAAAAAACAAACCTTAAATTATAAATCCATACATGAACTAAAAGAGAAAAAGCAATAAAATTAATCCATAGAAATAGACAGAGCTCCTAACCATAACAGTGGAGGTTTAGTTGCTCATAGTTCAGAGTAGAAAACTAGGATTGTAAATTGGAATGGAATAATGTTGAGGTGGTATCCCCCTATTTATATCTAATCCTAATTAATTTAAAATCTATCTTTAAAACTAAAATAATATCTTTTCCTATTTTTAAAATTTGAATTTAAATTAGAATTAATTATATAAATCAGCAAATCTTCAATTGATGGATGGGGACCACTTGGCTTCACTAAGATCCACGCTTAACTTGGGCTTGGTAGCAGAAATTAGAGTTTAGTTGAGTGAAGCTGCACCTAACTTGGGCTTTAGTGCGCCTAACTTGAAGTGGGCAGAACCAATCTTGCGTATTGTTGTTGTGTCTTGCGCCTAACTTGAGAAATCTCAAGTTTGGCGCAGCCTTGGCAGCGAGTTTGGAGAAGAAGTATGGACTATTATATATCGTTGGAAAGCTCTAGATGTTAGCTTTCCAACGCCACTAGAATCACGTCCATTGGACTTTTGTAGCTCGATTTATTCAGGTTTGAGTGCAGAGAGGTCAGGGTTGATAGCATCATTCGCCTTCATCTCTTCTTCGGCAAAAACTCCTAAAATCCAGCTGAATGCTACCTAAAATAAATAGAATTTCACAAGATTCAAAGTAGCATTCATATTGGCTAAAAGATAATAAATTCTTTATTAAACTCAACAATTTAGATGCAAATTCACTAGGAAAAGATAGGAAAGATGCTCACGCATCACAACACCAAACTTGAACTGTTGCTTGTCCTCAAGCAACCAGAATTAATATAAGCTTAGGATGTGAATTTGCATTAGAATTAGAGTTCGATTAAGCTCATGTCTCTTCTCATGCACTACATCTGTTCTTCTTTCTTTTTTATTTCAAGCTCAGTGGGCAATACATGAGACATCTTTCAGAATTAAAGCACTTAACCGAAAATTAAACTAGAACCTATGAATCTACTAATAAAGGATCATGCAATAAACCAAACAAAGTAGCAGGAAACCGAAACATAACATAGTAAAAGCAGGAAGGAATAAAAAATGAAAGGAACTCAACCACCTTAGTTATCCTAGCGGTTGTTTTATTCTTCAGGTTGTGTTCCTCCGTGAAGATGATTCACCTCCCTTTGGTGCCATTAAAAATAAGCAAAAAACCCTTATGCAAAGTGTCCACACCAAACTTAAAGGTTTGCTTGTCCTCAAGCAAAGAAGAACTGAAAATAAAAACAAATAGTGTGATGAAAGAAGAATAAAATGATAAAAGAGCAAGAGAAGTAAAAATAATTAATATATATATATATATATATATATATATAATTTTTTTGTATTATTTTATTTTATTATTTTTTTAAATAATTTTTTTGTTTTTTTTGTTTTTTTTCACCTGAGGTGTTCGGTTCCTATCATAAAATAGCTGCATGATCAGAAAATTAGTAAGAACACAATAAAAAACTTAAATAAGTAAGAAAACTACTACTACAAAAAATAACTAAGGATACGAAATTATCGGGCTGCCTCCCGACAAGCGCTTCTTTAATGTCACTAGCTTGATACTTGACTATTAAAGTTTCTTCCTCTTCTTTCAGTTGGTTAAAAGAAATGTCTCCAAGGGGGGAGAGGTGAAGATTAGTGCCCCCTGATATGAAGTCCTCCTAACAAGCTTTCTTTTATTATGATTAGCTTGATTCACCTTGCTTGTTGGGGTAGAGGTTGGATTGCTTTTTGTTGACCTTTTCTTCTTCATGGATATTTTCTTCTGTTTCTTGGTCACAATCCTTTTTTCAGTGCTTTCCTTGGTTGCCTTCACTTCTTTGGTTTCAACATGTGGGTGTTGTGTGATGGCTAGAGTATACCCTTCATCAAGAACTTCTTGAATTGGTGGTTCAATAATCTCACCCTCTATACCACTCTCTGCTTCATTGGGGTGTAGATTCCCATAATTGTTTTCATTCCTTACAACCTCCTTTATTTGTGCATCTTCCTCCTTTGTTGGTGCATCTTCCTCCTTTGTTTTTGCATTTTCCTCTTCTTCCATGTGTGAGGATGGAAAGTTCTCTAATTCACTGGAGTATGAACTCCTTTGATTGATTTTTTCACTTTCTTCTATAGGATCTTGTATTATATCTCTTGGGAAGGAATTTTCTTGCTCCTTTTCTTGTGACTAGATAATCGACTGCACATGTTTCTCTATATTTTTGACAGTCTTCTTTAAATCATGTAAGAATTCTTTCATGAGAAGCTCAAGATCTAATGGTATTTGAGATGAATAAGGAGGAGGTGATTGTTCTTAATAAGAATAAGAACGAGGTGATGATTCTTGATAAAAGTAAAAAGAGGATGGTTCTTGGTAAGAATAGGTAGATGGTGGCTCTTGATATGGGTAGAAAAATTATGGTTCTTGGTATGTATATGGAGATGGTGGTTCTTGATATGAATAGGGAGGTGGTGGCTCTTGATAGTTGGAACATGGAGCACTGAAGTTTCTTTGGTTTTGACCTTGCCAACCAAAATTTGGGTAGTTTCCCCATTCATAATGATATGAATCACTACTCGGGTGTGAGTAGTAACCCATATGATCTCTCTCCATTATTTTTTCTTAGCACAAAATACCAAAAAAGATTAAACGCACCATGTGGTAAATAGGAAATCAAAGAAGAAAGAACAGAATTCTAAAAATTAAAATAAGAAAAATTAAAATAAAACTAACTAGGATACACCAAACTTAATTTCAGAAATTAAAAAAATATTAGTGCTATTTATTTATTTAATTTTTTTAAATTAAAGATAAAAATAAAACAAAATTAATAGAATATAGAAAAAAATTAATGGAAGGAAACAAAAAACGAAAGTAAAAGAAAATAAAAATAAAATTAAAAAAAAGAAAATAAAATAAAAATGAAATAACAAAAATTAAAAACAGGCAAAAGTAATTAAAAGATCAAAAGCAAAACGGAAGTAAAAAAAAAGAAAAATAGGGGGGAGGGAGTAACAAACGAAAAAGGAAAGAACGGCGTTAAAGGGAAAAAAATGGAAAACAAAAAATTAATAATACTAAAACAAAACTAATTAAAAAAAATTATCTAATCTAAGCAATCAAACAACGAATAGTTGTTAATCACAATCAATACCCGGCAACGGCGCCAAAAACTTGGTGAAGAATTTCTAACCACAAACCAACCGGCAAGTGCACCGGGTCGTACTAAGTAATACCTTACGTGAGTAAGGGTCGATCCCACGAGGATTGATGGATTAAGCAACAATAGTGTTTGATAGGCTTAGTTAGACAAACAGAAAATAGTGTTTGGAAGTTCAAAGGCATTAAAAAGTAATTAAGAATTTCAGAAAGCAAGCAGTAAATGAGCTGTGAAATATATATGGGAAAACAGTTAAGGCTTCAAAGTTATCTATTTTTCCAGATTAACTTTTCTTACTAACTATTTTAATTATGTAGGATTTAATTTATGAAAAACTATTTGTGACTAGAATTAGACCTTTCTAGTCTCCTCTAAAATTCATTAATTGCCAATTCCTTGGTTAATTAATTCCAATTAGAAGCTGCATGATCAAATTCCAGTTTATATGCCACAAAAACTCTAATTACCCAAAAATAAAAGGATTATATGTCACGTATCCTGTTAAATCCAGATATTTAAAATTTAGGAGAATATGTTTTCAAGCTGTTGTTCAAGTAAAGAGCTTTTTCAAGTTATACAAGAACTCAAATAGAAAGAGGGTCATACTTCCGTTCCACCCAAATTCATAAGATAAAGAGCGAAAATAATCCTTAAATTATAAATCCATACATGAAGTAAAAGAGAAAAAGCAATAAAATTAATCCATAGAAATAGACAGAGCTCCTAACCTTAACAGTGGAGGTTTAGTTGCTCATGGTTCAGAGTAGAAAACTAGAATTGTAAATTGGAATGGAATAATGTTGAGGTGGTATCCCCATATTTATATCTAATCCTAATTAATTTAAAATCTATCTTTAAAACTAAAATAATATCTTTTCCTATTTTTAAAATTTGAATTTAAATTAGAGTTAATTATAGCAATTAGCAAATCTTCAATTGATGGATGGGGACCACTTGGCTTCACTAGGATCCAAGCCTAACTTGGGCTTGGCAGCATGAATTGGAGTTTAGTTGAGTGAAGCTGCACCTAACTTGGGCTTTAGTGCGCCTAACTTGAAGTGGCAGGACCAATCTCGCGTATTGTTGTTGTGTCTTGCGCCTAACTTGAGAAATCTCAAGTTAGGCGCAGCCTTGGCAGCAAGTTTGGAGAAGAAGTATAGACTATTATATATCGTTGGAAAGCTCTGGAAGTTAGATTTCCAACGCCACTGAAATCACGTCCATTGAACCTTTGTAGCTCGAGTTATTCAGGTTTGAGTGCAGAGAGGTCAGGGTTGACAGCATCATTCGCCTTCATCTCTTTTTCGGCAGAAACTCCAGCAAATCCAGCTGAATGCTACCTAAAATAAACAGAATTCCACAAGATTCAAAGTAGCATCCATATTGGCTAAAAGATAATTAAGTCTTTATTAAACTCAACAATTTAGATGCAAATTCACTAGGAAAAGATAGGAAAGATGCTCACGCATCAGGTATTCAGTGTTTTCCCACTCCTCAGTTGAATGCCCTGGCATTTCTCTGTTATCTGCTTAGATAACTGCTACCTTGTTTGACTCAGCTGGGCTTCTACATTCCTGTTAGAAGCCTGTGTTTCTCGCAAAGCCTCTTGCAGTTCTAGTATTTGCTGGGCAAAGGGCATGTAGTTGCTCAGTCAATAGGCTATCCTGTTCTGGAGGGTTAGTGGCAACTATCTCAATAAGCTCTTGAGACTCTCTAATGGTTTTTCTCATGTGTATGGAACCACCAGCAGAGTGGTCTAAAGACATTCTAGCCATGTCTAAAAGCCCATAGTAGAAGATGTCTAACTGCACAGATTCTGAAAATATTTCAGTGGGACATTTTCTTAGCATCCTCTTATACCTCTCCCAGGCATCATAAAGAGATTCACCATCTCCTTGCTTGAAGCCTTGGATGTCCAGCCTCAGCTGGGTCATCTTTCTTGGGGGAAAGTATTGATTTAAAAACTTGTCTACTAACTGTTTCCAAGTTTTCAACCTAGATCTAGGCTGGTTATCCAACCACCTCTTTGCTTGGTTTACTCCCTCACTGTGTACTATGTCAGCAATCTTTAAGAAATCTGCCAGGAACTCTATAGGTTCTTCCTGCAAAAGCCCAGAATACTAGTAGTTCTACTGCACTAGAGTAATAAGTTGAGGGTTTAGTTCAAAGCTACTTGCTCTGATGTGAGGTATGCTAATACTTCTTCCATAGAAGTCTGTAGTGGGATTTGTATAAGATCCCAGAGTTCTTCTGAACTCTTCATTCCCATTTGGGTTCATGATGAAGAATGGTAGAAGAGGAAGACAAAAGAATGAAGATAGAAGGGGTAGAGGAAGAAATGTGTTCCGAGGGTTACCTGAAATTGGAGGTCGATCTCGGACGAGATCTTCTGTACTGGTCGGTGCTGACATGTCCGGCTGGTGAGTGGTGGCAGGAGCTGTCGTGTCCGACTTGTTGGACTAGCTGCACTGTTGATCCTTCGTCACCGGATGGTGGGGGGTACCTGCAAAGGACTCCGATGCTTAAGTTAGCAAGGGTATTAAGCAGGTTTTTAGTAGAATCAGAGTATGAGTTAAACCTGGGTGCTCCAGTGTATTTATAATGGTTGTAGAGTGACCTTTTTGGAAAAGATAAGTTAGTTATCTTATCTTATCTTCTCTTTGAGTTGAGGTCAGCTTATCTTTTAAGGGAACCGCCCTTATCTCTATAGGCTTGGACTGCCTTTGGATTTGGGTCGTGTTCCTCTATTTGGGCCCCTTACTTAGCTTTCGTGTCGATTCGACCGACCTCTTTGAGAAGAGGTCGGATAGCCTGACCTGAAGAGGTCGGTCGCTTTATTACTGAACATCCCGGATCGGATAGCTCGACCCAGGGTATGAACAGTGCCCCTGCTTGAGCTCAGTCTTCTGCTTTGAGGTCGAATCTTTGACTTCAATCTTTCTCTAGTGAGGCCGAACTCGAGCATTTTGTCGATTCCTTTCTTTGTAGAGCCTTTTTTGAATGTAGAACGTTTTCCTCTAAAAGTGCGCACTTTTTATATCAGCGCTTTGTTCTTGGGAACGTGTGAGGGTTTAATACCTTCATTAATTGGTATTAATTGCCCCGTTTCCCTTGGCTTTTATTTTAAATTTCGCAATCAGAAACGGTTTCTCTCCTTTATTTTTCTTTGTAACTTCTCCCTTCATTCTCTCGCTTTTCTGTTTTTCACCTATAGCTCGCCTTTTCTTGCGTTGCGGTGTCATTCAGCGATCCAGCGATTCCGTCTTTCCATCTTCAACTCTTCTGAAGCTTTCTGATTTTTTCCAGGTTGGTTCTATTTACAGTTTCTTTACTTTTTTTGTTGCCTTGTCTTTGGTTTTCTTTGATATTTGACTGCATGTCGAAAAAAGCTTGAACCTTTCTATGATCTTGTGTTTGCTTGTCGCTGTAATGTGCTTTTTCTTTTTCGTTTCTACGCATATTCCTGGTATTTCTTATTTGAGACTTCTTAGGGCTTTGCATGTTCTACTGTCGCTTCTGGCTATTTATTTTGAAAAAACTGTATCTTGCTCACAATTTCGGAAGAATGCCCCTTGGCTTCTGCTCTGTTTTGGTGGCTTTCCTTGTTGCCGTATTTTTGTAGGAGATAACGATACCCATAATTTACTTTTCGTCTTTTGTTCGGAGTGCGTTTTCTTGACTTCCTCTTGATGCTTTTGTTGCTTGTTCTGTCTGAGACTGTGATTTTTGCGAGGTAATTTTGATGATTTTTTATTTGTATATCGTGGCTTTTCTTCTCGGAGTGTTATCTTCCTGTCAAGACGTGTAGAGATGTAAAGATGAAAACTTGTAAGTTTCCTTGAGTCCTCGCTCCCTAACTTGCCCTCAAAAGGATGCCCCTGGATCTTTAATGTAGGTCCCGGGGGTTTCTTTTTGTTTGTATTGCTCCGTGTCGCACTTTGTCCGAGCTGTTCTGATATGTTTTATTTTTTATCCGAGATATTTTTGGGTTAGTAATCTGTTTTCTTCTCTTCTTGCTATAGGACTAGTTGACCTCATGTCTTCTCGCAAGAACATTGTTGAGACATCTTCCCAGGTCCCTGAGAGCATGGCTGATTAGGTGGATTCAATGGTTCTTCTGTGTGTTTCTTTGGTAGATTCTGAGTTTTGTCAGCAGCTTAGGCAATTTCATAGGGTTTGTAGTAGTGTTGGTGAGGAAAAGAATTACGAACTTGTACCTCCGACTTCTGAAGAGAGAGTTTGTTTCTCTACTTGGGTTGCTGGAGATCACCCGTTTTTAGGCTTACAATTTCTTTTTTGGCAAGATGAGTATCACTCTTCCTTTTACTGATTTTGAGACCAACTTGTTATGGTCCTGTAATGTTGCTCCTTCCCAACTTCACCCCAATTCCTGGGGTTTCATAAAAATCTTTCAGTTGTTGTGTCATGGATTCGGTGTTCCTGCCTCGCGATCTCTTTTCTTCTATCTCTTTGTTTTGACGAAGCCTGGGGTAGTAAAGAAGAAAGCTGCTTGGGTTTCTTTCCGAGCTTCCCAGGGAAAGAAGGTCTTCTCCATGTTTGACAAATCTTTCCGTGATTTTAAAAATTACTTTTTTAAAGTCAGAGCTGTTGAAGGAGCTCGGCCATTTTTTCTGGATGAAAATGACGAGCCCTCCTTTCCCTTGGAATGGCAAAAGGACGTAAGGGTATCTAGATATTCATGGGAAATGTTGGATGAGGCTGAGCAAGATTTCGTGACTGTTCTGGAAGAGACCTGGGGTCAGCCTCCCCATCTCGACACAAAGAAATTTTTTACCAATCCCTCTCTCCTCCGAACTGAGCTGGGTAGTTAATTTTTTGATTTTCTTCTTTTGTCTGCTCCTATATTGTTTGCAAGCTCGTTTCTGATTTGTTAATTGGTTCCTTACTATTGTGCATTGCTTGCAGAGATGATTAAGGATAATAAGTCTATGAAGGCCTTCAAAAGGGCGAGGAAAGCTACCGCCACCAAAAATATCTCGGCCAAGGCGGCCGGGGAGGGATCATCCCAGGCTCAGTCAAAGCCGGCCGTTCCGAGCTCACCTGGGGCGAGGAAGGTAATCCCGACCCCTCAGGTTCATTTGATTGATCCTTCCCAAGCCTCTATTGCTACTTCTGGTGCTCCTCCCGACAAAAAGCAGAAAACCATTGAGCCTTTCAACCTTGATGCCCCTGATTTTGATGCGGTCGAGTTTGTAGATCAGTAGATCGGTCCTTACGGTGTCCTCCCTATAGATGATGTATCACTCCTTCGCCATTGGATTTCATAACTCGGAGTAGTGTTAAGATGGCGCACATGGGGGCTGCCTTGTACCGAACTGCCCAAAATCTTCCTCTTCATGCCACCAAAGCCTTCATGGAGGAGGCTAAACAGGATTTTGATCGGATGAAGGGCTTGAAGGAGGGGCTCGAAGTGAAAGTGACAAAGCTGGAGAAGGAGCTGGAGAGCGAGAAGGCTAGCTCCCTTGCCTTGGCGGCTTCTGTGAGGTTGGCCGAGGACACGGCATTGAGGCATAAAGACAGCTATGTTACATCCTATCGGGAGGTAATGCGTCTGAGGGAGGAGTTGGAGTCTGCCCGAGCTGATTACTCCGAGCTCCAAGGTCACCTTGTCGGCAGCGTGAATGCTGCTTATGAGAACCTGAAGGAGCAGGTTCGAATTCTGGCTCCCGAGGTCGATCTTTCTCTCTTCATCCTAGACAATATTGTGAGGAATGGTAAGATTGTCCCAGACGACCCGGATGATGATGATGTCGAACTTCCCCCTGCGCCTGCCGCCAAAGTGTCAACTTCTTCAGTTCCTTCAGCTGAGGTCGGTCATCCCGTATCCGATCCGGACTGTCAAATTCTGAATCGAGATGATGGGACTGTGGATGCTGTGCCCATTCAGACTCGCCTTCCTTCTCCCCGTGCTGATGCTACCGGGAAGGCTTCTGATGCTTAACTGAACTTTTTTATCTTGGTTGTGTGGATAGCCCGGCTTGTGGGCTTTTAAACTCTTTATTTTGTAAATTGTATTTTACTGACTGTTGAAACTTATTTAGTTGCTTGTTTAGCAACCTTAGGCTAAAACACAAAAAATAGCTTCCATGTTCTTGGGGCTGATTTGGGTAGCCCCTTTGAATTTGTTTTTATCACAACTTCGCGCCTTTTGTATCATATCGATCTTTATCTCGTCTAGGCACTTTTTCTAGGATTTTTGTCGCTCGATCTCTTTGAGTGGCTTTTGTGCTTTTGGCTTTGATTCCTTTTGAGGCAATAATCCTGTTATTTTGGTCCCTTTGTGAGGTCTCTGGCAAGTATTACTTTTGTAGCCTTTGCACTTTATGTGGATCGACTTCATCATGTCGAGCCCTTCTAAGTTACCTTTGTAATCCTCTTTTTTGGACCTTGTTCAGGTCCCTTTCAGGGATTACGTTTGTAACTTTTACGTTTTGGGCTAACTTCGTCATGTCGGTGGTGCACGAATTGTGAATCACACTTTTCACAACGCGTACCACTAACCAGCAAGTGCACTGGGTCGTCCAAGTAATACCTTACGTGAGTAAGGGTCGATCTCACGGAGATTGTTGGCTTGAAGCAAGCTATGGTTATTTTGTAATTCTTAGTCAGGAAATTTATAATAAAATGATTAGGTTTATGAAGAGTAAATAGCATAAATTAAATAATACTTGTTATGCAGTAATGGAGAACAGATTGAGGTTTTGGAGATGCTCTGTCTTCTGAATCTCTGCTTTCCTACTCTCTTCTTCTTCACGCACGCAGGTCTCCTTCCATGGCAAGCTGTATGTTGGTGGATCACTTTTGTTAATGGCTACCATCCGTCCTCTCAGTGAAAATGGTCCAAATGCGCTGTCACCGCATGACTAATCATCTGTCGGTTCTCACTCATGTCGGAATAGGATCCATTGATCCTTTTGCGTCTGTCACTACGCCCAGCAATCGTGAGTTTGAAGCTCGTCACAGTCATCCCATCCCAGATCCTACTCGGAATAACACAGACAAGGTTTAGACTTTCGGGATCTCAGGAATGGCCGCCAATAATTCTAGCCTATACCACGAAGACTCTGATCTCACGGATTCGAATGCTCTGTTGTCAGGAGATACAATCAAACGCGTGATCTAGGAATTAAAGAGATACACACTCAATCTAAGGTAGAATGGAAGTGGTTGTCAGGCACGCGTTCATGGGTTGAGAATGGTGATGAGTGTCACTGATCATCACATTCATCATGGTTAAGTGCGAGTAAATATCTTAGAACAGAGACAAGCATGTTTGAATAGAAAACAGAAGTAATTGCATTAATTCATCGAGACACAGCAGAGCTCCTCACCCCCAATCATGGAGTTTAGAGACTCATGCCGTAGAGATACAATGTAAAACGTGAAAATGTCATGAGATACATAGTAAGTCTCTAAAAGTTGTTTAAATACTAAACTAGTAACCTAGGTTTACAGAAAATGAGTAAACTACGATGGATAGTGCAGAAATCCACTTCCGGGGCCCACTTGGTGTGTGCTGGGGCTGAGACTTGAGCTTTACAGGTGCCTAGGCTATTTCTGGAGTTAAACGCCAGGTTGTAACCTGTTTTGGGCGTTTAACTCCAACTTGTAACCTGTTTCTAGCGTTTAACGCCAGAATAGAACATAGAATTGACGTTAAACGCCAGTTTATGTCATTTATCTTTGAGCAAAGTATGGAGTATTATATATTGCTGGAAAGCCCTAGATGTCTACTTTCCAACGCAATTAAGAGCGCACTAGTTGAACTCTTGTAGCGCCAGAAAATTAATTTCGAGTGCAGGGAGGTCAGAATCCAACAGCATCTGCAGTCCTTTTTCAGCCTCTGAATCAGATTTTTGCTCAGGTCCCTCAATTTCAGCCAGAAAATACCTGAAATTACAGAAAAACACAAAAACTCATAGTAAAGTCTAGAAATGTGAATTTTGAATAAAAACTAATAAAAATATACTAAAATATAATTAAAACATGCTAAAAACTACTTAAAAATAATGCCAAAAAGCGTATAAATTATCCGCTCATCAGAACACCAAACTTAAATTGTTGCTTGTTCCCAAGCAACTGAAAATCAAATAGGATAAAAAGAAGAGAATATACTATAAATTCCAAAATATCAATGAAACTTAGTTCCAATTAAATGAGCGGGACTAGTAGCTTTTTGCCTCTGAACAAGTTTAGCATCTCACTTTATCCTTTGAAGCTTAGGATGACTGGCATCTATAAGAACTCAAAATTTAGATAGTGTTATTGATTCTCCTAGTTTAGTATGTTGATTCTTGAACACAGCTACTTTATGAGTCTTGGCCGTGGCCCTAAGCACTTTATTTTCCAATATTACCAACGGATACATAAATGCCACAGACACATAACTGGGTGAACCTTTTCAGATTGTGACTCAGCTTTGCTAAAGTCCCCAATTAGAGGTGTCCAGAGTTCTTGAGCACACTCTTTTTGCTTTGGACCTCGACTTTAACCGCTCAGTCTCAAGCTTTTCACTTGACACCTTCACGCTACAAGCACATGGTTAGGGACAGCTTGGTTTAGCCGCTTAGGCCAGGATTTTATTCCTTCGGGCCCTCCTATCCATTAATGCTCAAAGCCTTGGATCCTTTTTACCCTTGCCTTTTGGTTTAAAGGGTTATTGGCTTTTTGCTCTTGCCTTTTGGTTTAAAGAGCTATTGGCTTTTTCTGCTTGCTTTTTCTTTCTCTTTCTCTTTTTTTTTCTGCCCCCTTTTATTTATTTATTTTTTTTCGCAAGCTTTGTTATTCACTGCTTTTTCTCGCTTCAAGAATTAATTTTATGATTTTTTAGATTATCAGATAACATTTCTCCTTTTCCATCATTCTTTCAAGAGCCAGCAAATTTAACATTCATAAACAACTAATTCAAAAATATGCACTGTTCAAGCATTTATTCAGAAAACAAAAAGTATTGTCACCACATCAATATAATTAAACTAATTTCAAGGATGAATTCAAAATCATGTACTTCTTGTTCTTTTGTGATTAAAACATTTTTCATTTAAGAAGGGTGATGGATTTATAGGACATTCATATCTTTAAGGCATAGACACTAAACACTAATGATCATGTAATAAAGACACAAACATAAATAAGCATAAAGCATAGAGAACAAAAATAGAAAAAATAAATAGACAAGGAGATTAAGAAACGGGTCCACCTTAGTAAGGGTGGCGTCTTCTTCCTCTTGAAGAACCAATGGTGCTCTTGAGCTCCTCAATGTCTCTTCCTTGCCTTTGTTGCTCCTCCCTCATAGCTCTTTGATCTTCTCTAATTTCATGGAGGAGGATAGAATGGTCTTGGTGCTCCACCCTTAGTTGTCCCATGTTGGATCTTAATTCTCCTAGGGAGGTCTTAATTTGCTCCAAATAGTTTTATGGAGGAAAGTGTATCCCTTGAGGCATTAGTGGTTATGGAAAGACAAAGAAGCAATGCTTTTTCCACACCAAACTTAAAATGTTTGCTCGTCTTCGAGCAAAAGAAGGAGGAAAGGAGGAGAAGGAGGTGTGTATGAAAAGGTGTGGCAGGTGGGAATCCTGTGGGGTCCACAGATCTTGAGGGGTCAAGGACTTATCATCCCTGCTCCATTGAGGCGTGCAAAAATGCCTTTAGTGTGCTATCCTGGCGTTTAACGCCAGACTGCTGCTTGTTTCTGGCGTTAAACGCCAGCTTTTCTCCCTTTCTTGGCGTTAAACGCTAACTTGATGCTCTGTTCTGGCGTTAAATGCCAGTCTGGTGCTTGTTTCTGGCATTTAACACCAGCTTGATGCTTCTTACTAGCGTTTAAACGCCAGTAAGCTCTTCCTCCAGGGTGAGCTATTTTTAATGCTATTTTTCGTTCTGTTTTTTATTTTCAGTTGTTTTTGTGACTTCACATGATCATCAACCTAAAGAAAACATAAAATAGCAATGGAAAATAAATAGATATAATTAAATAACATTAGGTTGCCTCCCAACAAGTGCTTCTTTAATGCAATAGCTTGACAGTGAGCTCTCATGGAGCTTCACAGATAATCAGAGCAGGGTTGGGGCCTCTCAACACCAAACTTAGAGTTTGGTTGTGGCCTCCCAACACCAAACTTTGAGTTTGAATGCGGGGGTTTTGTTTGACTCTGTATTGAGAGAAGCTTTTCATGCTTTCTCTCCATGGTTACAGAAGGAGAACCTTGAGTCTTATAGTTTGCAATGTCTGCAAACCACAGAGCTTCCTGAATAGCAAATAATTGCTCATCCGGAAAGGTTTCAGAGATCTCAGTAGCAGGGAGGGATGCTCCTGCTACTGGTTCTATCCGGGACAGGTGATCAGCTACTTAATTCTCTGTCCCTTTTCTGTCTCTTATTTCTATATCAAACTTTTGCAGAAGCAACACCCATCTTACAAGCCTGGGCTTTGAATCCTGCTTTGTGAGTAGATATTTAAGAGTAGCATGGTTAGTGTACACAATCACTTTTGATCCTACTAAGTATGATCTAAACTTGTCAATGGCATAAACCACTGCAAGCATCTCTTTTTCTGTGGTTGTGTAATTTTTCTGTGCATCATTTAAAACACGGCTAGCATAATAAATGACATGCAGAAGTTTGTTATGCCTCTGTCCCAATACTGCACCAATGGCATGGTAACTGGCATCACACATTAGTTCGAATGGTAATGTCCAAGCTGGTGCAGAAATAACTGGTGCTGTGACCAGCTTAGCTTTCAGAGTTTCAAACGCCTGCAGACACTCTTGTCAAACACAAATGGTGTGTCAGCAGCTAGCAGATTGCTCAGAGGTTTTGCAATTTTTGAAAAATCCTTTATAAACCTCCTATAGAATCTTGCATGCCCCAGAAAGCTTCTAATTGCCTTAACATTGGTGGGTGGTGGTAATTTTTTAATTACCTCTACCTTAGCTTGATCTACCTCTATTCCCTTGTTCAAAATTTTATGCCCAAGGACAATTCTTTCAGTCACCATAAAGTGACATTTTTCCCAATTTAGAACCAGGTTAGTCTCTTGGCATCTTTTCAGAACAAGTGCTAGATGGTTAAGACAGGAGCTAAATGAATCTCCAAATACTAAGAAGTCATCCATGAATACTTCCAGAAATTTCTCTACCATATCAGAGAAGATAGAGAGCATGCACTTCTAAAAGGTTGCAGGTGCATTGAACAGACCAAAAGGCATTCTTCTGTATGCAAATACTCCAGATGGACATGTGAATGCTGTTTTCTCTTAGTCCTGAGGATCTACTACAATTTGGTTGTAACCTGAATAGCCATCCAAAAAGCAGTAGTATTCATGACCTGCTAGTCTTTCTAGCATCTGGTCTATGAATGGTAAAGGGAAGTGATCCTTCCTGGTGGCTATATTGAGCCTTCTGTAGTCAATACACATACGCCACCCTGTAACTGTTCTTGTAGGAACCAGTTCATTTTTTTCATTATGAACCACTGTCATACCTCCCTTCTTAGGGACAACATGGACAGGGCTCACCCAGGGGCTATCAAAAATAGGATAAATAATCCCAGCCTCTAATAACTTAGTGACCTCTTTCTGCACCACCTCCTTCATGGCGGGATTTAGCTGCCTCTGTGGTTGAACCACTGGCTTAGCATCATCCTCTAATAGGATCTTGTGCATGCATCTGGCTAGGCTAATGCCCTTAAGATCACTTATGGACCACCCAAGAGCTGTCTTGTGTGTCCTTAGCACCTGAATTAGTACTTTCTCTTCCTGTGGCTCTAAAGTAGAGCTTATGATTACAGGAAAAGTGTCACCTTATCCCAGAAATGCATATTTCAGGGATGGTGGTAGTGGTTTGAGCTCGGGTTTAGGAGGTTTCTCCTCTTCCTGAGGAGTTTTCAGAGGTTTTTTTATTTTCTCTGGTTCTTCCAGATCAGGCTGAACATCTTTAAAAATGTCCTCTAGCTCTGATTCGAGACTCTCAGTCATATTGGCCTCTTCCACCAGGGAGTCAATAATATCAACGCTCAGGCAGTCGTCTGATGTGTCTGGATGTTGTATAGCTTTGACAACATTCAACTTAAACTCATCCTCATTGACTCTCAGGGTTATCTCCCCTTTTTGGACGTCAATGAGGGTTCGTCCAGTTGCTAGGAATGGTCTTCCTAGAATGAGAGTTGCACTCTTGTGCTCCTCCATTTCCAACACTACAAAGTCAGTAGGGGAAGCAAATGGCCCAACCTTGACAATCATATCCTCAATTATGCCTGATGGGTATTTAATGGAGCCATCAGCAAATTGAAGACAGATCCCGGTTGGTTTGACCTCTTCAGTCAAGCCAAGCTTTCTTATAGTGGATGCAGGGATTAGGTTGATGCTTGCCCTAAGATAATATAAAGCTGTCTTGGTGCAATTACCCTCTAATATGCATGGTATCATAAAGCTCCCGGGATCTTTAAGCTTTTCTAGGAAGCTTTTCAGAATGACTGCACTGTATTCTTCAGTGAGGAGAACTCTTTCAGTTTCTCTCCAATCCTTCTTATGACTCAATATCTCTTTCATGAACTTGGCATAAGAGAGTATTTGCTCAAGTACCTCTGCAAACGGAATCTTTATTTCAAGAGTCCTGAGATAGTTTGCAAAGCAGGCAAATTGCTTATCTTGCTCCTCTTGACGGAGTTTTTGAGTATAAGGCATCTTGGCTTTGTATTCCTTAACCTTAGTTGCTGGAGGTTTATTTCCTACAGAGGTGGTTGGAGAAGCCTTCTTAGAGGGGTTGCTATCAGCACTTGTGTGTGTCTGATCCCTCACTGGCATTTGAACGCCAAAACTGAGCTTCCATTGGGCGTTTGACGCTAGCTCCTTGCCTGTTTCTGGCATTTGAACGCCAAAACTGCGCGTAGGTTGGGCGTTTAACACCAACTTTGCATCCTTTTCTGGAGTTTGAACGCCAGAGTTATTCCTCTCTGGGCTCTTACTGTCCTCAGAGGGATTTTGGATAATATTTTGCTCATCCTTTGTCAGTTGTTCTTTTCTTGGCTTTCTGCTACTCTGAAGTGAGGTATTTAATGTTTTCCCACTTCTTAATTGAACTGCCTGGCACTCTTCTGTTATCTACTTTGATAACTGCTGTTTTGTCTGATTCAATTGTGCTTCCATATTTTTATTAGCATTTTTATTATCTTGTAGCATCTCCTTGAATTCTGCTAGCTGTTTTGTTAGAAAACACAATTTTTGATTGAGTTCAGCAACTTGTTCTGGAGGACCAAGTTCAGTAGACACTGCTTTGGCTTCTTCTTTTATGGAGGACCCACTACTTATGTACAGATGCTGATTTCTAGCAACTATATCAATAAGCTCTTGAGCCTCTTCAATAGTTTTTCTCATGTGTATAG
This sequence comes from Arachis hypogaea, assembly GCF_003086295.3. Classification (NCBI taxonomy): domain Eukaryota; kingdom Viridiplantae; phylum Streptophyta; class Magnoliopsida; order Fabales; family Fabaceae; genus Arachis; species Arachis hypogaea. Next base: position 49,232,433 of record NC_092047.1, read on the forward strand.
ATCCACCAGCTGAGTGGTTTAGAGATATCTGAGCTCTTTCTGTAAGCCCATAGTAGATGTCTAATTGCACCCACTCTGAAAACATTTCTGAGGGGCATTTCCTTAGAATCCCTCTGTTCCTCTCCCAGGCATTATAAAGGGATTCATCATCCTCTTGTTTAAAGCCTTGGATGTCCAGCCTTAGCTGTGTCATCCTTTTTGGAGGGAAATATTGATTCAAGAATTTGTCTGACAACTGTTTCCATGTTCTTATGCTTGCTGTGGGTTGGTTATTTAACCACCTATTAGCTTGATCTTTTACAGCAAACGGAAACAGCAACAGCCTGTATACATCCTGATCTACCTCCTTGTCACGCACTGTGTCAGCAATTTGCAAGAACTGCGCCAGAAACTCAGTAGGTTCTTCCTGTGGAAGACCGGAATACTGGCAATTTTGCTGCACCATGACAATGAGCTGAGAATTTAGCTCAAAACTGCTTGCTTTGATGGGAGATATACATATGCTACTTCCATATGCAGCAGTAATGGTGTTAGTATATGACCCCAGAGTCCTTCTGGACTATTCATTTCCACTTAGGTCCATGATGGAGAAAGGGAGATGATGCGGATTGCAAATAAATTTTTTTTTTTGAAAACCAAAATTAAAATAAAATAAAAGAAAAGAAAATAAATGAAAAATTGACTATAATTTTGAAAATTTGAAGAAAAATAAATAAAAGAAATTTAAAACTAAATTAATTAATTAAAAAGATTTGAAAAAGTTGTGAGTGAGGATTTTCGAAAAAATTCAAGAGTGAGAAATTGGTTAGGAAGTTTTGAAAAAGATATGTCTTAAAATTAAAGATACTTGTAAGAAAATAAAATAAAATAAATAAATAAGAAGAAAAGATTTGAAAAAGATTTGATTTTAAGATTTGAGATTAGAAAAGATAAGATAAGCTAGGTAAGAGAAGATAAAGAATTTAAATTAAAAAGTTTTGAAATTTAAATTTTGAATTTTGAATTTTCGGAAAAGTTAACAATATAATATAAGGATTTGAAAAAGATTTAAATTTTGAAAAGATTTTATTTTTACATTTGAAAATTAAATTTTGAATTTTAAATTTTGAGATTTTAAATTTTGAAATTTGAATTTTGAAATTTGAATTTTGAATTTTGGAAGTTGAAATTTGAAATTTAAAGTAAGATAAGATAAGTTATTGAAAAATATATGATTTTTTTTTGAAAAAGATTTGAATTTCGAAATTTTTAAAACTAAGATAAGATAAAATAGAAATTTTAAAATAAAAATCTGAATTTTTAAAGGAAAATTTCGAAATTCAATTAGAATAAAAAGGGAAAATGTTTTTGAATTTAATGAAGAAAGAGAAAAACAATAAAAAGACACAAAACTTAAAATTTTTTTAGATCTAATGCTCCTTATTTTCGAAAATTTTGAGGAAAAACACCAAGAAACACCAAACATAAAAATTTTAAGATCAAAACATAAGCAAGACTCAAGAACACTTTGAAGATTCACAAGAACACGAAGAACAAAAATTCAAAGACTCAAAGGACTCAAGAACATAAAAAAAAAAAGAACACCAAACTTAAAATTTTTAGAAAATTAAAAATAAATTTTCGAAAATTAACTAAAAACTAACAAGAAAACACCAAACTTAAAACTTGACACAAGATTTAATCAAAGAAAGATTATTTTTGAAAAGATTTTAGAAAGAAAGACTTAAAGGAGCAACTATTCACAAGAACATAGACACATTCAACAAATGCAAGGATTAAACAGAAAAAAACTATATATATAATTTTTTTTAAAAGAAAATAAAAGACTCTGACCCAAAAGACAAAATTTTCCTAATCTAAGCAACAAAATAAACCGTCAGTTGTCCAAACTCGAACAATCCCCGGCAACGGCGCCAAAAACTTGGTGCACGAATTGTGAATCACACTTTTCACAACGCGTACCACTAACCAGCAAGTGCACTGGGTCGTCCAAGTAATACCTTACGTGAGTAAGGGTCGATCCCACGGAGATTGTTGGCTTGAAGCAAGCTATGGTTATTTTGTAATTCTTAGTCAGGAAATTTATAATAAAATGATTAGGTTTATGAAGAGTAAATAGCATAAATTAAATAATACTTGTTATGCAGTAATGGAGAACAGATTGAGGTTTTGGAGAAGCTCTGTCTTCTGAATCTCTGCTTTCCTACTCTCTTCTTCTTCACGCACGCAGGTCTCCTTCCATGGCAAGTTGTATGTTGGAGAATCACCGTTGTCAATAGCTACCATCCATCCTCTCAGTGAAAATGGTCCAAATGCGCTGTCACCGCACGGCTAATCTTCTGTCGGTTCTCACTCATGTCGAAATAGGATCCATTGATCCTTTTGCGTCTGTCACTACGCCCAGCACTCGTGAGTTTGAAGCTCGTCACAGTCATCCCATCCCAGATCCTACTCGGAATACCACAGACAAGGTTTAGACTTTTCGGATCTCAGGAATGGCCGCCAATAATTCTAGCCTATACCACGAAGACTCTGATCTCACGGATTCGAATGCTCTGTTGTCAAGAGATGCAATCAAACGCGTGAATCAGGAATCAAAGAGATACACACTCAATCTAAGGTAGAACGGAGGTGGTTGTCAGGCACGCGTTCATGGGTTGAGAATGGTGATGAGTGTCACTGATCATCACATTCATCATGGTTTAGTGCGAGTGAATATCTTAGAACAGAGACAAGCATGTTTGAATAGAAAACAGGAGTAATTGCATTAATTCATCGAGACACAGAAGAGTTCCTCACCCCCAATCATGGAGTTTAGAGACTCATGCCGTAGAGATACAATGTAAAACGTGAAAATGTCATGAGATACATAGTAAGTCTCTAAAAGTTGTTTAAATACTAAACAAGTAACCTAGGTTTATAGAAAATGAGTAAACTACGATAGATAGTGCAAAAATCTACTTCTGGGGCCCACTTGGTGTGTGCTGGGGCTGAGACTTGAGCTTTACACGTGCCTAAGCTGTTTCTGGAGTTAAACGCCGGGTTGTAACCTGTTTTGGGTATTTAACTCCAACTTGTAACCTGTTTCTAGCGTTTAACACCAGAATGGAACATGGAACTGGCGTTTAACGCCAGTTTACGTCATTTATCTTTGAGAAAAGTATGAACTATTATATATTGCTGGAAAGCCCTGGATGTCTACTTTCCAACGCATTTGAGAGCGCGCTAGTTGGACTCTTGTAGCTCTAGAAAATTCATTTCAAGTGCAGGGAGGTTAGAATCCAACAGCATCTGCAGTCCTTTTTCAGCCTCTGAATCGGATTTTTGCTCAGGTCCCTCAATTTCGGCCAGAAAATACCTGAAATCACAGAAAAACACACAAACTCATAGTAAAGCCTAGTAATGTGAATTTTGAATAAAAACTAATAAAAATATACTAAAAAGTAATTAAAACATGCTGAAAACTACTTAAAAACAATGCCAAAAAGCGTATAAATTATCCGCTCATCAGTCGGATTAAGTTATTTTGTAATCCTCTTTCTTGGACTTTGTTCAAGTCTCTTTTAGGGATTATTTCTATAAATTTATGTTTTGGACCGACTTCGTCATGTCGGATCAAGTTATTTTGTAATCCTCTTTCTTGGACCTTGTTCAGGTCTCTTTCAAGGATTACTTCTATAACCTTATGTTTTGGACCGACTTCGTCATGTCGGATCAAGTTATTTTGTAATCCTCTTTCTTGGACCTTGTTCAGGTCTCTTTCAGAGATTACTTCTATAACTTTGTGTTTTGGGCCGACTGCGTCATGTCGGGCCCTTCTAAGTTACTTTTGTAATCCTCTTTTTTGGACCTTGTTCAGGTCTCTTTCAGGGATTACTACTATAACTTTGTGTTTTGGGCCGACTTCGTCATGTCGGGCCCTTCTAAGTTAAAGTAATCCTCTTTTATAGGGTTGGCCAGACCTCTTTCTAGGGTTTACTTGTAACTTGGTTTGACTTGGTCCGACTTCTTAATGTCGGCCAGTCTTTTAAGTTATTATTTAGCAATCCATCAGGACCTCGTCAGGTCCTTTCTCCGGATCACTTTTGATAACTTCTTGCATTATTCTATTTTTATCTTTGCCGATTTGTAGAAAGTGGATTAGATCCTCGTTTAGTCGACCTCTAGATGAATTTGGTTTTCATCTTTGTTGGTCTTTATCGTGATCGTGAAGTGAATTTGTTTTTCACTTTCTGCCAATTTGTCGCTTTATAATCAAACGATGAATGTTTCAGATTAATGCGTCTTAAAAACTTTGTAGAACATCTAATATATTTTATTTAAAAGAAAATGAAAATATGTACATATAGAGTTTTTATCCTCTGAATCTCAACTTGGTGCCTCATTAAAAAACCTTTTCAGGAAAAAGAGTGCATCCTATGATGAGATCTTTTACCTTCTCTAGCTATAGTACCTTCTTAGGTTGCAGGCGTGCCACGACCTAGGAAGTTCTCGCCCGTCGAGTTCGGATAGTATGTAGTAGCCCTTCCCAAGTACTTCTATGACTCGGTAGGGTCCTTTCTAGTTTGCTGCTAGCTTTCCTTTCCCGGGTCGAGTTATTCCAATATCATTTCGGATTAGGATGAGATCGTTCTCAGTGAAACCTCTTAGCACTACCTTTTGATTATATCTAGAAGCCATTCGACATTTTAGTGCTTCTTCCCTAATCCGAGCTCTTTCTTGAATTTCAGGATGTAGGTCGAGCTCTTCCTTTTGAAGTTGGGAGTTGGCTTCTTCATTGTAGTGGACAACTCTAGGCGACCCTTCTTCGATCTCTACCGGGATCATTGCCTCCGTTCCGTATGCTAGTCGAAAGGGTGATTCCTTTGTGGTGGAATGTGGCATTGTTCGAAATGCCCATAGGACTTGTAGAAGTTCTTCGGCCCAATCTCCCTTTGCCTCTTGTAATCTCCGTTTAGCCCGGCCAATATGACTTTGTTAGCAGCTTCGGCTTGTCCATTGGCTTAGGGATGTTCGACGGAGGTGAACTGGTGCTTTATGTTCAAGTCAGCTACTAATTTTTTGAAGCCTGCATCTGTGAATTGGGTGCCATTGTCTGTGGTGATGGAGTATGAAACCCCAAACCTTGTGACAATGTTCCTATATAGGAATTTTTGACTTTTTTGAGCAGTGGTGTTAGCTAGGGGTTTTGCCTCGATCCACTTTGTGAAATAGTCTACTCCTACTATGAGGAATTTAACTTGTCCCGATCCTTGGGGAAAGGGTCCGAGAAGGTCGAGTCCCCATTTCGCAAATGGACAAGGTGAGGTTACGCTGATGAGCTCTTCTGGCGGGGCGATATGGAAGTTGGCATGTTTTTAGCCTGGTGGGCATGTCTTTACAAACTCCGTAGCCTCCTTTTATAGAGTTGGCCAATAAAATCCTGCCCGAAGTACTTTTTTGGTGAGTGCTTGTGCTCCGAGGTGATTGCCACAGATGCCACTGTGTATTTCTTCTAGAACTTCCTTTGTGTTGGAAGTTGGTACACATTTTAGCAATGGTATTGAAATTCCTCTTTTGTATAGAGTATTGTTTATGATAGTGTAGTATTGTGCCTCCCGTTTTAACCTCTTTGCCTCTTTTTCATCTGTAGGGAGTGTTAATGTTTTGAGGTAGTTAATTTTGGGAGTCATCCATCCTTGATCCTGACCTGTTATGGTTAGGACTTTTTCCTCTTCCGAGATTGACGGGTTCCGTAGCATTTCCTGGATGAGGCTTCTATTGTTGCCCCCTGGTTTGGTGCTGACTAGTTTTGAGAGTGTATCAGCTCGGGCATTTTGTTCGCGGGGTATGTGGCAGATCTTATATTCCCCATGTTGTCCGAGCTGTTCCCTCGTTTTCTCCAAATTCTTTTTCATGGTGGGATCTTTGGCTTGGTAGCTCCCTGTTATTTGTGAGGTGACTACTTGTGAGTCGCTAAAGATAATGAGTTTTTTAGCTCCCACCTCCTTAGCCAGCTTTAAACCAGCTAGTAGTGCTTCATATTCTGCCTGGTTATTTGAGGCAGGGAACCCGAATTTGATGGAAAGCTCAATTTGGGTACCTTGGATGCTTTCAATTATCACACCTGCGCCGCTTCCAGTCTTATTCGAGGAACCGTCCATGTAAATATTCCATTCTATGGGGGTTTCCGGGGTGTTTGTAAATTCTGCAATGAAGTCGGCTAAGTATTGTGATTTAATGGATGTCCGAGCTTCGTATTGAAGGTCAAATTTGGATAGCTCGACTGCCCATTGTAGGATTCTGCCTGCTAGATCTGTTTTCTGCAATATCCCTTTTATGGGCTGGTTGGTCCGCACCTTAATGGTGTGAGCTTGGAAGTACGGGCGGAGACGTCGAGATGTTAATATGAGCGCATAGGCAAATTTTTCTATTTTTTGGTAGTTCAGCTCGGATCCTTGTAGCGCTTTACTAATGAAGTATACAGGTTGTTGCCCTTTGTCGTCCTCTCGAACTAGTGTTGAGGCTACTGCCCGACTTCCTACCGCGAGGTATAATACGAGTGGTTATCCTTCTCGTGGCCGAGATAGGATAGGTGCCCGTCCCAGAAATCTTTTGAAATCTTGGAAGGCTTGTTCGCACTCCTTTTTCCATTGGAACTTCTTTCCTTTCCTTAGAGTAGCATAGAAGGGAAGAGATCTTATTGCTGACCCCGCTAGAAATCTGGATAAGGCTGCCAGTCTCCCGTTGAGTTGTTGTACCTCTTTGACGCAAGTTGGGCTCTTCATGTTGAGTATTGCCTGGAATTTATCCGGATTTGCCTCAATTCTTCTTTGTGTGAGCATAAAACCTAAGAACTTGCCTGCTTCTACTGCAAAGGTGCATTTTGCAGGATTGAGTCGCATGCCATGCTTCCTTATAGTGTCGAACACTTGGACCAGTTCGGACAATAATGTCTCTTCACTTTGTGTTTTTATTAACATGTCGTCCACGTAGACTTCCATGACTTTTCCGATATGATCTGAAAAGACTTTATTCATTAGCCTTTGATAAGTAGCTCCCGCGTTCTTGAGACCAAAAGGCATCACAATGTAGCAGTAATTTGCTTTTGGTGTTAAAAACGAGGTTTTTTCTTGATCGGGTGGATACATGGGAATTTGATTGTATCCGGAATATGCATCCATAAACGAGAGGTTTTATATCCGGAGGAGGCGTCTACTAGAGCGTCGATACTTGGGAGTGGATAAGGGTCTTTTGGGCAGGCTTTGTTGAGATCTGTATAGTCGGTGCATATTCGCCACTTCCTGTTTGATTTTTTCACCAAGACGACATTAGCTAACCATAGTGGGTACTTGACTTCTCTTATGAATCCTGCCTCTAGTAGTGCTTGTACCTGCTCTTCCACTGCATGGGATCTTTCGGGTCTGAGTTTTCTACGCCTCTGTTGTACTGGCTGAGATCCAGGATAGACTGCTAGCTTATGACACATTAACTCGGGATCTATGCCTGGCATGTCTGCAGCCTTCCATGCACAGAGGTCGACGTTGTCTCATAAGAACTGTACAAGTAATTCTTTTATTTCTCTTTTTCAAGTCGTGCCAATATTGGTTGTTTTGTCCAGGATGTCTCCGATCTGGACTTTCTCTATTTCACCGTCAGGTTGTGGACGGAGTTCCTCTCGCCTCTGCACTCCACCGAGTTCGATTGTGTGGAATTCCTCTCCTTTGCCTCTTAGGTTTAGACTTTCGTTATAACAGCGGCACGCCATCTTCTAATTTGCTTTTATCGTGGCTATCCCTTCTGCAGTTGGGAATTTCATGCATAGATGTGGAGTTGAGACTATGGCGTCGAGTTGATTTAATGTTGCTCGACTTATTAGGGCGTTGTAGGCTGAACTCACGTTGACCACGATGTAGTCTATTTTGAGTGTTCTGGATTTGTTTCCTTTTCTGAAGGTTGTGTGTAGCGGGATGTATCCCAGTGGTTGCACGGGAGTGTCTTCCAATCCGAACAGGCTGTTTAGATATGCTTTGAGTTCTTTATCTTCCAGGCCGAGCTTGTCGAAGGCAATTTTAAAAAAGATATCGGCGGAGCTTCCTTGGTCTATCAGTGTGCGATGGAGATTTGCATTAGCCAGTATAATGGTGATGACCATGGGATCGTCGTGTCCTGAAATGATGCCGGATGCGTCTTCCTTGGTAAACGTAATTGCGGGGATGTCGGGTGTTTCCTCCTTTCCTTTGACATGATATACTTCTTTGAGATATCTTTTCCGAGATGATTTGGAGATTCCTCCTCTTGCGAATCCTCCGTGTATCATATGGACATGTCTTTCTGGTGTTCGAGGTGATCGCTTGGTTCTTCTCACCTCCTCGTCTCTTCTCCTTTTTCTTTGCTCATCGTCTCTGGTGGCCAGAAACCGATCTAATTTTCCTTCTCTCACTAATTTTTCTATGACATTTTTTAAGTCAAAGAATTCGTTGCTGGAGTGCCCACGGACTCGATGGTATTCACAATATTCATTCCGGTTTCCTCCTCCTCTTTCGCCTTTGAGTGGTCGGGCTGGGGGTATTTTTTCTGTGTGGCAGACTTCTTTGTAAACATCCACCAGGGACACCCTAAGAGGGGTGTAATTATGATATTTTTTAATTTTTTCCCCTTGTCGATCTTCCTTCTTTTTGGACTCTCTGTCTTTGTCTCGGTAGGTAAATCCAGCTTTTGAGGTTTCTCCTAGTCGAGAATTTTCTTCTATGTTGATGTATTTCTCTGCTCGTTCCTGTACCTCGTCCAGAGATGTAGGGTACTTCCTTGATATGGATTGGCTAAAAGGTCCTTCTCGTAGGCCATTGATGAGGCCCATGATCGCGGCCTCTGTTGGTAAGCTTTGTATGTCTAGGCATGTTTTGTTGAATCTTTCCATGTAGTTGCGAAGACTTTCCCGATCTCCTTGCTTGATTCCTAGTAGGCTAGGGGCGTACTTAGCCTTGTCTTTTTGGATGGAGAATCTGGCCAGGAACTTTTTGGCTAGGTCATCAAAGCTTGAGATGGACTTCGGAGGTAGGTTGTCGAACCATCTGATTGCTGTCTTTGTGAGAGTTATTGGAAAAGCTTTGCAACGAACTGCATCTGAGGCGTCGGTAAGGTACATTCTACTTCTGAAATTGCTGAGGTGATGGTTGGGATCCGTAGTGCCATCGTACAAGGTCATATCCGGAAGTTTGAAGTCCTTAGGAATTTTGGTCTTCATGATTTCCCTAGTGAATGGATCTTGATCTTTGCGTGAGTTGTCCTTAGGGGTGGTCCGAGTAGCTCTTGCTTTGAGATCGGCTTCGAGTTTTAGAAGTTTGTCTTCTAATTCCTGACGTCGCCGTACCTCTCTTTGTAGATCCTTCTCAACTTCTCGTTGATGATGGGTTTCTTTTTCAATTTTCTTTAATCGATCTTGAAGCGCTTCTATCACTCCTGGATTTGATGAATTTTTATCCCCGTTGGATTTCGGAGCGTCTTTTAGCGTAGTGTCCGCGTTTTTGTGCGGTGTTCTATCCTCTAGATCTGAATCGTGGTCGTTGTCATGATCGTCTGTCATGGTGGTGGGATGACTTCCAGGTCCCCGGCAACGGCGCCAATGTTCCGAGGGTTACCTGAAACTGGAGGTCGATCTAGGACGAGATCTTCTGTACTGGTTGGTGCTGACGTGTCCGGCTGGTGAGTGGCGGTAGGAGCTGTCGTGTCCGACTTGTTGGACTGGCTGCACTGCTGATCCTTCGTCACCAGATGGTGGGGGGTACCTGCAAGGGACTCTGATGATTAAGTTAGCAAGGGTATTAAGCAGGCTTTTAGTAGAATCAGAGTATGAGTCATACCTGGGTGCTCCAGTGTATTTATAATGGTTGTAGAGTGACCTTTTTGGATAAGATAAGTTAGTTATCTTATCTTACCTTATCTTTGAGTTGAGGTCAGCTTATCTTTTAAGGGAACTGCCCTTATCTCTATAGGCTTTGATGCACGGAAAACTTGTCTCACAACAAATTTCCTTCGGCAAGTGTACCAAATTTGTCGTCAAGTAAAAACTCACAATAGAGTGAGGTCGAATCCCACAAGGATTGATTGATCAAGCAACTTTAATTATAGGAATGTTCTAGTTGAGCGAATCCAGAATTTGAGTTTAAAATTGCAGAAAAAAAAATTGCGGGAAGGTAATTGACAGAAAAGTAAATGCTAGAGTTAAAGAGCTGAAAGTAAATGACTGAAAGTAAAATGTAGAATTGTAAATGGGAATGGGAGAATTGCTCATAAAAGTAAATAACATAAATTAAAGAGAATAGGTAAGATCAGAAATGGGGAGTTCATTGGGCTTAGGAGATGTTGCATTCTCCGGATCAATTTCATTTTCATCTCTTCCTCAATCAATGCACTCATTGATCTCCTTGGCAATCTTAAGTGATTGAATTACAATTTTTTGTAATTCAATCTCTCAAATCTTGATCAATAGCCAATTCCTTGGTCAATTGCTCATGAGAAGAGATGAAGTATGGTCATTGATTATACCACATTCATTTCCCAAACCAAGTGTTGAGAGGATTATAGTCACATATCCATCCAAACCCAATTTGGTCTAGCATGAGAAAGCATTTCTAGCTTGATCTCTTCATTCCTCTTTCAATGTTCAAAAGATATCCATGTATGAATTGCTTCTTTTCCAAGATAACTACCCAATTGGATGAAGATCGAAAGCTTTCAAGTAAAATCAAGAGAAAAGATAGAAGAAGAATAATGAAAACTAGTATTGATCCATCAAATTACAACAGAGCTCCCTAACCCAATGAAAGGGATTTAGTTGTTCATAGCTCTGAAAAATGAAAACAAGGATGGAGAATACATGATGAAAACTAGAAGTGCAGAGAAAGTAAATACAGAGAGTAATTCTATGCCAAGAGGCTCCCTATAATTTCCAACCCCCTAAATAATTCAAAGCTACTCCTATATATACTACTCTTCTGTTTTTCTAGTTGATTCTTCAAGTCTTGGGTATGGGCCTTTGGATCTTAAGTTTGAAGCAGTTTTCTTCTTCATTGGGCTTAGCTTTGCTTGCAGAGAGAAAGTGTGAAGTGGGCAGAGACTTTAGCTCAGGACGTTAGTGGTGTTAACGTTTAAGTGTAAATGTGGGTTCCAGAACGTTAGTGACAATCACCTTTTTCACTAACGTTCCTCACCAAAGTTAAGAGCCACGTTAACTTCAACGTTAGTGGCACAAACGTTGCCACTAACGTTTCCACTATGTCCTTCGCACACGTTATTGAGACTCAACTTTTCCAATAACGTTGAGAGGTCTCCCCCTTCCCTGCGTTAGAGTCCACGTTAACTTAGTTAACGTGGCTCCTTTAACGTAGGCTTGCCAACCTTCGAGAACGTTAGTGGCACTTAACATTGTCACTAACGTTCCAATATGCCCCTTAGCTCCCACGTTAGAGTCCACTTTAACTAGGTTAACGTGGCTTCTAACGTGGCTTATGCTAGCCATCTCCAACGTTAGTGACAAAGTTGAGTGTCACTAACGTTGGTTCAACATTCCCTTATCCAAGTTAGCTTCCACGTTAACTAAGTTAACGTGGGAGTTAACGTGGCTCATGGTGGCATGTGTGGGCTCCTTCCAACGTTAGTGACAATGTTGGGTGTCACTAATGTTGGCGTCACCTCCCTTCCTCACGTTAGCTTCCACGTTAACTAGGTTAATGTGGGAGTTAACGTGGCCTAGTGTGACTTGGCCAACGTTAGTGATAATGTTAGATGTCACTAACGTTGGCTTCCCCCTTTCTTCTTAACGTTAGAGGCCACATTAAATAAGTTAACGTCGATTCTAACGTGGCCACTCATGATCTTGGTCCAACGTTAGTGATAATGTTAAGTGTCACTAACGTTGGCTCCATTTCTTTACTTCCACGTTAGAGTTCACGTTAACTTAGTTAATGTGACTCTTAACATGGGTAATGATGGCTTAGAGAGCATTATTGGCAATCACTTTTCTCATTAACTTTGTAAGTTACTCCCATTCCACGTTAGTGTTAACGTTAGTGTGACTAACGTAGCCACTAATGTGGTTCTTCTTTGCTTCCTTTGTCCTGAAATCAAGCAATAAAGTGCATCAAAGTTCTAGTCCAAGTCATGGGAAATGCAACATCCAATTTGTCCTTAAATTCATGCAAAATCCTCATGAAATCATGTAAAGTGCACAATGCATGCTTGAATCAAGATGTAAGTGAATATCTACCCAAAACTAGCTTATTTCCTAAGGAAATGCATGAAACTACCCTAAAAACAGTAAAAAAAAGGTCAGCGAAATTGGCCAAAATGCCCTGGCATCACAACACTAAACTTAAAGCTTGCTTGTCCCTAAGCAAGTACTGGAACAAGAGAATGATGAAAGGAATGCTAAGAGAAATGAGTCATTCTTGTGGAAGTCATGTCCCTGGTTTTATGGTGGTTTCATGCATAGAAACTTAGGTTCATTCCTGGCTTTCAGACCTTTTATTCATTGATCCTTTTGTTGTTATTTCAGGGCTTATTTGTGTTCTTAGGCTAAGTGTTCTGTGAGGGGGCAACTCTTTAAAATAAGCTTTCAGCCAACACTCCCGAACCAGTTGGTTCAAGGTGCTAGGTTTTGAAGCACCCCTAAGGACTTACTTGCTCAAGTCTCTCCCCCATACATACACACCACAGGCATATAGTTTATTTATTTTTCTTTTCTTGAGACCTTGGTGTCCAGCACCTCTTTGGGTTACTAAATGCTTTGTAGTGAGGGTTACTCTTGATAGTGGACTTTCAGCTGATAATCCCGAGTTAGTTAACCCAAGTTACCAAGTGATAAGGCACTCCTAAGAGCTTATTCATCCAAGTAGATCCCTCACACAGGAGCACCACATACACATGTCTCAAGATTAAAACCATTGGTGCCTAGCCTTATTGCTTACTATTTTTCTTTAATTCCTCAACTTTGATTGTTCTTTCCCTTTTTCTTAGTAGGATCTTCTTATTCATCTAGTCTCATGGGGTGTGTCTCAAGCATAGTATTCCTGACAGATAGTTGTCTTCCCACCTTATGGTTGAACCAACTTAGCTAACTTATGACCACACCACAAACTCATGAACTTACTCCATAGTATGAACTCCACTCTGGTCTTTTGAAAATACTCATTCTCTTTTCATTTGATTCAAAGGGACAGGTATACAAATAAGCAGAGTAAGGATGCAGTGACATAAGGACTAGCAATCATAGACCTCTTTAACCAAAAAAAAAAACTTAAAAGACGGAATTTAAAAAGGTTTAAACTGAAATGGAAGCAAGTTCTATTTCATACAAGATCTTCCTTATTTAAAGCATAGAGAAAGATAGACCAAAGAAGGAACTCCACCACCTTTTACTCTTGTGGATGTCCATGCTCTCCTTCTTGATTGCTTGTGCTCCCACTTCCCTTGCCTTTTCCAAGCAGCTTCTTCCAGAAGCCACCATCTTCCATCTTTTTCTTGAGTGTTTTCTTTTGCTGTTTCACCTTCCTCTCTTCTTGTTCTACGAAATCTTTTTGGACCTCATCATATGTAGGGATGGCATAGTGTAGATGATGCATATTACTGGACATGTAGTTCAACTTGGCTTGAGTGTTGACGTTGAACTCCTCCCGATGTAGTTGTCGTCCTTCATTAAGTACAGTGAACTCATTGAATGCTTTCATCTGGGCTATTTGTTGCTGATTGAGTTCCTGTAAATGCTTATCTTGACGTTCTTTCCTCTTAGTAACTTGGTGGATGGTTTGAGTGAGCTGGGAGTATTGTTCCTGTTGCTGCTCCATTTGTTGTTTCTTCCACTCTTCTTGTTGGCTCATCCAGTTTAATATTTGCTCTTGTCCTTCCATATGTCTCATCCTCAAATCTTCAATAGCTCTTAGAAGGTGATTCATATTCAAATCGGCTGGGTAAGGATGCTCTCCCTGTTGATATTCTTCCTGATGAGACTCCTCTTGGTGAGCTCCTTCCTTTGCTTTTAGTTTCCCTATTTGTGGCCTTCTTTGTTGCTGAGCAGGTGTAGTATAGGCCATACGCTGGGTTGTCACTAGCCTCCCTGGGTTCACCCAGTCTGGATTGCTATCCTCAAAGACCACCTTGGCCTTTGTGCACAATCGGAGAATGGTGCTGGGGTACCAAAGCCTGGCACCTGATTCAACCTTCTCAGCTAAATCTTGAATTTCCTCAGCTATAAGTTCATGCACGTTGATTTCTCCACCTTGTACTAGGCAATGTACCATAGTTGCTCGATTAATATTTACCTCTGAATTATTTGCAGCTGGGAGAATAGACCTCCTCACGAGTTTAAATCACCCATTGGCTTCTGGGCTAAGGTCTCCCCTCTTGATGAACCGGGGTCTCCCATCTCCATATCTTTCCCAGTCAGCTCCTGGTACACAAATGTCTTGCACAATCTGGTCATGATCAGGGTTGTTGTCTATTCTTGAATGATAACTCTCTTCTTCAAACGGTATGGACCACAGCTTTAATGCCCTCATGACTCTCATGGGACCAAAATCCACAATCTTTCCTCTCACAAAGCTTGTATATGACTCATCTGCCTTATCATATCGGACCGCATTTGCATAAAACTCTCTTATAAGATTTGCATTCACCCTAATGACCGGATCAGTAAGGAGCTCCCATCTTCTCTTTTCTACCTTCTATATGATTTTGGGACACTCATTTTTCCTCACTTGAAATCCCAGCTCATAAATGATTTCCTTATCCACCATCCATCCGTATTTCAATGCATGGTGCAAGCTTCTAAATCTCTTTTCATCATACGGGTGTTGCTCCATAGGTTCCTTTCCCTTCCTTCTTTTAGAGCTCGAAGATGCCATGAGTGAAGGTTAATGCGTGAAGTTAGCAGGGGTGTGGAGACTTTTGGTGTTTAGGGTTGAGTGTAATGAAGGGAGTGAAGGGGAACCCGAAATGGAGAGGTGTGAAGAGTGGGGTACGGAACAAGGATCACTTATATAGAGAGGTTGTGAGTAAATGGAGGGTGTGGATTGATGGAGTGGACGGTTGGGGTTGTGCATGTAGAAAAGACAAGGATCATCACTTTATGAATGAGATTGCTCAGTCTCCAAGGGTCCCATTTTTTTCGATGTTGCATGGCAACATTTTCCAATGACTTCCCTTTTTAGAACAAGTGTATAGTCCTTCCTTTTGTACTGTCCGAACCTTCTTCCTTTAATCGTCCAATCTATCTCTTTCAATGCTCCTTTTCTTTTCCCTATAAAAAAATAAAATAAGAAAAATCAATATCATAAAAAGTTTTTAAACTTTTCGGCTAGAATGATATAGAGAAGAAAAGATTTTGCTTATTCATGAACTCCAACTAACGAACTAACTGTGTATCCTTATATGTACATTGGTGGCACCATGGGGTGACACCAAACTTAGTTTGGAGCACTGTGATGAAAAGTTCTGTTCAAAGCTCCAAGACTAGCATGCTCTCTGTTGCATTCATGCTTTCTTGGTACGCTTTGAACAGCAAACTTGTTCTTCACTATATACTGCAGTATAAGGACTTCACCAAGTTTGGGTTAGAATTCATGAATATTGACTTATTCACTAGTAAAAGCTAATAAAACATGGGTTGCCTCCCATGAAGCGCTTCTTTAGCGTCACTAGCTTGACGTTTCTCCTTCATCAGGGAGGTTGATAATGCTTCAAGTCCTCCCCTCTTGCCTTGGACTTATATCCATTGGTTGTATCAATGATCTCTACATGTTCCAAGGAGAGAACTCTGTTGATAGTGAAGACCTTAGGTAACTGAGATGGTACAGTGGGGAGATTAGGGGGGATATCTGGGAAGTAAGCTGAGATCACTTTATCTCCTAGAGAGAAGCCTTTCATAGGGATCTTCTTGTTCCTCCACCCCCTTGGTACCTTCTTCTTTGTCCCTTTTAATGCTGCCTTGCTCTTGGTGACTTCTTCTTCTAAGTGAATTTTATTGTTGTCTTCACATGCCTCTGGTGGTTTAGGTTCTTCCAGCTTCTCCTAGGGCTGTGACGATTGCTGTTTGCCTTGTTCATCATTCAGTGGGGTTCTCAGATGTGTTGGTGGTGCCTTAGTGCTTGTTTCCTCTGTCAGCATCTCATTATGATCATTCTTTGGTTCTTTATTTTCTTGGTCTGCTTCTTGTGAAGGTTTGAAGACATTAAAGATGAGTCGTTCATCATGGATCCTCAATATTAGCTCCCCTCGCTCCACATCTATGAGTGCTCTGGCTGTAGCTAGGAATGGTCTTCCCAATATGATCGGGTGAGTGTGACTCTCTTCCATGTCCAAGATGACAAAGTCTGTGGGAAGAAAGTATTTCCCCACCTTTAACAACACGTTTTCCACCACCCCTCTTGCTTGTTTTTGAGTTTTATCAGCCAGCCTGATGACTACATCTGTGGGCAATATCTCATTGATCTGCAGCCTCTTCACCAAGGATAAGGGCATTAAGTTGATGCTTGCTCCCAAATCGCAGAGTGCTCTATCAAACATTGTTTCCCCTATGGCACAGGGGACATGAAAACTCCCTGGATCTTTTCTTTTCGTTGGTAACTACGGTTGAATGAGGGCACTGCACTCCTTGTTCATTACTATAGTTTGCCCTCCCTTGAGTGAGCTTTTCCTGGGAAGCAGCTCCTTCATATACTTGATGTACGCAGGCATTTGTTGGATAGTCTTGATGAATGGTATGTTCACATGCAGAGATGCAAACAAGTCCAGAAATCTTGAGTATATTCTCTTTTCCACAGCACCATTGAGCAGCTGGAGAAAAGGTGCATAGAGTCTCAGCAGCTCCTGTTTTGAGATTTTTGGTTCTTGGTACTCTTTTTCCTCCTTCTCTGCCGAGGTATCTTCAGGTTATTCTGACAGCTTGCTTGGCTTGTCCTCAGTCTCCTTATCACTTACAGTGACCATCTTGCAATCTTCCCATCTTACCTTTTTTGTTTCACCTCTCGGATTCTTCTCTGTGTCACTTGGGAATCCATCTGTGGGTTTGGGAATTTGCTCAGAGAGATACCCCACTTGAGATTCTAACCTCTTGATTGTGTCTCCTTGGTTCTTGAAACTGGCTCGCACTTCCTCCTTGAAAACCTTGTTGTCTTGAATCTCCTTGCTTATGCCTTCAAGTAGATTCTCAATCCTTGAGATTCTTTCATCAAATGATGATAGGTCAGGCTGAGTAGGGTTATTCTGGCCTTGATATGAATGTGGGGAGGTGTTGTTATGGGGGTGTTGATATGGTCTAGATGTGAAGTGTTGGTGGGCTGCATTGTTTGGATTTGGGCGTCTTTGATCAAGGCTTTGGTCTTGTTGATTTCCCCACCCAAAGTTTGGGTGATTCCTCCATCCAGGGTTGTAGGTCTTGGAGTATGGATCATGGTTTTGCCTAGGTGAATTCCCAATGTAGTTGGCTTGCTCCTGACTATCCTCTGCTTCTTCGTTCACTCCTTCTTGGGTTGTTGATGAAGTGGAGATTGCTGCTACTTGGTTCCTCTCCATCTTCTTGGTGAGGTCAGCCAGCTGCTGGGTAATGAGCTTGTTTTGGGCCAACAGAGCATCTACATTGTTTAACTCCATTACTCCTCTTGTGTTCCCTCTTTCGGAAGCATAGAAGTAGTCGTTCTCTGCTACTATTTCAATGACATCTATGGCTTCCTCAATGGTCTTCTTCTTGTTCAAAGATCCTCCGGATGAATGGTCCACGGCCTTCTTTGACTCATAAGAGAGCCCTTCATAGAAAATGTGCAGCTGCACCCATTCATTGAACATATCTGGTGGGCACCTCCTTGTTAGGTCTTTAAACCTCTCCCATGCTTCATATAGAGTCTCACCATCTTGTTGCCTGAAAGTTTGGACCTCAACTCTCAGCCTATTGATTCATTGAGAAGGGTAAAATCTTGCTAAGAATTTGTTCACCACATCTTCCCAAGTTGTCAAGCTTTCCCTTGGGAAAGACTCCAGCCACTTGGCTGCCTTATCCTTGAGTGAGAATAGAAATAAGAGTAGTCTATAGGCGTCAGGATGAACACCATTAGACTTCACTGTGTCACATATTCTCAGGAAGGTAGTTAAATGTTGATTGGGGTCCTTTTGGACACTCCCTCCGAACGAACAGTTGTTCTGAACAAGGGTGATGAGCTGTGGTTTTAGTTCAAAATTGTTGGCCTGAATGGTAGGCTTTTGAATGCTACTTCCACAGTTTCCTGGGTTTGGATTGATGTAAGAGCCTAAAACTCTTCTATCCTCCCCAGCATGATTTGCTCGACCTCTTCCGCCATGGTTGTGAGCTTCTTCTTCGTGATGGTTTTCCATGTTTTCTTCCATGTTTGGTTCAAAGTATTCCTCAAAGTGTTCCTCCTCTTCTTCAGCACCAACTACACGTTTTTCTCTTGCCTCCCTCCTTAGTCTAAGGAAGGTTCTCTCAGGTTCAGATTCAAAGGAAGTTAAAGCCCCGCTTCTTCTCCCTGTCATACAACCAACAAGTACAAGCAAAGAGAATAGGTGCAGAAAGTATATCTATCAGAATTACTGTTAGTGTTAGTGATGCAATATATCAAACAGTTAGTGGGTTAGTGAGATGACTGGTAAATAACAAAGAAAAAGTAGGGAGAAGGGAAGAAATTAACTAAAACAGAAAGTAAATGACTCAAAAAAAATTTAAATCAAACAAAAATAAAATGCTCAATCTAGTTATCCTCCAATCTAATCATTGTTGATGCACAATCAATCCACGGCAACGGCGCCATAAACTTGATGCACGAAAAACTTGTCTCACAACAAATTTCCTTCGGCAAGTGTACCGAATTTGTCGTCAAGTAAAAACTCACAATAGAGTGAGGTCGAATCCTACAAGGATTGATTGATCAAGCAACTTTAATTAGAGGAATGTTCTAGTTGAGCGAATCCAGAATTTGAGTTGAGAATTGCAGAAAATAAAATGGCGAGAAGGTAATTGACAGAAAAGTAAATGCTAGAGTTAAAGAGCTGAAAGTAAATGACTGAAAGTAAATTACAGAATTGTAAATGGGAATGGGGGAATTGCTCATAAAAGTAAATAACAGAAATTAAAGAGAATGGGTAAGATCAGAAATGGGGAGTTCATTGGGCTTAGGAGATATTGCATTCTCCGGATCAATTTCATTTTTATCTCTTCCTCAATCAATGCACTCATTGATCTTCTTGGCAATCTTAAGTGATTGAATTACAATTTCTTGTAATTCAATCTCTCAAATCTTGATCAATAGCCAATTCCTTGGTCAATTGCTCATGAGAAGAGATGAAGTATGGTCACTGATTATACCACATGCATTTCCCAAACCAAGTGTTGAGAGGATTATAGTCACATATCCATCCAAACCCAATTTGGTCCAGCATGAGAAAGCATTTCTAGCTTGATCTCTTCATTCCTCTTTCAAGGTTCAAAAGAGATCCAAGTATGAATAGCTTCTTTTCCAAGATAACTACCCAATTGGATGAAGATCGAAAGCTTTCAAGTAAAATCAAGAGAAAAGATAGAAGAAGAATAATGAAAACTAGTATTAATCCATCAAATTACAACAGAGCTCCCTAACCCAATGAAAGGGGTTTAGTTGTTCATAGCTCTAGAAAATGAAAACAAGGATGGAGAATACATGATGAAAACTAGAAGTGCAGAGAAAGTAAATACATAGAGTAATTCTATACCAAGAGGCTCCCTATAATTTCCAACCCCCTAAATAATTCAAAGCTACTCCTATATATACTACTCTTCTGTTCTTCTAGTTGATTCTTCAAGTCTTGGGTATGGGCCTTTGCATCTTGCGTTTGAAGCATTTTTCTTCTTCATTGGGCTTAGCTTTGCTTGCAGAGAGAAAGTGTGAAGTGGGCAGAGACTTTAGCTCAGGACGTTAGTGGTGTTAACATTTAAGTGAAAATGTAGGTTCGAAAACGTTAGTGACAATCACCTTTTTCACTAACGTTCCTCACCAAAGTTAAGAGCCACGTTAACTTCAACGTTAGTGGCACAAACATTGCCACTAACGTTTCCACTATGTCCTTCGCACACGTTATTGGGACTCAACTTTCCCAATAACGTTGAGAGGTCTCCCCCTTCCCTGCGTTAGAGTCCACGTTGACTTAGTTAACGTGGCTCCTTTAACGTAGGCTTGCCAACCTTCGAGAAGGTTAGTGGCACTTAACATTGTCACTAATGTTCCAATGTGCCCCTTAGCTCCCACGTTAGAGTCCACGTTAACTAGGTTAACGTGGCTTCTAACGTGGCTTATGCTAGCCATCTCCAACGTTAGTGACAAAGTTGAGTGTCACTAATATTGGTTCAACATTCCCTTATCCACATTAGCTTCCACGTTAACTAAGTTAACGTGGGAGTTAACGTGGCTCATGGTGGCATGTGTGGGCTCCTTCCAACGTTAGTGACAATGTTGGGTGTCACTAACGTTGGCGTCACCTCCCTTCCTCACGTTAGCTTCCACGTTAACTAGGTTAACGTGGGAGTTAACGTGGCCTAGTGTGACTTGGCCAACATTAGTGATAATGTTAGATGTCACTAACGTTGGCTTCCCCCTTTCTTCTTAACGTTAGAGGCCACGTTAACTAAGTTAACGTGGACTCTAACGTGGCCACTCATGATCTTGGTCCAACGTTAGTGATAATGTTAAATGTCACTAACGTTGGCTCCATTTCTTTACTTCCACGTTAGAGTTCACGTTAACTTAGTTAACGTGACTCTTAACGTGGGTAATGATGGCTTCGAGAGCGTTATTGGCAATCACTTTTCTCAATAACTTTGCAAGTTACTCCCATTCCACGTTAGTCTTAACGTTAGTGTGACTAACGTAGCCACTAATATGGTTCTTCTTTGCTTCTTTTGTCCTGAAATCAAGCAATAAAGTGCATCAAAGTTCTAGTCCAAGTCATGGGAAATGCAACATCCAATTTGTCCTTAAATTCATGCAAAATCCTCATGAAATCATGTAAAGTGCACAATGCATGCTTGAATCAAGATGTAAGTGAATATCTACCCAAAACTAGCTTATTTCCTAAGGAAATGCATGAAACTACCCTAAAAACAGTAAAGAAAAGGTCAGTAAAACTGGCCAAAATGCCCTGGCATCAGGCTTGGACTGCCTTTGGATTTGGGTCGTGTTCCTCTATTTGGGCCCCTTACTGGGCTTTCCTGTCGATTCCACCGATCTCTTTGAGAAGAGGTCAGATAGCCTGACCTGAAGAGGTCGGTCGCTTTATTACTGAACATCCCGGATCAGATAGCTCGACCCAGGGTATGAACAAAATGGAAGTAGAAAAATAAACAATAATTAAAACGTTTATTTATTTATTTATTTAATCTGAAATTAAAATTAGTTAATTTAAAGGAATAAAATTCGAAAAAGAAGAAAGAAAAGTAGAAGAGGAGATTTTGAAAATTAGGAGACAGAAGAGTTAGTATGGAAGTTTTGAAAAAGAAGAGAGAGAAGATATGTAATTAATTAAGAAAAGATTTGAATTTAAGATTTGAGATTTGAAAATTAAAATTAAATTTTGAAACTTGAAATTGAAAATTGAAGTTTTGAAATTTGATATTTGAATTATAAATTTTGAAATTTGAATTTTTAAATTTTGAAAAAGATTTGAAATTTGAAAAGATTTAATTTTGAAAATTTGAAATTTGAAATTTAAATTTTGGATTTTGGAATTAAATTTTGAAATTTGAAATTTAAATTTTTGAATTTTGAAAGTTAAAATTTTAAATTTGAAATAAGATGAGATAAGAGTTTAAAAAAAAGATATGATTTTTGAAAAAGATATGATTTTTGAAAAGAATTGATTTTTGAAATTTAAAGCTAAGATAAGATAAGATGAAAATTTAAAATTGAAATCCGAATTTTTTTAATTAAAAATTTCAAAAATTAATAAAAAATAAAGATAGAAAACATATTTTTTTATTTTTGAATTTAATGATGAAAGAGAAAAATATGTAAAAGACACAAAACTAAAAATTTTTAGATCTAGTGCACCTTATTTTCGAAAATTTTGGAGGGAAATACAAAGGAATACCAAACTTAAAAATTTTAAGATCAAAACTCAAAGAAGACACAAAAACAATTTGAAGACTAACAAGAACACAAAAAACAAGACTCAAACACAAAGAACACAAGAACATAAAAAGGACACCAAACTTAACATTTTTAGAAAATCAAAGACAAATTTTCAAAAAAATAAAGAAAAACAAAAGAGGACACCAAACTTAAAGATTTGACACAAGATTTAACCAAAGAAAATATTTTTAAAATTTTTTTTGAAAGAAAGACTCAAAGAAAATGAAGAACTCAACAAGAATAAACACAAAAAACTCAAACCAAGATAAAAAATTGAACAAAGAAAAGAAAAATATTTTTGAAAAGCTTTTTAAATTTTTTGAAAAATAAAGAAGATAAAAATAAAAATAAAAGACTCAACGAAAATAAAAAAAACTCAATTAAAAATGATCAAGAAATAAAGTAACCGATCTAGGGAGCAAGACAATTCTTCAGTTTGTCGAAACTCAAACAGTTCCCGACAACGGTACCAAAAACTTGGTAGCACGAATCCCCACACCTTCATACTGTTGTTCCAGAAAGTGTACTGGGTTATCCAAGTAATACCTGAGTGAGTCAGGGTCGATCCCACGAGGATTTTTGGTTTGAAGCAAGCTATGGTTATCCTGCAGATCTTATTCAGGTGAAATCAAGAAGTTGTTGGATTGAGACTTAATTGCATTAAGAGAAATATGAGAGAAAGGTATCAGGTATTTTTTCAATGAAATCAATAAAAGGGTTATAATTGAGGATTGGAGTTGCTTAGCCTTTCTGAATTAACTCTGGTATTACTATCTGCTTTGCTTGTGAGTGATCCCTTCAATGGCAGGCTATAAGTGATTGGCGCCTTTATTGAGAGATCGTCAATAATTCTCTGGATCTGAACCCCAGTGTTAGTGTGGATCCATCTCTGCTTGAGGGTGAAGCACGTACAGTCCATTCTCCTTAATGATCCTACTCAAAATGCCACAGACAAGGTCGGATTTTCCGGATCAGAGAATACTGCATTATTGGGTTCTAGCCTCTACCACAGAGACCCTAATCTCCCCATAAATTGGCTGAACTGGTGTCTCGAAAAGTCTCCAACGAAGTCGTGGATTATCTGTCTGAGAGATGTATGATTCAAGTTAGCGGTTAGTGCTTTCCACTGAAGTATTCACACGAACCCAAGTAGACGCGGGTGTTTGTCAGGCACTTTCATCTTAGTATGATGAATAGAGCTGATTGTCACTGATCATCCTATTCACCATGTTGAAGTATGAATATACTTTTTAGAATTGATCACATAGGGATCGAAGAAAAACAATAATACTTTTATTAATTCATAGGACTCAGCAGGGCTCCTCCCCTCAACCTAGGAGGTTTAGAAACTCATACTAAAAGGAAATACAATGTATGAAACGAAAATATGATGAATGATGGTAAAGAGTTGTTCGAATAACATGAATCAAATCACTTAAATACTAAACTAATGACTTATAAGGGTAAAATAGTCTTTTTAGTGCTAAAATCCACTTGTGGAGCCCACTTGGTGAGTGTGTGGGCTGAGTTTTGGTGAGATCCATGTGCTATGAGGCTCCTAGGGTGTGAAACGTTGGCTAGGGGGTCCTCTCTGGGCGTTTGGACGCTAGGCTCTGCTCCTTGGGCGTTAGATGGCACGAAAGGGGCAGAAGGCTGGCGTTGAATGCCAGTTTTAGGCCTTCTAATTCGAAGCAAAGTATGAACTATTATATATTTATGGAAATCTCTTGAAGTCAGCTTTCCATAGCCATTGAGAACGCTCCATTTGGATTTCTACAGCTCCAGAAAAGCTCTTCTGAATGCAAGGAGGTCAGATCTATATAGCATCTGCAGTGCTTTCTCCGTCACTGAATCAGACTTTTGCTCCAACTCCTCAATTTCAGCCAAAAATTACCTGAAATTGTATAAAAACACACAAACTTTGAGTAGAATCTAGAAATGTGAATTTAACACTAAAACATGTAAAAACTTAATAAAAACTAAACAAAACATATTAAAAACTATATGAAAACTATGCCAAAAAGTGTATAAAATATCCGCTCATCACAACTTCACACCACAAGCATTTAGTTAGGGGAAGCAGCTCATTTGAACTTTCTTGGCCAATATTTTGTTTCTTTATACCCTCCTAACCATTGATGCTTAAAGGCTTGGATCCTTGCTCTTGCCTTTTGGTTTTAAGAGCTTTTGGCTTTTTCTCTCTTCTTTTTTTTTTCTTTTTTTTTGTTTTCTTTTTTCTCTTTTTTTTTGCTGCTTTTTCTTTCTTCAAGAATTAATCTTTTGTATTTTTTCATATCACCACTAATACTTTTCCTTTTTCAACAATCTTTTAAGAGCCAACACACTTTATTCCAACATCAAATATGCACTGTTAACTCATGCATTCAGAAAGTAAAAGCAAGGCCACCATATCAAATAATTGGACTATTCTTATTATATAACTCGAAATTATGTATCTCACTTTTTTTTCAAATAAATTTTTATTTTAAGCATGGTGAGAGATATATGGAATATTTCATAGCTTAAAACAAAACAGGAAGATGATCATGCACTAGAAACAGGAAACAGACAATAGGATAAAACACACTGGAAAAACAGAAAATATAACATAAAAATAACATAAGCAAGGGGATAATGGAACGTGACCACCTTAGTGATGGCGGCTACTGCTTCCTCTAGTGGATCGAATGGAGCGTTTAAGTTCCTTTATGTATTATCCTTGTCTTAGTTGCTCTTTCCTAAAGGCTCTTTGATCCTCTCTTATTTCATGAAAGATAGTGGATTGCTCTTAGTGCTCAAACCTCAGCTGATCCATGTTGGAGTTCAATTCTCCTAGAGAGGTGTTCAGTTGGTCCCAATAGTTTTGGGGAGGAAAATATATCCCTTGTGGCATCTCAGGGATTTCTTGTTGAGGCGGTTGTACATGCTCTTGTTGTGGTGCGTGTGCAAGCTCTCTAACATGCTCCATCCTTCTTTTAGTGATGGACTTGTCCTCATCTATGGGATGTCTTCTTCTATGACAATTCCAGCTAAATTCCATAGGTGACAGATGATATGTGGGAATGCCAGCCTCGCTTGGGTGGAGGGCTTTTTTGCCACCTTGTACAGCTCTTGAGGTATTACCTCATGTACTTCTACCTCATTCCCAAGCATAATGCAGTGAATCATTATTGCTCGGTCTATGGTAACCTCAAAATGGATACTTGTTGGGATGATAGAGCGTTGGATAAATTCCAACCATCCTCTTGCCACGGGTTTGAGGTCAAGCCTACCTAGTTGGTATGGCGTACCTTGCGCATTCTTCCTCCATTGTGCTCCTTTCACACAAATGTCCGTAAGCACTTAGACCAACCTTTGGCCAGTATTGACCCTTCTAGTTTAAGAGTGTGGGTCTCCTAGCATTTGTGGTAATTTGAGTGCCACTCTTACACTCTCCAAACTGAAATCTAAGAGTCTCTCTCGGACCATGGTGCGCCAATTCTTGGGGCTTGGGTTCACACTTGTATCATGCCTTTTAGTGACCCATGCATTGGCATAGAACTCTTGCACCATTAAGATTCCAACATTTGGGATAGGATTGGTTAGAACTTTCCAATATCTCCTCCAAATTTCTTGTTGGATTTCTGGGTACTCATCCTTTTTTAGCCTAAAGGGGACTTTAAGGATCACTCTTTTCTTTGCCACTACTTCATAGAAGTGGTCTTGATGAGCCTTGGTGAGGAATCTTTTCATTTTCCACGGTCCGAAGGCAGAACCTTTCTTTTTCTGGAGGACTCTCCCAATTTGAGTGCCATGAGTGTGAATAGATAGCAAAAAGCAAAGCTTTTCCAACACCAAACTTTGCTCATCCTCGAGCAAAATAACAAATGTAGAAGAGAATAGTAGAAGAAAGAAGAAACAGATGGAGAATACAGGGGGAAGAGGCTTCAGCTGTGTGTGTGGAAAAGGGAAGAAGAATGTAGTGTAGAATGTAGAGTTGGGAGAGATGACAGGGATGAGGTTGTGTGTGTATGAAGGGTGGAAGGAGAGGGTATTTATAGGGGAGGGTGGGTTAGAGTTTGGCAATGGGGGAAGGGAAAATGGGTGGGAAGGTTTTAAATTTAAAGTGGGTGAGGGTTGATGGGAGTTATGATGGGATTAGAGAAGTGTGTGGATTGGGAAGAGGGAAAGTGGGGTGTGGTTTCAAGGTATAGAAAGGAGAGAGAGAGAGTGAGGTAGGTGGGGTAGTGGAGATTCTGTGGGGCCCACTAGTCTTGAGAGGCTAGGGAATTCAATTCCTGCCCCTTTGTGGGCGTTGGACATCCAGCCTTGCCCCTTAGCTGGCGTTCAACGCTAGCTTCTGCTCCCCATGGGGCATTTGAATGCCAGGGACTCCTTTCCTGGCATTCAACGCCAGGTCTCTGCTCTCTGTAGGGCATTGAATGCCCTTGCTACCTTCAGGGTGGCATTCAACGCCAAGTCTTTGCCCCCTGTAGAGTGTTGGACGACCATGATGCCCTCTGGATGGCGTTCAATGCCAGCGAGGGGTCTTCCCAGGGTGTTCTGCTCGTCTTCTTCCACTGTACTTATTTCTGTTCTAAGTACTATACATGATCACAAACATTTAAAGCAAAGAAAACAATGCTGAAAATAGACTTAACAAAACTCAAATGGAAACAAACTAAAATAAAGAAAAACATAAATACTCTACTCATGGTCGGGTTGCATCCCAACAAGTGCTTCTTTACCGTCACTAGCTTGACGGACAACTCCTTTACGGAGAATGATAGGGGCTCAGAATTTCACCCCTTATAGTGAACTTCTTTCCTGTGCTCTCATGGATGAGCTCCACATGTTCTAGAGACAAGATCCTATTCACAGTGTGTGGAATATCAACACTCTCATTGAACGCCAGAACTTGGTCCTCGTTGGGCATTGAACGCCTAGCCACTCCCTTGCTGGCATTCAATGCTAGAAGCTCCTCTTTAGATTTGGCTTCAGCTTCTATAGTGAGGGCTATGCACTCTTCTCTTGGGGTTACTTCAGTATTGGTTGGAAGAGTCCTAGAGGGGATCTCAGGGATGCTCTTGCTCAGCTGACCAATCTGTACCTCCAAATTCCTGATGGAGGACCTAGTCTCTGTCATGAAACTGTGAGTGGTCTTAGAGAGATCAAAGACTATAGTGGCTAAGTCAGAGAGACTCTGCTTAGAAGTCTCCATCTGTTATTGAGAAGGTGGGAATGGTCTGTTATTAACGTGGGCTCTAACGTGGGAACGAAGGGGGCTTTTCAAAGTTATTGGGAATGTTAAGTCTCAATAACGTGTGCGAAGGACTTAGAGGCAACGTTAGTGGCAACGTTTATGCCACTAAACGTTGAAGTTAACATGGCTTTTACTTAGGAACGTTAGTGAGAAAGTTGATTATCACTAACGTTTTCGAACTCATATTTTCACTAAACGTTAACACCCCTAACATCCTGAGCTAAAGTCTCTGCCCACTTCACACTTTCTCTCTGCAAGTAAAGCCAAGCCCAAATGAAGAAGAGAACTGCTTCAAACTCAAGATCCAAAGGCCCAAGACTTGAAGAGCCAACTAGAAGCTGAGAAAAGTAGTATATATAGGAGTAGCTTTGAATTGTTTAAAAAAAGGGTTCAAAAAGTTGGAAAAGAGAACTACTCTCTGTATTTTACCTTCTCTGTATTTTCTAGTTTTATGATGTATTATCCATCTTTGTTTTCATTTTCTAGAGCTATGAACAACTAAACCCCTTTCATTGGGTTAGGGAGCTCTGTTGTAATTTGATGGATCAATACTAATTTTCATTATTCTTCTTCTATCTTTTCTCTTGATTTTACTTGAAAGCTTTCGATCTTCATCCAATTGGGTAGTTATCTTGGAAAAGAAGCTATTCAAACTTGGATCTCTTCTGAACCTTGAAAGAGGAATGAAGAGATCAAGTTAGAAATGCTTTCTCATGCTGGACCAAATTGGGTTTGGATGGGTATGTGACTATAACCCTCTCAATACTTGATTTGGGAAATGCATGTGGTATAATCAGTGACCATACTTCATCTCTTCTCATGAGCAATTGACCAAGGAATTGGCTATTGATCAAGATTTGTGAGATTGAATTTGTAATTCAATCAATTAAGATTGCCAAGGAGATCAATGAGAGCATTGATTGAGAAAGAGATGAAAATGAACTTGATCCGGAGAATTGCAACATCTCCTAAGCCCAATGAACTCCCCATCTCTGATCTTACCCATTCTCTTTCATTTCTGCCATTTACTTTTATGAGCAAATCCCCTATTCCCATTTACAATTCTGCAATTTAATTTCAGTCATTTACTTCCAGTCCTTTAATTCTAGCATTTACTTTTCTGTTATTTACATTCCCGCCATTTTATTTTCTGCAATTCTCAACCCAAATTTTGGATTCGCTCAACTAGAACATTCTTCTAATTAAAGTTGCTTGATCAATCAATCCCTGTGGGATTCGACCTCACTCTATTGTGAGTTTTTACTTGACGACAAATTTGGTACACTTGCTGAAGGAAATTTGTTGAGAGACAGTTTCCACCCGCATCAGTTTATACTTTGCCCGAGATTTGATGGCCCAAACTTGCATTAAAAGCCAGCCAAAAACTTTCTGGCGTAAAACACCAGAACTGGCATACTTTTCGGCGTTAAACACCCATTTTGGCACCCAGGGTGGCGTTTAACTCCAATATGAGGCATATACACGTGGAAGCTTGAAAGCTCAGCCCAAACACTCACCAAGTGGGCCCGAAAATTGGAATTCTGCACTATCTACACCTAGTTACCCATTTTCTGTAACCCTAAGTTACTAGTTTAGTATAAAAACTACTTTTAGAAATTCATTTTAGCACCTTATGACATTTTACACTTCATATTGTATCTTCTATGGCATGAGTCTCTAAACTCCATAGGTGGGGGTGAGGAGCTCTGCTGTGTTTCAATGGATTAACGCAATTACCACTGTTTTCTATTCAATCACGCTTGATTCTATTCTAAGATACTCGCTCGTACTTCAATATGGAGAATATGATGATCCATGACACTCATCATTATCCTCAACCACATGAACGTGTGCTTGATAACCACTTCGTTCTATCTGAGCTCAATGTAGTCATTGGGCGACAGCTTAAGTGCGTATCTCTTGGGTTTCTGATCCACAGACCGTGTCCGGAGGTTAGAACCTTCGTGGTATAGGCTAGAACCAATTGGCAGCATTCTTGGGATTCTGAAAGTCTAAACCTTGTCTGTGGTATTCCAAGTAGGATCTGGGAAGGATGATTGTGACGAGCTTCAAACCTGCGAATGTTGGGCGCAGTGACAGTGTGCAAAAGGACAAGGGTCCTATTCCGACGCTAGTGGGAACCGACAGATGATTAGCCGTGCAGAGATCGTACCTGGTATTTTTCATCTGAGAGGATCATAAAGCTTGCCATTGAAGGAAGCCATGCGTGTTTGGAGAAGAAGACAGTAGGAAAGCAGAGATTCAGATGACAGAGCATCTCCGGAACTATTTATTTCATGTTATTTATTTTTCATAAATACAATTACTCTTATCATTAATCTCCTGACTAAGATTTACAAAATAACCATAGTTTGCTTTAAGCCAACAATCTCCGTTGGATCGACCCTTACTCATGTAAGGTATTACTTGGACGACCCAGTGCACTAGCTGGTTAGTTGTGCAGAGTTGTGAAAAGTGTAATCACAACTTCGTGCAACAAGTTTTTGGCACCGTTGCCGATGATTGTTCGAGTTTGGACAACTGATGGTTCATCTTGTTGCTTAGATTAGGAAGAATTTACCCTTTTGGTTGGTTTAGAGTCACTAAATTTGAGTCTTTTATTTTCTTTTCAAAAATCTTTCAAAAATTTTTATTTTTCTTTATTAATCTATAATTTGTCTTTGAGTCTTTTATTATTGTTCTTGTTAAAATTTTTAAAATCCTTGTTTTATTTTTCTAAATTTCTTTACGAGATTTTTAATAAATAAATAAAAACCAATAACCTCATAATTTAGTCTTCTGTCTGAGTTTGGTTTCATGTTTTAAGTTTGGTGTCAATTGCATGCCTTTATTTTTCTTTCAATTTTTCGAATTACATGTTCTTAGTTCTTTCTTGATCTTCAAGTTGTTTTTATTTATTTTCCTTATTTGATCTTTAGTTTTTCTTGTGCATTTCTGAATTATTAGTGTCCAAAGTATAAAAATTTTTAAGTTTGGTGTTCTTTGTATTTTTATTTTCTTAAAGATTTCCAAAATTTCTTCTCGGTGTTCATCTTGATCTTCAAAGTGTTCTTGGTGTTCATCTTGACATTCAAAGTTTTCTTGTTTGTTTTCTTTATTTTGATCTAAAAATTTTAAGTTTGGTGTCATTTTATTGTTTTTCTCTTTCCTCGTTAAATTCAAAAAATATCTTTTCTCTTTATTTTAATTGAATTTTTGAAATTTACAAAAAAAAAATTCAGATTTTTATTTTAAAGTTTTTATCTTATCTTATCTTAGTTTTAAAATTTCAAAATTCTATCTTATCTTATTTCAAATTCAAATTTCAAATTTCAATTAAATTCCAAAATTCAAATTCAAATTTCAAAATTTAAATTTAAAATTTTAAAAATCAAATCTTTTCAAAATTTAAAATTTTTTTCAAATCCTTATCTTATATTGTTGACTTTTTGAAAATTCAAAATTCAGAACAAATTACTGAACTCAATCAGCAACTATTTCCTATAACAAAATAGTTAGCAGAATTTAAAGAGATGCTACAAGAAACCAAAGATGCTAACCAGAATATGGAAAAACAATTGAATCAGACAAGGCAACAGTTATCTAAACAGATAACAGAAGAATGCCAAGCTGTTCAATTAAGGAGTGGGAAGATATTGAATGTCTCAACTCAAGGAAGTAGAAAGCCAAGAAAGGAACAACTGAAAGAGGATGACCAAGCCACTGCCCAAAATCGCTCTGAGGACAGTAAGAGCCCAGAGAGGAATGATTCTGGCATTCAAATGCCAGAAAAGGGTGAAAAACTGGCGTTAAACTCCCAATGGAGTGCCAATTATGGCATTCAAATGCCAGAAAAGGGTGGTAACCTGGCGTTAAATGCCTACAAAGCACCCAGTTCTGGCGTTCAAACGCCAACAAGGGATCAGACACCTGCAAGTGCTGATAACAACCCCCTTAGACAGGCTTCTCGAACCACTTCTGTAGGAAATAAACCTGCAGCAACTAAGGTTGAAGAATATAAGACCAAGATGCCTTATCCTCATAAACTCTGCCAAGTGGAACAGGATAAACAATTTTCCCGCTTTGCAGACTATCTCAGTACTCTTGAAA
The DNA here is from genome assembly GCF_003086295.3 of Arachis hypogaea. Classification (NCBI taxonomy): domain Eukaryota; kingdom Viridiplantae; phylum Streptophyta; class Magnoliopsida; order Fabales; family Fabaceae; genus Arachis; species Arachis hypogaea. The sequence continues at coordinate 49,263,927 of NC_092047.1, forward strand.
TAAAGATTCTGTTTGTAGAGGCACTTGAGCAAATACCCTCTTATGCTAAGTTCATGAAAGAGATCATAAGTCATAAGAAGGATTGGAGAGAAACTGAAAAAGTTTTCCTCACTGAAGAATGCAGTGCAGTCATTCTGAAAAGCTTACCAGAGAAGCTTAAAGATCCCAGAAGCTTTATGATACCATTTACATTAGAGGGTGCTTGTACCAAGACAGCTCTATGTTATCTTAGGGCAAGTATCAACCTAATACCTACATCCACTATCAAAAAGCTTGGTTTGACTGATGAGGTGAAAACAACCCAGATATGCCTCCAACTTGCTGATGGCTCCATTAAGATTCCATCAGGCGTAATTGAGGACATGATTGTCAAGGTTGGACCATTTGCCTTTCCCACTGACTTTGTAGTGCTGGAAATGGAGGAGCATAAGAGTGCAACTCTCATTCTAGGAAGACCTTTCCTAGCAACTGGACGAAGCCTCATTGACGTCCAAAAAGGGGAGATAACCCTGAGAGTCAATGAGGATGAGTTTAAGTTGAATGCTGTCAAAGCTATGCAGCATCCAGACACATCAAAAGACTGCATGAGCAATGATATTATTGACTCCCTGGTGGAAGAGGTCAATATGACTGAGAGTCTCAAATCAGAGCTAGAGGACATTTTTAAAGATGTTAAGCCTGATCTGGAGGAACCAGAGAAAATAGAAAAACCTCTGAAAACTCCTCAGGAAGAGGAGAAGCCTCCTAAACCCGAGCTCAAACCACTACCACCATCCCTGAAATATGCATTTCTGGGAAAAGATGACACTTTTCCTGTGATCATAAGCTCTACTTTAGAGCCACAGGAAGAGAAAGCACTAATTCAGGTGCTAAGGACATGCAAGACAGCTCTTGGGTGGTCCATAAGTGATCTTAAGGGCATTAGCTCAGCCGATGCATGCACAAGATCCTATTGGAGGATGATGCTAAGCCAGTGGTTCAACCACAGAGGTGGCTGAATCTAGCCATGTAGGAGGTTGTGCAGAAAGAGGTCACTAAGCTACTAAAGACTGGGATTATTTATCCTATTTCTAATAGCCCCTGGGTGAGTCCTGTCCAAGTTGTCCCCAAGAAAGGAGGCATGACAGTGGTTCATAATGAAAAAAATGAATTGGTTCCTACAAGAACAGTTACAGGGTGGCGTATGTGTATTGACTACAGAAGACTCAATACAGCCACAAGAAAGGATCATTTTCCTTTACCATTCATAGAACAGATGCTAGAGAGACTAGCAGGTCATGAATACTACTGCTTTTTCGATGGCTATTCAGGTTACAACCAAATTGCAATAGATCCTCAGGACCAAGAGAAAACAGCATTCACATGTCCTTCTAGAGTATTTGCCTACAGAAGGATGCCATTTGTTCTATGCAATGCACTTGTAACCTTTCAGAGGTGCATGCTCTCTATCTTCTCTGATATGGTAGAGAAATTTCTGGAAGTCTTCATGGATGACTTCTCAGTATTTGGAGACTCATTCAGCTCTTGTCTTAACCATTTAGCACTTGTTCTGAAAAGGTGCCAAGAGACTAACCTAGTTTTAAACTGGGAGAAATGTCACTTTATGGTGACTGAAGGAATTGTCCTTGGGCACAAAATTTCAAACAAGGGGATAGAGGTGGATCAAGCTAAGGTAGAGGTAATTGAAAAATTACTACCACTTGCCAATGTTAAGGCAATTAGAAGCTTTCTGGGGCATGCAGGATTCTATAGGAAGTTTATAAAGGATTTTTCAAAAATTGCAAAACCTCTGAGCAATCTGCTAGCTGCTGACACGCCATTTATCTTTGACACAGAGTGTCTGCAGGCATTTGAGACTCTGAAAGCTAAGCTGGTCACAGCACCATTCATTTCTGCACCAAACTGGACATTACCATTTGAACTAATGTGTGATGCCAGTGACCATGCCATTGGTGCAGTATTGGGACAGTGGCATTACAAGCTTCTGCATGTCATTTATTATGCTAGCCATGTTTTAAATGACGCGCAGAAGAATTACACAACCATGGAAAAGGAGTTGCTTGGAGTTTATGCCATTGACAAGTTTAGGTCTTATTTAGTAGGATCAAAAGTGATTGTGTACACTGACCATGCTGCTCCAAAATATCTTCTCACAAAGCAGGATTCAAAACCCAGACTCATAAGATGGGTGTTGCTTCTGCAAGAGTTTGATATAGAGATAAAAGACAGAAAATAGACAGACAACCAAGTAGTAAATCACCTGTCCCGGATAAAACCAGTAGTAGGAGTGTCCCTCCCTCCTATTGAGATTGCTAAAACCTTTCTGGATGAGCAACTCTTTGCCATTCAGGAAGTACTGTGGTTTGTAAACATTGCAAACTATAAAGCTGTGAGATTCATACCCAAGGAGTACAGTAAGCAGCAAACAAAAAAATTGGTTACTGATGCAAAGTACTATTTGTGGGATGAACCATATCTCTTTAAGAGGTGTGCAGACAGAATGATCCGTAGATGCGTGCCTAGAGAAGAGGCACAGAAAATCCTATGGCATTGCCATGGATCACAATATGGAGGACATTTTGGAGGTGAGCGAACAGCCACAAAGGTTCTCCAATATGGCTTCTACTGGCCTACTCTCTATAAAGACTCCCGAGAGTTTGTACATAACTGTGACAGTTGCCAGAGAGCTGGTAATCTGCCTCACTGTTATGCCATGCCTCAGCAAGGGATCTTAGAGATTGAGTTGTTTGATGTATGGGGTATTGACTTCATGGGGCCTTTCCCACCATCATATTCAAACACTTATATTCTGGTGGCAGTAGACTATGTATCTAAATGGGTAGAGACAATTGTAACACACACTAATGATACTAAGACAGTGATGAAATTCCTCCAGAAGCATATCTTCAGTAGGTTTGGTGTCCCTAGGATACTGATCAGTGATGGAGGCACTCATTTCTACAATAAACAGCTTGACTCTGCTCTGGTCCAATATGGAATTAACCATAAAGTGGTAACTCCATATCATCCACAAAAAAATGGGCAGGCTGAAGTCTCAAATAGAGAACTAAAACGGATCCTGGAATGGACAGTAAGTACCCGTAGAAAGGATTGGGCAAGAAGTCTGGATGATGCTCTGTGGGCATACAAAACCGCATTTAAGACTCCTATAGGGACCTCTCCATACCAGCTTGTGTATGGAAAAGCCTGTCATCTGCCAGTGGAACTGGAACACAAGGCCTACTGGGCAACCAGGTTCATAAACCTTAATGCTAAGGTAGCTGGAGAGAAAAGATTACTCCAGTTGAATGAGCTGGAAGAGTTCATACTCAATGCTTTCGAAAATGCTAAAATTTATAAAGAGAAAGCAAAAAGATGGCATGACAAAAGACTGTCATCTAGAGTCTTTGAGCTAGGACAGAAGGTCCTACTGTTTAACTCTAGGCTCAGATTGTTCCCTGGGAAATTGAAATCCCGGTGTAGGGGACCATATTTGATTACAAGTGTGTCACCTTATGGTTTTGTAGAGCTTTAAGATGTTGATTCTGACAAAAAATTTATTGTTAATGGACAAAGAATCAAACATTATCTTGAAGGCAATATTGAGCAAGAATGCTCAAAACTGAGACTAAATTAACAGCTCAGTAAAAGTCCAGCTAAAGACAATAAAGAAGCGCTTGCTGGGAGGCAACCCAGTCATTATAAAAAATTAGATGTTTGTAACAATTATATAAGACCATTTAATTTTGTTATTCATGTTTGTTAATGCTTTTCAGTGAACAAGTCAAGGAAATAAAGGTTCAGAACATAAAGCAGAGGAATCACAGAGAAAAAGAGCTTACTGGCGTTAAAACGCTAGTAAAGAGGCAATTTGGGCGTTAAACGCCAGAATGGCTACCATTTTGGGCGTTTAACACCAGTAAAGGTAGCATTCTATGTGTTAAACGCCAGAATGGGCAGCATTCTGGGCGTTTAACACCAGAAATGACAGCATTCTGGGCGTTCAAAAAAACGCCCAGTAAAGAAGGATTCCTGGCATTTAACACCAGCCAGGGTATCTGGCTGGGCGTTAAACGCCCAAAGAGGCAGTCAAGTGGGCGTTAAACGCCATAATGGATAGCATTCTGGGTGTTTAACGCCAGGATGACACAAGGGAGGAAGTTTTGTTTCCAATTCAATTTTTTTCAATTTTTCATGTTTTAATTCATAATTTTTTGCATCAAACATATTTTAAACGTTCATCTTTCAATTTCTATTTTCAAAAATATATAATCTTTCCAACTCTTTTTAATTCTTTTTCAATTCTTTTCAAATCCTTCCAAAACATTTTCAAAACTTACATATCTTTTCAAATTTTTTTCAACTCTTTTTAATTTTTCTTGCATAAAGTAATAAGTTTTCAAAATTAATTGCATCATTCTTCGTCTACTCCCTTCTATCTTTTTTTGCTCGAGGATGAGCAAATGTTCTAAGTTTGGTGTGGAAAAAGCTTTGCTTTTTGTTTTTCCATAACCATTAATGACACCTAAGGCCGGAGAAAGCTATAGGAAGAGGAAAGGGAAGGTAGTTGCTTCCAACTCCGAGTCATGGGAGATGGAGAGATTCATCTCAAAAGCCCATCACTAGAAAGAGGATGGAGCAAACAAGAGAGCCGACTCATGGACCTCAACAAGAGCCATGAGGGAAGAGCAACAAAGGCAAGGAAGAGATATTGAGGAGCTAAATCACTCCATAAGATCTTCAAGAGGAAGAACTAGCCGCCATCACTAAGGTGGACCCGTTCTTTAATTTCCTTGTTCTTATTTTTCTGTTTTTTTCGATTTATATGCTTTATGTTTTGTCCATGTTTGTGTCTTCATTACATGATCATTAGTGTTTAGTGTCTATGTCTTAAAGCTATGAATGTTCCATGAATCTTTCACCTTTCTTAAATGAAAAATGTTTTCTGAAAAAGAAACAGAAGCACATGAATTTCAAATTCTATCTTGAAAATAGTTTAATTATTTTGATGTGGTGGCAATACTTTTTGTTTTCTGAATGAATGCTTGAACAGTGCATATTTTTTATAGTGAAGTTTATGAATGTTAAAATTGTTGGCTCTTGAAAGAATAATGAAAAAAAGAGAAATGTTATTGATAATCTAAAAAATCATAAAATTGATTCTTGAAGCAAGAAAAAGCAATGAAAAACAAAAGCTTGCGGAAAAAAATGGTGAAAAAAATAAAAAAAAAGAGAAAAAAAAGAAAAAAAGAAAAAGAAAAAGCAAGCAGAAAAAGCCAATAACCCTTTAAACCAAAAGGCAAGGGCAAAAAGGATCTAAGGCTTTGAGCATTAATGGATAGGAGGGCCCAAAGGAATAAAATCCTGGCTTAAGTGGCTAAACCAAGTTGTCCCTAACCATGTGCTTGTGGCGTGAAGGTGTCAAGTGAAAAGCTTGAGACTGAGCGATTAAAGTTGTGGTCCAAATCAAAAAGAGTGTGCTTAAGAGCTCTAGGCACCTCTAACTGGGAAATCTAGCAAAGCTGAGTCACAATCTAAAAAGGTTCACCCAGTTATGTGTCGGTGGCATTTATGTATCTGGTAGTAATACTGGAAAACAAAATGCTTAGGGTCACGGCCAAGATTCATAAAGTAGCTGTGTTCAAGAATCAACATAATGAACTAGGAGAATCAATAACACTATCTGAATTCTGAGTTCCTATGGATGCCAATCATTCTGAACTTCAAAGGATAAAGTGAGATGCCAAAACTGTTCAGAAGCAAAAAGCTACTAGTCCCGCTCATATAATTGAAGCTAATCTTCATTGATGTTTTTGGAATTTATTGTATATTCTCTTCTTTTTATCCTATTTTGTTTTTAGTTGCTTGGGGACATGCAACAATTTAAGTTTGGTGTTGTGATGAGCGGATAATTTATACCATTTTTGGAATTATTTTTAGGTAGTTTTTACTATATTTTAGTTACTTTTTATTATATTTTTATTAGTTTTTATTCAAAAATCACATTTCTGGGATTTACTATGAGTTTGTGTGTTTTCTGTAATTTCAGGTATTTTCTGGTTGAAATTGAGGGACCTGAGCAAAAATCTAATTCAGAGGCTGAGAAAGGACTGCAGATGCTGTTGGATTCTGACCCTCCTGCACTCAAAATCAATTTTCTGGAGCTACAGAAGTCCAATTGGCGCAATCTTAATTCAGTTGGAAAGTAGACATCTTGGGCTTTCTAGCAATATATAATAGTCCATATTTTGACTGAGATTTGATGGCGCAAACTGGCGTTAAAAGCTAGCCAAAAACTTTCTGGCGTAAAACGCCAGAACTGGCATACTTTTCGGCGGTAAACGCCCATTTTGGCACCCAGGGTGGCGTTTAACTCCAATATGAGGCATATACATGTGGGAGCTTGAAAGCTCAGCCCAAACACTTCATATTGTATAAAGTATGCCAGTTCTGGCGTTTTACGCCAGAAAGTTTTTGGCTAGCATTTAACGCCAGTTTGGGCCATCAAATTTAGGGCAAACTATAGACTATTATATATTTCTAGAAAGCCCAAGATCTGTACTTTCCAACTGAATTGAGATTGCGCCAATTGGACTTCTGTAGATCCAGAAAATCTACTTTGAGTGCAGGGAGGTCAGAATCCAACAGCATCTGCAGTCCTTCTTCAACCTCTGAATCTGATTTTTGCTCGAGTCCCTCAATTTTAGCCAGAAATTACCTGAAATCACAGAAAAACACACAAACTCATAGTAAAGTCCAGAAATGTGATTTTTATTTAAAAACTAATAAAAATATATTAAAAACTAATCAAATCATACTAAAAACTATGTAAAAACAATGCCAAAAAGCGTATAAATTATCCGCTCATCTCAACACCAAACTTAAATTGTTGCTTGTACCCAAGCAACTGAAAATCAAATAGGATAAAAAGAAGAGAATATACTATAAATTCCAAAATATCAATGAAACTTAGCTCCAATCAGATGAGCGGGACTAGTAACTTTTTTCCTCTTGAATAGTTTTGGCATCTCACTTTATCCCTTGAAGTTCAAAATGATTGGCATCTATAGGAACTTAGAATTTAGATAGTGTTATTGATTCTCCTAGTTCAGTATGTTGATTCTTGAACACAGCTACTTTATGAGTCTTCGCCGTGGCCCTAAGCACTTTGTTTTCCAGTATTACCACCGGATACATAAATTCCACTGACACATAACTGGGTGAACCTTTTCAGATTGTGATTCAGCTTTGCTAGAGTCCCCAATTAGAGGTGTCTAGGGTTCTTAAGCACACTCTTCTTTTTGCTTTGGACCTCGATTTTAACCGCTTAGTCTCAAGATTTCACTCGACACCTTCACACCACAAGCACATGGTTAGGGACAACTTGGTTTAGCCGCTTAGGCCAGGATTTTATTCCTTTAGGCCCTCCTGTCCACTGATGCTCAAAGCCTTGGATCCTTTTTATTACCCTTGCCTTTTGATTTTAAGGGCTATTGGCTTTTTTCTCTTGCCTTTTGGTTTTAAAAGCTTTTGGCTTTTTCTTCTTGCTTTTTCTTTTTCTTTCTTTTTTTTTTTCCCATTTTTTCTTTTCTCTCTTTTTTTTCGCAAGTTTTTGTATTCACTGCTTTTTCTTGCTTCAAGAATCAATTTTTATGATTTTTCTGATCATCAAATAACATTTCTCCTTTTTCATCATTCTTTCAAGAGCCAACATATTTAACATTCATAAACCACAATATCAAAAGACATATGCACTATTCAAGCATTCATTTAAAAAATAAAAAGTATTGTCACCACATCAAAATAATTAAACTAATTTCAAGGATGAATTCAAAACCATGTACTTCTTGTTCTTTTGTAATTAAAACATTTTTCATTTAAGAGAGGTGATGGATTCATAGGACATTAATAGCTTTAAGACATAGACACTTAAATACTAATGATCATGTAATAAGACACAAGCATAAACATAAAGCATAGTAAGCAAAAAACAGGAAAATAAGAACAAGGAGATTAAGGAACGGGTCCACCTTAGTGAGGGTGGCGTCTTCCTCTTCTTGAAGAACCAATGGTGCTCTTGAGCTCCTCTATGTCTCTTCCTTGTCTTTGTTGCTCCTCCCTCATAGCTCTTTGATCTTCTCTAATCTCATGGAGGATGATGGAGTGCTCTTGGTGCTCCATCCTTAGTTATCCCATGTTGGAACTTAATTCTTCTAGGGAGGTGTTGATTTGCTCCCAATAGTTTTATGGAGGAAAGTGCATCCCCTGAGGCATCTCAGGGATTTCATGGTGAGGAATTTCCTCATGCTCTTGTTGAGGTCCATGATCTCTCGTTTGCTCTATCCTTTTCTTAGTGATGGGCTTGTCCTCTTCAATGAGGATGTCTCCCTCTATGTCAATTCCAGCTAAATTGCAGAGGTGGCAAATGAGGTGAGGAAAGGCTAACCTTACCAAAGTGGAGGACTTGTCAGCCACCTTGTAGAGTTCTTGAGGTATAATCTCATGAACTTCAACTTCCTCCCCAATCATGATACTATGGATCATGATGGTCCGGTCTACAGTAACTTCAGACCGGTTACTAGTAGGAATAATTGAGCGTTGAATAAACTCCAACCATCCTCTAGCTACAGGCTTAAGGTCCGGTCTTCTCAATTGAACCGGCTTGCCTCTTGAGTCAACTTTCCATTGAGCTCCTTCTTCGCATATGTCCATGAGGACTTAGTCCAACCTTTGATCAAAGTTGACCCTTCTAGTGTAGGGGCGTGCGTTTTCTTGCATCATTGGCAAGTTGAACACCAACCTTACATTTTCTGGACTGAAATCTAAGTAATTCCCCCGAACCATTGTGTTTCGAGGGTTACCTAAAACTGTAGGCCGATCTCGGATGAGATCTTCTGTACTGGTCGGAGATGACGTGTCCGGCTAGCTGGTGGCGGCCGGAGCTGTTATGTCTGACTTGTTGGACTGGCTTCACATCTGATCCTTGGTCACCGGAGGGTAGAGGGTACCTGCAAGAGACTCTGATGCTTAAGTTAGCACGGGTATTAAGCAGGTTTATTGTAGAATCAGAGTATGAGTTATACCTGGGTGCTCCAGTGTATTTATAATGGTTGTAGAGTGACCTTTCTAGATAAGATAAGTTAGTTATCTTACCCTATCTTATCTTATCTTTGGGTGAGGTCAGCTTATCTTCAACGGAACCGCCCTTCTTTCTGTAGGCTTGGGCTGCCTTTGGATTGGGCTGTGTTCCTTTGTTTGGGCCTTCTTGGGCCTTCTTGTCGATTTGGCCGACCTCTTTTGTAAAGAGGTCGGATAGTCTGACCTGAAGAGGTCGGTCGCTTTGTCTCCAATCATCCCAGGTCGGATAGCTCGACCCAGGGTATGAACAGTGCCCCTGCTTGAGCTCGGTCTTTTTGTTGAGGTCAAGTCTTTGACTTCTGTCCTTCTAGTGAAGCCGAACTCAAGCATTTTGTCGATTCCTTTCTTTGTATAGCATTTTTTGAATGTGGAACGTTTTCCTTTAAAAGCACGCGCTTTTATATCAGCGCTTTGGGAACGTGCGAGGGTTTAATGCCCTCATTAATTGACTTCAAATGCCCCATTTCCTTTGGTTTAAATTTTGCCATCAGAAACAGTTTCTCTTCTTCATTCTTCTTCGTAACTTCTCCCTTTACTCTCTCGCTTTCTGTTTGTTGCCTAGAGTTCATAATTCTTTTTTGCGACGCCTGCTCTGCCACTGCTTTCGTGGAAGAAGGGTGATTCTGGATTTCTCTTTTCGTTCTTCAAATTTTTTCGTTTCGCGGGGTAGCTCTGTCGTTTCTCCTCTTCAGCTTTCTTTCGTGGTTTTTCTTCTATTTTCCAGGTTCGATTTTTCTTCCTCTGTCACTTTTTATGTCTGATTTTGAGAAAGCTTGGATCTTTTCTTCTTTTTTACCGTGCCTGATTGTTGCGTGTTCTGGACTGATGATTTTGTTTGATTCTGAAAAAAAGTTTGTGTCTTTGACGATTTTCGCTTGGCCTGTCTGATGTTGGTGATGCTTTTTGCTGATATACTGTAGAAAGATAGTGGCTCGGATGACTTTTGTGTTTTTACTTCCTTTGTTTCATTTGAAACCTTTCTTTTCTTGTTTGATGAATGCTGGGACGTAGGCTGTAGGAATTTCTTGAAACCTTGCTTTGTTTCTGCCTCCAAAGGATGCCCCAGGACTTTGGTTTGAGTCTTGGGGTTTTCCTTTTCTGCTTGTTTGCCTGTGTCATTTTAGTCGAGTTGTTTTGCCCCTTGTCCGAGATGTTTTTTAGTAATCCAATCTTCTTTTCTTATTTGTAGGATTAGTCGGCGTCATGTCTTCTCGTAATAACATTGTAGAGGTGTCTTCCAAAGTTCCCGAGGGGATGTCCGATTGGCTAAACTCCCTTGTCTTAATGTGTGTCTCTGTCGTGGATGCTGAGTTTTGTGTAGAGCTGAGGAAACGTCATAGGATTTGTGGTAGTAGTGCTCGGGAGAGAGATTATGAGCTTGTAGCTCCTGACTCTAATGAGAGGGCTTGTTTTCCTACTTTCGTTGAGGGGGAACATCCCTTCTTCTACGCCTATGAATATTTTTTCAGCCAGTTGGATGTTACTTTTCCTTTTACTGCTTTCGAGACCGACTTGTTATGGTTATGTAATATTGCTCCATCCCAGCTTCATCCGAATTCCTGGGGTTTTATCAAAATATTTCAACTTCTTTGCCAACAGTTAGGCGTAACACCTTCTGAAACTCTTTTCCTCTATCTTTTTGTCTCGACCAAGCCCGGAGGTTCTTCCAAAAAGAAAGCTTCCTTGGTTTCTTTCAGATCGGCCCAGGGGCATAAAGTTTTTTCCATGTATGATGAGTCCTATAAAGATTTTAAGAATTATTTGTTCCGAGTCCATTCTGTTGAGGGGGTCCGCCCCTTTTTTCTTGATGAGAATGACGAGCCTGCTTTTCCTCTAGAGTGGCAAAAGAATGTGAGAGTGCCACGTTATACATGGGAGATGCTTAATGAGGTTGAGCAGGCTTTTGTAGTTGTTCTTGAATATTTGTGGGGGGAACCACCCCATCTGGATACAAAAAGATTCTTGAGTGATCCATCTTTGGTTCGAACTGCTTTGGGTACTGTCTGACTTATTTTTATACTTGTTTCTGAGCTTTTCTTCTCCTATGTTGTAACTCGTCATTTATGGTTGATTCTGTGTTTTCAGAGATATCGAAAAACAATGATTCCATGAAGGCCTACAAGAAGGCGAAGAAGGCTGCTGCTGCTCAAAACATCTCGGCCAAGGTGGCCGGAGAGGGATCTTCTCAAGTTTCTGTGAAGCCGCCCGTGCCAAGTTCTCCTGGGCCAAGGAAGGTGATCCCCACTCCTCGAGTTCGCCTGACTGATCCTCCACAGACTTCTGCCATTGCTTCTGGTGCTTCTCCCAATAAGAAACAGAAAACAATGAAGGCCTTTAACCTTGACGCCCCTGATTTTAATGCAATCGAATTCGTAGATCAGCAAATTGGTCCCTACGGTACCCTCCCCATGGATGATGTGTTAATCCTTCGCCATCTGGATTTTATGACCCGAAATAGTGTTAAAATGGCATATATGGGGGCTGCCCTGTACCGAACTGCTCAGAATCTTCCTCTCCATGCTACCAAGGAGTTTATGGAGGAGGCTAAACAGGAGTTCGACCGAATGAAGGGCCTGAAGGAAGAGCTTGAGGTAAAGGTAGCCAAGTTGGAGAAGGATCTGGAGAACGAAAAGGCGAGTTCCCTTGCTCTGGCAGCTTCTGTGCGGTTGGCCGAGGACACGGTATTGAGGCATAAGGACAGTTATATGACATCTTATCGGGAGGTGGTGCGCCTGAGGGAGGAGTTGGAGAATGCGCGAGCTGATTACTCCAAGCTCCAAGGTCATCTTGTTGGTAGCGTAACTGCTGCCTATGAGAGCTTGAGGGAGCAGGTTCGGATTATTGCTCCCGAGGCCGTCCTTACTCTTTTCAGCCTGGATAATGTTGTGAGGGATGGTAAGATTATCCCTGATGACCAGGATGATGATGATGTTGAACCTCCCCTTGTGTCTTCTGCCAAAGTGTCAGCCTCTTCAGTTCCTCCAGTTGTGTCTGACTCGGATTGCCAGATTCTGAACCGGGATGATGGAACCGTGGATGCTGTCCCCATTCAGACTTGGCCTCCTTCTCCCCGTACTGATGCTGTCGGGAAGGCTCCCGATCTTTGCTGATTTCTCTTTGGATATTTGTATAGTTGGCCCGGCTTGTGGGCTTTGAAACTCTTTATTTGTAGTTTGAATATTTTGCTGACTGTTGATATTCCTTTTTGGTTGCTTGTTTAGCAACTTCTATCTTGAAAAAACAACAAGTAGCTTTTATGCTTTTGATCCTGACCCCAAAGCTTTAATAATATTGTATTTCGTATCATGCTTGTTTGTCTTAGCATTTTTTGAAAATGTCGGAGCCTTTGGCCTCTTTGAATTGGGCTGGATCCTTTGTGGTCGTGAAGGGGTGGTTCCAACTTGTTTCTTGGTTTTCTTGCTTCTTGCTTGCATCTCTATCGATCCATAGCCGATTTCTTTGCGTTGGTCCTCTTTCCAGTTACTTTTGCAGTCCTCTGTCTTGGACCTTTGTTAGGTCTTTTTCAGAGACTTCTTTATAACTCTTTTTTGTAGGAGGTCGACTTCTTTATGTCGTCCTTTTCCAAGTTATTTTTGTAATCCTCTTTTTTGGACCTTTGTCAGGTCTCTTTCGAGGATTACTTTTATAACTTGTTTGTAGGGGACCGACTTCGTTAGGTCAATCTCTTCTAAGTTATTTTTGTAATCCTCTTTCTTGGACCTTTGTCAGGTCTCTTTCAGGGATTACTTTTATAACTTGTTTGTAGGAGACCGACTTCGTTAGGTCGATCTCTTCTAAGTTATTTTTGTAATTCTCTTTCTTGGACCTTTGTTAGGTCTCTTTCAGGGATTACTTTTATAACTTGTTTGTAGGAGACCGACTTCGTTAGGTCGATCTCTTTTAAGTTATAACAATTCCTCTTTTATAGGGTTGGCCAGACCTCTTTCCAGGGATTTGCTAATACCTTGGGTTGACTTGGTCTGACTTCTTAACGTCGGCCAGTATTTAAGTTATTATTTAGCAATCCATAAGACCTCGTCAGGTTCTTTTTCGGATCACTTTCGATAACTTCTTACATTATTCTGTGTTCATCTTTGCTGATTTGTAGAAGGTGGTTTCTGTCTTTGTTTGGTCGACCTTTAGATGAATCGCGTTTTCATCTTTATTGGTCTTCCATCGTGATCGTGCAGTGAATCTGTTTTTTACTTTTTGCCGATCTATTGCTTTATAATCGGGCTATGAATGCTTCAGATTAATGCGTCTTGAGAATTTGTAGAATATCTAAAATATATTTTATTCAAAAGGAAATGCAAATATATACATGCGGGAGATTTTCATCCCTTTCAGTCGAATAATTTCTGGATCTCAACTTGGTGCCTCATTAAAAAACCTTTTCAGGAAAAAGAGTGCACCCTATGACGAGATCTTCTAGCTATAGTACCTTCTTAGGTTGCATGCGTGCCATGATCTGGGAAGCTCTCGTCCATCGAGTTCAGACAGTCTGTAGTAGCCCTTTCCAAGTACTTCTGTAACTCGGTAGGGTCCTTTCCAGTTTGCTGCCAGCTTTCCTTCTCCAGGTCGAGTTGTTCCAATATCATTTCGGATTAGGATGAGATCATTCTCAGCAAAACTTCTTGGTACTACCCTTTGATTATATCTTGAAGCCTTTCGGCGTTTTAGCGCTTCTTCCCTGATCCGAGCTATTTCTTGGACTTCTGGAAGTAAGTCGAGCTCTTCTCTTTGAAGTTGAGAGTTGGCTTGTTCATTGTAGTGGACCACTCTAGGGGACCCTTCCTCGACCTCTACTGGGATCATTGCCTCCACTCCGTACGCTAATCGAAATGGTGATTCGTTTGTGGTAGAATGTGGTGTTGTCCGACATGCGCATAGGACTTGTGGGAGTTCTTCGGCCCAAGCTCCCTTTGCTTCTTGCAGTCTCCGCTTTAGTCCAGCCAATATGACTTTGTTGGCAGCTTCGGCCTGTCCATTGGCTTGAGGATGTTCGACGGAGGTGAACTGGTGTTTTATGTTCGAGTCGGCAGCTAGTTTTCTGAAACCTGCGTTTGTGAATTAAGTGCCATTGTCTGTGGTGATGGAGCGCGGGACTCCGAACCTTGTGACAATATTTCTATATAAGAATTTCTGGCTTCCTTGAGCAGTGGCATTGGCTAGGGGCTCTGCCTCGATCCACTTTGTAAAATAGTCTATCCCAACTATGAGGAATTTGACTTGTCCCGATCCCTGAGGAAAGGGTCCGAGAAGGTCGAGTCCCCATTTTGCGAATGGCCAAGGTGAAGTTACGCTGATGAGTTCTTCTGGCGGGGCAATGTGGAAGTTAGCATGTTTCTGGCATGGGGGACATGTCTTTACAAACTCTGTAGCTTCTTTTTGTAGAGTTGGCCAGTAAAATCCCGCCCGGAGTACCTTTTTGGTGAGAGCTTATGCTCCGAGATGATTACCACAAATGCCGCTGTGTACTTCCTCTAAAACCTCCCTTGTGTTAGAGGTCGGCTCACATTTTAACAACGGTGTTGAGATCCCTTTCTTATATAGGGTGTTGTTTATGATAGTGTAATACTGAGCCTCCCGCTTTAACCTCTTTGCCTCCTTTTCATCTGTGGGGAGTGTCTCTGCTTTGAGGTAGTTAATTATGGGGGTCATCCATCCTTGGTCCTAACTTGTTATGGCTAGGACTTTTTCTTCTTCTGAGATTGACGGTTTCTGTAGCATTTCCTGGATGAGGCTTCTATTGTTGGCCCCTGGTTTGGTGCTAGCTAGTTTCGAGAGTGCGTCAGCTCGGGCATTTTGTTCGCGGGGTATGTGATAGATCTTATATTCCCCGAGTTGTCCGAGCTGTTCCTTGGTTTTATCCAAATACTTTTTCATGGTGGGATCTTTGGCTTGGTAGCTCCCTGTTATTTGTGAGGTGATTACTTGTGAATCGCTGAAGATGTTGAGTTTTTGAGATCCAACCTCCTTAGCCAGCTTCAAACCAGCTAGTAACACCTCATATTCCGCCTGGTTGTTTGAGGACAGGAACCCAAATTTAAAGGAAAGCTCAACTTGGGTTCCTTGGTTGCTTTCTATTATCACACCTGCGCCGCTTCCGGTCTTATTTGTGGAACCATCCACGTAGGATTCTATTTTGTGGGGGTTTCCAGGGTATCTGTGAATTCCGCAACGAAGTCGGCCAAGTACTGTGATTTGGTGGCTGTCCGAGATTCATATTGGAGGTCGAACTCAGACAACTCGACTGCCCATTGTAAAATTCTGCCTGCTAGATCTGTTTTCTGCAATATCCCTTTTATGGGCTGGTCGGTTCGAACCTTAATGGTGTGAGCCTGGAAGTACGGGCGAAGTCGTCAAGATGTCAGTATGAGAGTGTAGGAAAACTTTTCTATTTTTTGGTAGTTTAGCTCGGATCCCTGCAGTGCTTTACTAATGAAGTATACAGGTTGTTGCCCTTTGTCGTCCTCCCGAGCCAGTGCTGAGGCTACTGCCCGACTTTCTACCGCAAGGTACAATGTGAGTGGTTCTTCCTTTCGTGGTCGAGTTAGAATAGGTGGTTGTCCTAGGAAGTTTTTGAAATCCTAGAAGGCTTGCTCGCATTCCTTTGTCCATTTGAAATTTTTTCCTTTCCTTAAAGTGGCGTAGAAGGGGAGAGATCTTAACGCTGATCCCGCTAAGAATCTGGATAAGGCTACCAATCTCCTGTTGAGTTGTTGTACCTCTCTAACATAAGTTGGGCTCTTCATGTTGAGTATGGCCTGGCATTTGTCTGGATTCACTTCAATTCCTCTTTGTGTGAGCATGAAACCTAAGAATTTGCCCGCTTCTACTACAAAGGTGCATTTTGCGGGATTGAGTCGCATGTCGTGCCTCCTTATAGTGTCGAACACTTGAGCCAGGTCAGACAATAATATCTCTTCACTTTGTGTCTTTATCAACATGTCGTCCACATAGACTTCCATGGTTTTTCCGATGTGATCTGAGAAGACTTTATTCATTAGCCTTTGATAAGTAGCTCCCACATTCTTGAGACTGAAAGGCATCACAATGTAGCAGTAATTTACTTTTGGCGTCAAAAACGAGGTCTTTTCTTGATCTGATGGATACATGGGGATTTGGTTGTATCCGGAATATGCATCCATAAACGAGAGGTATCTATATCCAGAGGAAACATCTACCAGAGCGTCGATACTTGGGAGTGGGTAAGGATCTTTTGGGCAGGCTTTGTTGAGGTCGGTGTAGTCGGTGCACATTCGCCATTTCCCATTTGATTTTTCACCAAGACGACGTTAGCTAGCCATAGTGGGTACTTGACTTCTCTTATGAATCTTGCCTCCAGTAGTGCTTGTACCTGTTCTTCCACAACTTAGGATCGCTCTGGCCCAGGTTTTCTTCGTCTCTGCTGTACCGGCCGAGATCCTGGATAGATCGCCAATTTGTGACACATTAGCTTGGGGTCTATGCCTGGCATGTCTGCAGCTTTCCATGCAAAGAGATTGACATTATCTCGCAAGAACCGTACTAGTAATTCCTTTCCATCTCCTTTCAGGATCGTGCCAATATTAGTCGTTTTGTCCGAGGTGTCTCCGATCTGAACTTTCTCTATTTCACCTTCGGGCTGTGGACGGAATTCTTCTCGTCTCTGGACTCCACCAAGCTCAATTGTATAGAACTCTTCTTCTCTGCCTCTGAGGTTTAGACTTTCGTTATAACAGCGGCGTGCCATCTTTTGATCTACTTTTATTGTGGCTATCCCCTCTGTAGTTGGGAAATTCATGCATAGATGTGGAGTTGAGACTATTACGCCGAGTTGATTTAGTGTTGTCCGACCTATTAGGGCATTGTAGGCTGAACTCACGTCAACCACAATGTAGTCTATCTTGAGTGTTCTGGATTGGTTCCCTTTTCCGAAGGTTGTATGTAGTGACACGTATCCCAGTGGTTGTACTGGGGTATCTCCTTGTCCGAACAGGCTGTTCGGGTATGCTCTAAGTTCCTTTTCTTCTAAGCCGAGTTTGTCGAAGGCTGTTTTGAATAAGATGTCGGCAGAACTCCGTTGGTCTATTAATGTGCGGTGGAGATTGGCGTTTACTAGTATGATGGTGATGACCATGGGATCGTCGTGTCCTGAGATGATACCGGATGCGTCTTCTTTGGTGAACGTGATTGCAGGGATGTCGAGTGCTTCCTCCTTTCCTTCGACATGATATACTTCTTTGAGGTATCTTTTGCGGGATGATTTGGAGATTCCACCTCCTGCGAATCCTCCATGTATCATATGGACATGTCTTTCTGGCGTACGAGGTGATCGCTCAGCTCATCCGACATCTTCATCTCTTTGTCTTTTTCTTTTCTCATCATCTCGGGTGGCCAGATACCGATTTAGTTTTCCTTCTCTTACTAATTTTTCTATGTTTTTTAAGTCGAAGCATTCGTTGGTGGAATGCCCTCGGACCCGATGATATTCACAGTATTCGTTCCGATTTCCTCCTCCTCTTTTGCCTTTGAGTGGTCGAGCTGGGGGTATCTTTTCTGTGTTACAAACTTCTTTGTAAATATCTACAAGGGACACCCGAAGAGGGGTGTAATTATGATATTTTTTTATTTTTTCGCCCGTTCGATCTTCCTTCTTCTTGGATTCTTTATCTCGGTAGGTGAAACCAGATTTTGAGGCTTCTCCAAGTCGGGAATTTTCTTCCATGTTGATGTACTTCTCTGCCCGCTCTTGCACCTCGTCTAGAGATGTGGGGTATTTCTTTGATATAGATTGGCTGAAAGGTCCCTCTCGTAGGCCGTTGATGAGGTCCATGATGGCAGCCTCTATTGGCAAGCTTTGTATGTCTAGGTATGTTTTGTTGAATCTTTCCATGTAGTTGCGAAGACTTTCTCGATCTCCTTGCTTGATACCCAGTAGACTGGGAGCGTGCTTAGCCTTGTCTTTTTGGATGGAGAATTTGGCCAGGAATTTTTTGCCCAGGTCGTCGAAGTTTGAGACGGACTTCGGAGGTAGGTTGTCGAACCATCTAATTGCTGTCTTTATGAGAGTCATTGCAAAAGCTTTGCAGCGAACAGCATCTGAAGCGTCGGTGAGGTACATTCTGCTTCTGAAGTTGCTGAGATGATGGTTAGGATCTGTGGTGCCATCATACAAAGTCATATCCAGAAGTTTGAAATCTTTAGGGATTTTAGTCTTCATGATTTCCCTAGTGAATAGATCTTGAT
This sequence comes from Arachis hypogaea, assembly GCF_003086295.3. Classification (NCBI taxonomy): domain Eukaryota; kingdom Viridiplantae; phylum Streptophyta; class Magnoliopsida; order Fabales; family Fabaceae; genus Arachis; species Arachis hypogaea. The sequence goes on from NC_092047.1 coordinate 49,282,296, forward strand.
CCTTGCGAGGGTTGTCCTCAGGGGTGGTCCGGGTAGCCTTTGCTTTGAGATCGGCTTCAAGTTGTAGGAGTTTATCTTCCAATTTTCGACGTCGCCTTACCTCTCTTTGTAGATCCTTGCCAACTTCTTGCTGGTACTGGCTTTCTTTTTTGAGTTGCTTTAGGCAATCTTGAAGTGCTTCTATTACTCCCGGATGTGATGAGTTTTTGTCTCCGTTAGATTCTGGAGTATTCTTTGGTGTGGCATCTGTATTTTTGTGCGGCGTTCTGTCCTCTAGATCTGAGTTGTGGTCGTTGTCATGGTCGTCCACCATGGTGATGGGATGACTTCCAGGCTCCCTGGCAACGGCGCCAATTTTCCGACGGTTACCTGAAACTGTAGGCCGATCTCGGATGAGATCTTCTGTACTGGTCGGAGATGACGTGTCCGGCTGGCTAGTGGCGGCCGGAGCTGTTGTGTTTGACTTGTTGGACTGGCTTCACTTCTGATCCTTGGTCACCGGAGGGTGGGGAGTACCTGCAAGAGACTCTGATGCTTAAGTTAGCACGGGTATTAAGCAGGTTTGTTGTAGAATCAGAGTATGAGTTATACCTGGGTGCTCCAGTGTATTTATAATGGTTGTAGAGTGACCTTTCTAGATAAGATAAGTGATGAGCGGATAATTTATACACTTTTTGGCATTGTTTTTAGTATGTTTTTAATATATTTTAGTTAGTTTTTATTATGTTTTTATTAGTTTTTAAATAAAAATCACAATTCTGGACTTTACTATGAGTTTGTGTGTTTTTCTATGATTTCAGGTATTTTCTGGCTGAAATTGAGGGACCTGAGCAAAAATCTGATTCAGAGGCTGAAAAAGGACTGCAGATGCTGTTGGATTTTGACCTCCCTGCACTCAAAGTGGATTTTCTAGAGCTACAGAAGCCCAATTGGTGCGCTCTCAATTGCGTTGGAAAGTAAACATCTTGGGCTTTCCAGAAATATATAATAGTCCACCTATGAACATGTGCCTGACAACCACCTCTGTTCTACTAGCAATGGCTTGAATGCGTATCTCTTGGGTTTCTAATCTAAGATTGGAACCTTCGTGGTATAGGCTAGAATTATTGGCAGCCATTCCTGAGATCCGGAATGTCTAAACCTTGTCTGTGCTATTTTGAGTAAGATCTGGGAAGGGATGACTGTGAAAAGCTTCAAACTCGCGATTGTGGGGCGTGTGACAGACGCAAAAGGATCAATGGATCCTATTCCGACATGATCGAGAACCGACAGATGATTAGCCGTGCGGTGACAGCGCATTTGGAACGTTTTCACTGAGAGGACGGAAAGTAGCCATTGACAACAGTGATGCCCAACATAAAGCTTGCCATGAAAAGGAGTATGAATAATTGGAAGAAGGCAATAGGAAAGCAGAGGTTCAAGAGGAACAAAGCATCTTCATACGCTTATCTGAAATTCCAACTGAAGAATTACATAAGTATCTCTATCTTTATTTTATGTTTTACTTATCTTTTAATTATCAATTGATACTCTGAATGCCATATTGGCTCAAAATATTAGCCTTCCCTCATCTCATTTGTCACCTCTGCAATTCAGCTGGAATTGACATAGAGGAAGACATCCTCATTGATGAGGATAAGCCCATCACTAAGAAAAGGGTGGAGCAAACAAGAGATCCCACTCATGGACAAGAGCATGAGGAAATTCCTCATCATGAAATCCCTGAGATGCCTCAAAGGATGCATTTTCCTCCACAAAACTATTGGGAGAAAATCAACACCTCTCTAGGAGAATTAAGTTCCAACATGGGACAACTAAGGGTGGAACACCAAGAGCATTCCATCCTCCTCCATGAAATTAGAGAAGACCAAAGAACTATGAGAGAGGAGCAACAAAGGCAAGGAAGAGACATTGAGGAGCTCAAGCACTCCATAAGATCTTCAAGAGGAAGAACAAGCCGCCATCACTAAGGTGGACCCGTTCTTTAATTTCATTGTTCTTTATTTTCCTTTTTTTCGAAAATTGTGCTTTATGTTTATTTATGTTTGTGTCTTTATTACATGATCATTAGTGTCTAAGTGTCTATGCCTTAATGCTATGAAAATGAATCCATCACCTTTCTTAAATGAAAAATGTTTTTAATTGAAAAAGAAAAAGAAGTGCATGAATTTCAAACTTTAAAACAGTTTAATTATCTTGATGTGGTGGCAATACTATTGTTTTTCTGAATGAATGCTTGAACAGTGCATATTTTTGAATTTGATTGTTTATGAATGTTAAAATTGTTGGCTCTTGAAAGAATGATGGGAAAAGGAGAAATGTTATCTGATGATCTGAAAGATCATAAAATTGATTCTTGAAGCAAGAAAAAGCAGTGAAAAGCTTGCGAAAAAAAAAAGAAAGAAAAAAGAAAAGAAAAAAAGAAAAGCAAGCAGAAAAAGCCAATACCCCTTTAAACCAAAAGGCAAGGGTAATAAAAAGGATCCAAGGCTTTGAGCATCAGTGGATAGGAGGGCCCACAGGAATAAAATCCTGGCCTAAGCGGCTAAACCAAGCTGTCGCTAACCATGTGCTTGTGGCGTGAAGGTGTCAAGTGAAAACTTGAGACTAAGCGGTTAAAGTCAAGGTCCAAAGCAAAAAGAAGAGTGTGCTTAAGAACCCTGGACACCTCTAATTGGGGACTCTAGCAAAGCTGAGTCACAATCTGAAAAAGTTCACCCAGTTATGTGTTTGTGGCATTTATGTATCCGGTGGTAATACTGGAAAACAAAGTTCTTAGGGCCACGGCCAAGACTCATAAAGTAGCTGTGTTCAAGAATCAACATACTTAACTAGGAGAATCAATAACATTATCTGGATTCTGAGTTCCTATAGATGCCAATCATTCTGAACTTCAAGGAATAAAGTGAGATGTCAAAACTGTTTAAAAGCAAAAAGCTAAAAGCCCCGCTCATCTAATTAATACTGATCTTCATAGATGTTTTTGAAATTCATTGTATATTCTCTTCTTTTTTATCCTATTTGATTTTCAGTTTCTTGGGGACAAGCAACAATTTAAGTTTGGTGTTGTGATGAGCAGATAATTTATACGCTTTTTGGCATTGTTTTTAGTATGTTTTTAATATATTTTAGTTAGTTTTTATTATATTTTTATTAGTTTTTAAATAAAAATCACAATTTTGGACTTTACTATGAGTTTGTGTGTTTTTCTATGATTTCAGGTATTTTCTGGCTGAAATTGAGGGACCTGAGCAAAAATCTGATTCAGAGGCTGAAAAAGGACTGCAGATGCTGTTGCATTCTAACCTCTGCACTCAAAGTGGATTTTCTGGAGCTACAGAAGCCCAATTGGCGCGCTCTCAATTGCGTTGAAAAGTAGACATCCTGGGCTTTCCAGCAATGTATAATACTCCATACTTTGCTCGAGATTTGATGGCCCAAACAGGTGTTCCAAGTCAGCTCAAGAATTTTGGCGTTTAACTCCAAAACTGGCACAAAAGCTGGAGTTAAAAGCCCACACTAGCACAAAAGCTGGCGTTTAACTCCTAGAAAAGTCTCTACACATAGAAGCTTCAATGCTCAGCCCAAGCACACACCAAGTGGGCCCGGAAGAAGATTTCTGCATTAATTATTGATTTCTGTAAGCCCTAGGCTACTAGTTTTCTATAAATAGGACCATTTGCCATTGTATTTTCATACTATCGATCTTTTTACTCATACTTGGATAGACCTTTTCACGTTTGGGGGCTGGCCTCACGGCCATGCCTAGACCTTGTTCTTACGTATTTTCAACGGTGGAGTTTCTACACACCATAGATTAAGGTGTGGAGCTCTGCTCTTCTTCAAGAATTAATACAAAGTACTATTGTTTTTCTATTCAACTCAAGTCTATTTCTTCTCCAAGATATTCATTCGTTCTTCAACTTGATGGATGTGATGATCCGTGATACTCATCATCATTCTCACCTATGAACATGTGCCTGACAACCACCTCTGTTCTACTAGCAATGGCTTGAATGCGTATCTCTTGGGTTTCTAATCTAAGATTGGAACCTTGGTGGTATAGGCTAGAATTATTGGCAGCCATTCCTGAGATACGGAACGTCTATACCTTATTTGTGGTATTCTGAGTAGGATCTGGGAAGGGATGACTGTGACGAGCTTCAAACTCGCGATTGTGGGGCGTATGACAGACGCAAAAGGATCAATGGATCCTATTCCGACATGATCGAGAACCGACAGATGATTAGCCGTGCAGTGACAGCGCATTTGGAACGTTTTCACTGAGAGGACGGGAAGTAGCCATTGACAACGGTGATGCCCAACATAAAGCTTGCCATGGAAATGAGTATGAATGATTGGAAGAAGGCAATAGGAAAGCAGAGGTTCAGTAGGAACAAAGCATCTTCATACGCTTATCTGAAATTCCAACTGATGAATTATATAAGTATCTCTATCTTTATTTTATGTTTTATTCATCTTTTAATTATCAATTCTCCATCACCATCTGAATCCGCCTGACTGAGATTTACAAGGTGACCATAACTTGCTTCAAGCCGACAATCTCCGTGGGATCGACCCTTACTCACGTAAGGTTTATTACTTGGACGACCCAGTGCACTTGCTGGTTAGTTGTGCGGAGTTGTGATAAAGAGTTGGGATTACAATTGTGCATACCATGATGATGGCGCCATTGATGATCACAATTTCATGCACCAATAAGTTAGTTATCTTATCCTATCTTATCTTATCTTTGGGTGAGGTCAGCTTATCTTCAATGAAACCGCCCTTCTTTCTGTAGGCTTGGGCTGCCTTTGGATTGGGCTGTGTTCCTTTGTTTGGGCCTTCTTGGGCCTTCCTGTCGATTTGGCCGACCTCTTTTGTAAAGAGGTCGGATAGTTTGACCTGAAGAGGTCGGTCGCTTTGTCTCCAATCATCCCAGGTCGGATAGCTCGACCCAGGGTATGAACACATTGTAAACCAATTCTTTGGATTCGGGTTCACACTTTGATCATGGTTCCTAGTGATCTATGCGTTTGCATAGAACTCTTGAACCATTAAGATCTCGACTTGTTGAATAGGATTAGAGAGAACTTCCCATCCTCTTCTTCTAAACTCTTGTCGGATCTCCAGATATTCGCTCTTTTTGTGCTTGAAAGGAACCTCAGGGATCACTTTCTTCTTGGCCACAATTTCATATAAGTGGTCTTGATGGACCTTTGAGATGAATCTCTCCATCTCCTATGACTTAGATGTGGAAGCAATTACCTTCCCTTTCCTCTTTCTTGAGGTTTCTCTGGCCTTAAGTGCCATTAATGGTTATGGAAAAACAAAAAGCAATGCTTTTACCACACCAAACTTAAAATGTTTGCTCGTCCCCGAGCAAAAGAAAAAAGAAAGAAGGAGAAGAAGAAGAAAAATGGAGGAGAGGAAGAGAGGTGTGTATTCGGTGAAGGGGAAGAAGAGAGGGTTGTGTTGTGTGAAAATAAAGAAGGAATGAGGTTTATATAGGAGTGGGGGAAGGTTTAGGGTTCGGCCATTAGGGTTGGGTTTGGGGGGGAAAAGAGTTTGAATTTTGGAGGTAGGTGGGGTTTTTGAGGAAGAGAGGATGGATGTGAGTGGTGAAGAGGTGATGGAGAAGAGTGATTGAGGTGATTGGTGAGGGGTATTTGTGGAAGAGAGTTATGAAGAAGTGTGAAGAGGAGAGAAGAAAAGGTGAGGATCCTGTGGGGTCCACAAATCCTGAGGGGATTCTGTGGGGTCCACAGATCCAGTGGGGTTAAGGACTTAACATCCCTACTCTAATTAGGCGTGTAAAATGCCCTTAGCATGCATGTCTGGCATTAAACGCCAGCTTGCTGCTTGTTTTTGGCGTTAAACGCCCAAATGTAGCCTGTTTCTGGAGTTTAACGCCACTTCCATGCTCTGTTCTGGCGTTAAACGCCAGTCTGATGCTTGTTTCTGGCGTTACACGCCAGTTTGATGCTTCTTACTGGCGTTTAAATGCCATTAAGTTCTTCCTCTAGGGTGAGCTATTTTTAAAGCTATTTTTCATTCTGTTTTTGATTTTTCAGTAGTTTTTGTGACTCCACATTATCATCAACCTAAAAAGAACAAAAAATAACAATGGAAAATAAATAGATATAATTAGATAACATTGGGTTTCCTCCCAACAAGCACTTCTTTAATGTCAATAGCTTGACAGTGAGCTCTCATGGAGCCTCACAGATATTCAAAGCATTGTTGGGACCTCCCAACACCAAACTTAAAGTTTGAATGTGGGGGTTCAACACCAAACTTAGAGTTTGGTTGTGGCCTCCCCACACCAAACTTAGAGTTTGACTGTGGGGGCTTTAGTTGACTCTGCAGTGGAAGAAGCTTTTCATGCTTACTCTCCATGGTTACAGAAGGAGATCCTTGAGTCTTAAACACAAGGTTGTCCTCATTCAGTTGAAGGAACAATTCTCCTCTGTCCACATCAATCACAGCTCTTGTTGTGGCTAGGAAGGGTCTTCCAAGGATGATGGATTCATCCTCTTCCTTCCCAGTATCTAGGATTATGAAATCAGTAGGAATGTAAAGGCCTTCAACCCTTACTAGCACGTCCTCTACTAGTCCATAAGCCTGTTTTCTTGAGTTGTCTGCCATCTCTAATGAGATTCTTGCAGCTTGCACCTCAAAGATCCCAAGTTTCTCCATTACAGAGAGTGGCATTAAGTTTATTCCTGACCCCAGGTCACACAGAGCTTTCTCAAAGGTCATGGTGCCTATGTTACAGGGAATTAGGAATTTACAAGGATCCTGTTTCTTTTGAGGTAGAGTTTGCTGAACCAAGGCATTTAGTTCATTGATGAGCAATAGAGGTTCATCCTCCCAAGTCTCATTACCAAATAATTTGGCATTCAGCTTCATGATTGCTCCTAAATATTGAGCAACTTGCTCTTTAGCAATGTCTTCATCTTCTTCAGAAGATGAATAGTCATTAGAGCTTATGAATGGTAAAAGGAGGTTTAATGGAATCTCTATGGTCTCTAGATGAGCCTCAGATTCCTTTGGTTCCTCAGAGGGAAACTCCTTATTGGTCAGTGAACGTCCCAGGAGGTCTTCCTCACTAGGATTCATGTCCTCCTCCTCCTCTTTGGGTTCGGCCACACCAAGTAAGGTAATGGACTTGCACTCTCTTTTTGGATTCTCTTCTGTATTGCTTGGGAGAGTACTAGGAGGGGTTTCAGTGACTCTTTTACTCAGTTGGCCAACTTGTGCCTCCAAATTTCTAATGGAGGACCTTGTTTCATTCATGAAACTTAAAGTGGCCTTAGATAGATAAGAGACTATATTTGCTAAGCTAGATGGATTCTGCTCAGAATTCTCTGTCTGTTGCTGAGTGGATGATGGAAAAGGCTTGCTATTGCTAAACCTGTTTCTTCCACCATTACTAAAGCCCTGTTGAGGCTTTTGTTGATCCTTCCATGAGAAACTTGGATGATTTCTCTATGAGGGATTATAGGTATTCCCATAGGTTTCCCCCATGTAATTCACCTCTGCTATTGCAGGGTTCTCAGGATCATAAGCTTCTTCTTCAGAAGATGCCTCTTCAGTACTGTTGGATGCAGCTTGCAATCCATTCAGACTCTGAGAAATCATATTGACTTGCTGAGTCAATATTTTATTCTGAGCCAATATGGCATTCAGAGTATCAATTTGAAGAACTCCCTTCCTCTGAGGCGTCCCATTACTCACAGGATTCCCTTCAGAAGTGTACATGAACTGGTTATTTGCAACCATGTCAATGAGTTCTTGAGCTTCTGCAGGTGTTTTCTTTAGGTGAATGGATCCACCTGGAGAATGGTCCAATGACATCTTTGATAACTCAGACAGACCATCATAGAATATATCCAGGATGGTCCATTCTGAAAGCATGTCAGAAGGACACTTTTTGGTCAGTTGCTTATATCTCTCCCAAGCTTCATAGAGGGATTCACCTTCTTTTTGTTTGAAGGTTTGAACATCCACTCTAAGCTTGCTATGCTTTTGAGGAGGAAAGAACTTGGCTAAGAAAGCCGTGACCAGCTTATCCCAGGAGTTCAGGCTATCTTTAGGTTGAGAGTCCAACCATATTCTAGCTTTGTCTCTTACAGCAAACGGGAAAAGCATAAGCCTGTAGACCTCGGAGCCAACCCCATTGGTCTTAACAGTATCACAGATCTGCAAGAATTCAGTTAAGAAATGAAAAGGATCTTCGGATGAAAGTCCATGAAACTTGCAGTTCTGTTGCATCAGAGAAACTAATTGAGGCTTTAGCTCAAAATTGTTTGCTCCAATGGCAGGGATTGAGATGCTTCTTCCATGTAAATTGGAATTTGGTGCAGTAAAGGCACCAAGCATCTTCCTTGCATTGTTATTATTTTCGGCCATGTCTCCTTCTTTTTTAAAAATTTCTGTCAAATTTTCTCCAGAGAGTTGTGCTTTAGATTCCCTTAGCTTCCTCTTCAGAGTCCTTTCAGGTTCAAGATCAGCTTCAACAAGAATATTCTTATCCTTGTTCCTGCTCATATGAAAAAAAAAAAGAAAACAGAAAAGAAGAGGAATCCTCTATGTCACAGTATAGAGATTCCTTTATCTGAGTAGAAGAAAAAAAGAATAGAATAAGAGAAATTCGAACACCAAGAGGAAGAGAGGGTTCGAATTTTGAGATGAAGAGAAGTGTTTGTAGATAAATAAATAATTAGAAGGAGATGAGAGAGAGAAGAATTCAAAAATAAAATAAAATAAAATAAAAATATTTTTGTTTTTTCAATTTAAAATTAGTTAGAATTCGAAAATTTTAAAAAGAAAAATGAAATTAAATTAAATTAAAATTTAAAACAATTAGTTAATTAAAAAGGAATTTTGAAAAAGAGGAAGGTGATTTTCGAAAACTAGGGAGATAATTAGTTAGGTGGTTTTGAAAAAAATTAAGAATCAAACAAAAAGATAAGATTAATTGAAAAAGATTTGAAAATCAATTTTGAAAAGATAAGAAGTTAGAAAAGATTTTGAAATTGATTTTGAAAAAGATGTGATTGATATTTATTTTGAAAAATATTTGAAAAAGAAATTTAAAAAGATTTGATTTTGAAAATTAAAGTTGGTTATTTGACTAACAAGAAACAAAAAGATATGATTTTAAAATTTAAAGATTGAACCTTTCTTACTAGGCAAGTAACAAACTTAAAATTTTTGAATCAATCACATTAATTGTTAGCATTAATTTCGAAAAAATGGGATAAAAATACGAAAAAGATTTTTGAAAATCATTTTGAAATTTTCAAAAATCATAAAAAAAAATGAAAAAGATTTGATTTTTTTGAAAAAGATTTGAAAAAGATATAATTTTTTAAAATGAAAATTTGATTTGACTCATAAGAAACAATTAAATTTAAAAACTTTTTGACTAAATCAAACCAAATTTTTGAAAATATATGAGAGAATGAGGAAAAGATATTTTTTTTTTTGAATTTTTAATGAAGAAAGAGAAAAACAATAAGAAGACACAATGCATGAAAATTTTGTATCAAAAATGATGCATGGAAGAACACTGCATGTCAAGATGAACACCAAGAACACTTTGAAGATCATGATGAACATCAAGAACTTATTTTTGAAAAATTTTCAAATAAGAAAATATGCAAGACACCAAACTTAGAAATTTTTAATTTTTAGACACTATGAATGCAAGAATGCATATGAAAAACAAGATGCAACACACAACAAGAAAATATGAAGATCAAACAAGAAGAATGTGTTCATACCCTGGGTCGAGCTATCCGACCTGGGATGATTAAACGACAAAGCGACCAACCTCTTCAGGTCAAGCGGACCGACTTCTTCTTAAGGAACTCGGCCAAAACGACAGGAGAGCCCGATAGAGGGCCCAAATAGAGGAACACGACCCAAATCCATAGGCAATCCAAGCCTATAGAGATAAAGGCGGTTCCCTTAAAAATAAGCTGATTTCACCCAAAATAAGATAAATATAAGATAAGATAACTAACTTATCTTATCAAAAAGGTCAGCCCCATCTACTATAAACACACTGGAGCACCCAGGTATAACTCATACTCTGATTCTACATAAAAACCTGCTCAATACCCGTGCTAACTTAAGCATCGGAGTCTCTTGCAGGTACCCCCCACCCTCCAGTGGCCAAGGATCAGCAGTGCAGCTAGTCCAACAAGTCAAGCACAACAGCTCCGGCCGCCACCAGCCAGCCGGACGCGTTATCTCTGACGAGTACGAAAGATCTCATCCGAGATCGACCTCCAATTTCAGGTAACCCTCGAAACATTGGCGCCGTTGCCGGGGAACCTGGAAGTCATCCCATCACCATGGCGGATAACCGTGACAACGACCACGATTCAGATCTAGAAAATAGAACGCCGCACAAAAATGCAGACACCCCACTAGAAGACACCCTAGAATCCAATGGAGACAAAAATACATCTAAACCGGGAGCAATAGAAGCTCTTCAAGATCACTTGAAACAACTTAAACAAGAAACCCAACAACAACGAGAAATCGGAAAGGATCTACAAAGAGAGGTACGGCGACATCGAGAGTTGGAAGAAAAATTACAGCAATTAGAAGCCGGTCTCAAATCGAAGGCCCCTCGGATCACTCCTGATGAAAGCTCACGTAAAGAACAGGATCCATTCACCAGGGAGATCATGAAAACCAAAATCCCAAAGGACTTTAAACTCCCAGATATGACTTTATATGACAGTACCACATATCCCAACGACCATCTCAGCAATTTCAGAAGCAGAATGTACCTTACCGACGCCTCAGACGCCGTTCGCTGCAAAGCTTTCCCAACAACTCTCACGAAGACAGCAATCCGATGATTCGACAACTTACCTCCAAAGTCCATCTCAAACTTCGACGACCTGGCCAAAAAGTTCCTGGCCCGATTCTCCATCCAGAAAGATAAAGCCAAGCACGCCCCCAGTCTGCTAGGGATCAAGCAAGGAGATCGGGAGAGCCTCTGCAACTACATGGAAAGATTCAACAAAACATGCATGGACATACAAAGCTTACCAACAGAGGCCGCCATCATGGGACTCATCAATTGCCTACGAGAGGGACCATTTAGCCAATCTATATCAAAGAAGTACCCTACCTCATTAGACGAAGTACAGGAGCGAGTAGAAAAATACATCAACATGGAAGAAAATGCTCGGTTGGGAGAAACCTCAAAATCTGGGAACACCTACCGAGATAAAGACAAGGAATCCAAAAAGAAAGAAGATCGACAGGGGGAGAAAATCAAAAAGTACCATAATTACACCCCTCTCAGGGCATCCCTGGTCGACGTATACAAAGAAGTCTGCCACACAGAGAAAATCCCCCAGCGCGACCACTCAAAGGCAAAAGGGGAGGGGAAACCGGAAGGAATATTATGAATACCATCGAGTTCGAGGGCACTCCACCAACGAGTGCTTCGACTTAAAGAATATCATAGAAAAATTAGTGAGAGAAGGAAGATTAGATCGATTTCTGGCTACCCGAGATGATGACCAAAGAAAAAGACGAAGGGACGAGGATGACAGACGAACTGAACGATCACCTTGGACACCAGAAAGACATGTCCACATGATACATGGCGGATTTGCAGTAGGAGGGATCTCCAAATCCTCCCGCAAAAGATATCTCAAAAAAGTATATCATGTCGAAGGAGAGGAAGAAGCGCTCAACATCCCAGCGATAACATTCACTAAGGAATACGCGTCGGGCGTCATCACAGGACATGACGATCCCATGGTTATCACCATCATATTGGCAAACGCCAACCTACACCGCACCTTAATAGACCAAGGGAGTTCTGCCGACATCTTATTCAAAACAGCCTTTGATAAACTCGGCTTAGAAGCAAAAGAACTTAAAGCATATCCAAACAGTCTGTTCGGGTTAGGAGATACCCCGGTTCGACCACTAGGATACATACCACTACATACAACCTTCGGAAAAGGGGACCAATCCAGGACCCTCAAAATAGATTACATCGTAGTTGATGTAAGTTCAGTTTACAATGCTCTCATAGGTCGGACAACACTCAACCAACTCGGCGCAACAGTCTCGACCCCATACCTATGTAAGAAATTCCCAACTCCGAAAGAGATAGTCACGATAAAAGCTGACCAAAAGATGGCACGTCGCTGTTATAACGAAAGCCTAAACCTCAGAGGCAAAGGAGAAGAGTTTCATACAATTGAAATGGGCGGAGCCCAGCAACGAGAAGAATTCCGTCCACAACCAGAAGGCGAGATAGAGAAGATTCAAATTAGAGACACCTCGGACAAAACGACCAACATTGGCACGATCCTAAGAGGAGACTCAAAAGAATTACTGATACAATTCTTACGAGATAATGTCGATCTCTTTGCATGGAAAGCCGCGGACATGCCAGGCATAGACCCTAAGCTAATGTGCCACAAGTTGGCGGTCTACCCAGGATCTCGGCCGGTGCAGCAGAGACGAAGGAAACTCAGGCCAGAACGATCCAAAGCTGTGGAAGAACAACTACAAGCACTACTGGAGGCAGGATTTATAAGAGAAGTCAAGTACCCACTATGGCTAGCTAACGTCGTCTTGGTGAAAAAATCAAATGGGAAGTGGCGAATGTGCACCGATTACACCGATCTCAACAAAGCTTGCCCAAAAGATCCATACCCACTCCCAAGCATCGACACTCTGGTAGATGCTTCCTCCGGATACAGATACCTCTCGTTTATGGACGCATATTCGGGATACAACCAAATCCCCATGTATCCACCAGATCAAGAAAAGACCTCGTTCTTAACACCAAAGGCAAACTACTACTATATCGTGATGCCTTTCGGTCTCAAGAACGCAGGAGCTACTTATCAAAGGCTAATGAATAAAGTCTTCTCAGATCACATCGGAAAAATAATGGAAGTTTATGTGGACGACATGTTGATAAAGACACAGAGCGAAGATATATTATTATCCGAACTGGCTCAAGTGTTCGACACCATAAGGAAGCACAACATGCGACTCAATTTCGCAAAATGCACCTTCGCAGTAGAAGCAGGAAAATTCTTAGGTTTCATGCTCACACAAAGGGAAATTGAAGCAAATCCAGAAAAATGTCAAGCCATACTCAACATGAAAACCCCAACCTGTGTGAAAGAAGTACAACAACTCAACGGGAGATTGGCCGCCCTATCCCGATTCTTAGCAGGAACTGCGATAAAATCCCTCCCTTTCTATGCTACGTTAAGAAAGGGAAAACAGTTTGAATGGACGACAGAATGTGAGCAAGCCTTCCAAGACTTCAAGGAGTTCTTAGGACGGCCACCTATCCTATCCCGACCACGAGAAGGAGAACTGCTCATATTGTATCTCGCAGTAGGGAACCGGGCAATAGCCTCGGCACTAGTCAGAAAAGATAAAAATGGGCAACAACCTGTCTACTTCATTAGCAAGGCACTACAGGGATCCGAGCTGAACTATCAGAAAATAGAAAAATTTGCCTACACTCTTATCCTAACATCTCGACGACTCCGCCCGTACTTTCAGGCTCACACCATTAAAGTTCGAACTAACCAGCCTATAAAAGAAATATTGCAGAAAACAGATCTAGCAGGCAGAATTCTACAATGGGCAGTCGAATTGTCAGAGTTCGATCTCCAATATGAAGCTCGGACGGCAATCAAATCACAATATATAGCCGACTTTATCGCAGAATTCACAGATGCCCTAGAAACCCCCACAGAATGGAACCTTTACGTGGATGGTTCTTCAAATAAAACTGGAAGCGGCGCAGGCGTGATAATAGAAAGCAACCAAGGAACCCAAGTTGAGCTCTCCCTCAAGTTCGGGTTTCCGGCCTCAAACAACCAGGCGGAATACGAAGCATTATTAGCTGGTTTGAAGCTGGCTAAAGAGGTCAGAGCTCAAGAACTCAACATCTACAGTGATTCACAAGTGGTTACATCACAAATAACAGGGAGCTACCAAGCCAAAGATCCCACCATGAAAAGGTATTTGGATAAAACCAAAGAACAGCTCGGACAAATCGGGGAGTATAAGATCTGCCACATACCCCGCGAACAAAATGCCCGAGCTGATGCACTCTCAAAACTAGCCAGCACCAAACCAGGGGGTAACAATAGAAGCCTCATCCAGGAAATGTTGCAGAATCCGTCAATCTCGGAAGAGGAAAAAGTCCTTACTATAACAAGTCAGGACCAAGGATGGATGACCCCTATAGCCAACTACCTCAAAACAGGAATGCATCCCACAGAAGAAAAGGAGGCAAAGAGGTTAAAAAGGGAGGCACAGTACTACACCATCATAAACAACATCCTGTACAAAAGAGGAATCTCAACACCTTTACTAAAATGCGTGCCAACCTCCAACACAAAGGAAGTACTAGAAGAAATACACGACGGTATTTGTGGCAATCATCTCGGAGCACGAACTCTCACCAAAAAAGTACTCCGGACGGGATTTTATTGGCCAACTCTACAGAAAGAAGCCACAGAATTTGTAAAGACATGCCCACCATGTCAGAAACATGCCAACTTTCACATCGCCCCGCCAGAAGAGCTCATCAGCGTGACCTCGCCTTGGCCGTTTGCAAAATGGGGACTCGATCTTCTCGGCCCCTTCCCATAGGGATCAGGACAAGTTAAATTCCTCATAGTAGGGGTAAATTACTTTACAAAGTGGATCGAGGCAGAGCCCCAAGTTAATGCCACCGCTCAAAGAAGTCGGAAATTCTTATATAGAAACATTGTCACGAGATTCGGGGTTCCATATTCAATAACCACAGACAATGGCACTCAATTCACAGATTCAGGCTTCAGAAAACTAGCAGCCGACTTGAATATAAAGCACCAGTACACCTCCGTTGAACATCCACAAGCCAACGGACAGGCCGAAGCTGCAAACAAAGTCATACTGGCCGGATTAAAATGGAGATTACAAGATGCAAAGGGAGCCTGGGCAGAAGAGCTTCCACAGGTCCTATGGGCATATCGAACAACGCCACATTCCACCACGAAGGAATCCCCCTTCCGATTAGCATACGGAATAGAGACGATGATTCTAGTAGAAATTGAGGAAGGGTCGCCCAGAGTAGTTCACTACAATGAGGGAGCAAACTCCCAACTTCATAGAGAAGAGCTCGACTTGCTACCCGAACTCCGGGAAAGAGCTCGGATCAGGGAAGAAGCTCTAAAGTACCGAATGGCTTCCAGATATAATCAAAAGGTAGTGCCGAGAAGTTTTGCAGAGAATGATCTCATCCTAATCCGAAATGATATCGGAACAACTCGACCAGGAGAAGAAAAGCTGGCAACAAACTGGAAAGGACCCTACCGAGTTGTAGAAGTACTTGGAAAGGGCTACTACAGACTGTCTGAACTCGATGGACGAGAGCTTCCCAGGTCGTGGCACGCTTGCAACCTAAGAAGGTACTACAATTAAGAAGAGATAAAAGATTTCATCATTGGATGCACTCTTTTTCCTGAAAAGGTTTTTTAATGAGGCACCAAGTTGAGACTCAGACAATCCCATATGTATCTATTTGCATTGTTCCTTTAAATAAAATATAATTTAGATATTCTACAAAGATTTCAAGACGCATTAATCTGAAGTATTCATCGTCCGATTATAAAGCAACAGATCGGCAGAAAGTGAAAAAGAATTTCACTGCACGATCACGATAAAGACAACCGTCCGATAAAGGTGAAAACGCGATTCACCCAAAGGACGATCTAGAGATGACAACCACTTTCTACAAATCGGCAAAGATGAACACAGAATAATGTAAGAAATTATCAAAAGTGATCTAAAAAAGAACCTGACGAGGTCTTACGGATCGCTAAAATAATAACTTAAAGACTGGTCGAACATTGAGAAGTCGAACCAAGTCAAACCAAGTTATAAGTAAACCCTGGAAAGAGGTCTGGCCAACCCTATTAAAGAGGATTACTTTAACTTAGAAGGGCCCGACATAACAAAGTCAGCCCAAAATGAAAAGTTATCAAAGTAGTCCCTAAAAGAGATCTGACAAAGATCCAAGAAAGAGGACTACAAAAAATAACTTAAGGGAGACCGACATAACCAAGTCGGACTCCTACTACTGAAAGGTTATCAAAGTAGTCCCTGAAAGAGATCTGACAAAGATCCAAGAAAGAGGACTACAAAAAAATAACTTCAGGGAGACCGACATGACCAAGTCGGACTCCTACTACTAAAAAGTTATCAAAGTAGTCTCTGAAAGAGATCTGACAAAGATCCAAGAAAGAGGACTACAAAAAAAACTTAAGGGAGACCGACATAACCAAGTCGGACTCCTACTACTGAAATGTTATCAAAGTAGTCCCTGAAAGAGATCTGACAAAGATCCAAGAAAGAGGACTACAAAAAAATAACTTAAGGGAGACCGACATAACCAAGTCGGACTCCTACTACTGAAAAGTTATCAAAATAATCCCTCAAAGAGACCTGACAAAGGTCCAAGAAAGAGGATTACAAAAGTAACTTAAAAAGAGATTAACCTGACGAAGTCAATCTCCTACAAACAAGTTATAAAAGTAATCTCTGAAAGAGAGGATTACAATAATAACTTAGAAAGGGACCAACGCAAAGGAACCGGTCACAAATACGGAAAACCGAGAAACAAGTTGGACCCCACAAATCGTAACCTCAAAGGATTCAAGCTACAAACAACAAAATAACCCAAGGAGGTCTAGCCGCAAGATATCACACATCAGCAAAAAACAGAAAAATGTCAAATCAAAAGGCATTATATAAAATCTACAAAAGTTGCAAAAGCCTCGAAGGCCAGCAAAATCTAAGGATGGCGAGCCACCTTTTTCGTTTGTCAGAATAAAAGTTGCTAGAAAAGCAACTAGGAAAGTGTTAGTAAATAAATAAAAAAGTTTTAAAAAGCCCACAAGCCGGGCCAACTACACAAATTCCCGGGAAAGAAATCAGCAAGCATCAGGAGCCTTCTTGGCAGCATCAGGACAAGGAAAAGGAGGACGAGTCTGGAGCGGCACAGCATCCACAGTTCCATCCTCCCGATTCAGGATCTGGCAATCCGAGTCGGGCATAGCAGGGGGAACGGAAGAGGTCGGCACTTTGTTAGAGGACACAGGGGGAGGAACAACATCATCATCATCACCCTCATCATCAGGGACAATCTTGCCATCGCTGACTACATTATCCAGGCTAAAAAGGGTGAGGTCGGCGTCGGGAGCAATGACCTGAACTTGCTCCCTCAAGTTCTCATAAGCAGCAGTCATGCTGCCAACAAGATGACTTTGGAGCTCAGCATAATCTTCCCGAACACTGTCAAGCTCCCCCCTCAAGCGCATCACCTCCCGATAAGATGAAAGGTAACTCTTCTTGTGCATCAGGACTGCGTCCTCAGCCAACCTCAAAGAAGCCGCCAATGACTGAGAACTCGCCTCCTCATTCTTCAAGTCCTTCTCCAGCTTGGCTACCTTCGTCTCAAGCTCCTCCTTTAACTCCTTCATCCGATCAAACTCTTGTTTCGTCTCCTCCATAAATGCCTTAGTAGCGTGGAGAGGGAGATTCTGAGCAGTCCGATATATGGCAGCCGACATATACGCCATCTTCACATGATTTCGGGCCATAAACTCCAAGTGATGGAGGATGGACATATCGTCCATGGAGAAAGCACCGTAAGGACCGATTTGTTGATCCACGAATTCAATAGCATAAAAATCAGGAGCATCGAGGTCAAAGGGCTCAGCAGTCTTTTGTTTTTTATTGGCAGGAGCAACAGAAGGAGCAGCAGAGGTGACGTGAGGATCTACCAAACGAACTCGGGGTGTAGGGATCACCTTCTTCACCCCGACGGAACTCTGCACTGATGGCTTCTCGCGCACTTGGGAGGATCCCTCCCCAGCCGCCTTGGCAGCAACATTCCTGACAGTAGTCGCCTTTTGCGCCCTCTTAAAAGCTTTCATGGATTCACTATTCTTCATTGCTTCTGCAAATAAAATAGAAAATCGGTTACAAGTCGGACAAGTCGGAAAGACAGCTACAAGCAACATACACGGATAAAAAAGAAAATACAAAGATACCCAGTTCAGTTTGAAGAAGAGAAGCATTGGTTAGAAATTTCTTTGTGTCGAGATGGGGAGGTTGACCCCAGCGTTCTTCCAGGATAGTCACAAAGGCTCGCTCAGCATCATCCAACATATCCCACGAATACCTGGAGACCCTCACGTCTTTTTGCCATTCCAAGGGAAAAGTAGGTTCGTCATTTTCATCCAGAAAAAAGGGCCGAGCTCCTTCAATAGCTCGGACCTTGAAGAAGTAGTTTTTAAAATCACGGAACGACTCGTCAAACATGGAAAAAACCTTCTTTCCCTGGGTAGAACGAAAGGAGACCCAAGCTGACTTCTTTTTTACCACACCGGGCTTAGTCAAGACAAAAAGATAGAAAAAGAGAGACTGGGAAGCAGGAATACCAAAACCATTGCACAACAATTGGAAAATTTTAATAAAACCCCAGGAATTGGGGTGAAGTTGAGAAGGGGCAACATTACAAGACCATAACAGGTCGGTTTCAAATTTGGTAAAAGGAAGGGTGATACCCAGCTGACCAAAGAAAAAATCATAAGCATAAAAGAAAGGGCGACTATCAACAACCCGAGTTGAAAAGCAGACTCTCTCATCAGAAGAGGGAGAGACAAGTTCATAGTTCTTCTCATCACCAGAATTACTACAGACACTATGAAACTGCTTAAGCTGAGCACAAAATTCAGAATCAACCAGCGAGACACACATGAGAACCATGGAGTCCACCCAATCGGCCATACCCGTGGGAACCTGGGAAGGCATCTCTACAACATTATTTCGGGAAGACATGAGGTCAACTAAATCCTACAAAAAGAAAAGAAGAATGGATTACTTAAAAACATCTCGGATAGAGGGCAAAACACCTCGACGGGCAGATAAACAAAAAGGGAAAACCCCAAGACTCAAGACAAAGGTCTTGGGGCATCCCTTGGAGGCAGTAAACAAAGCAAGGTCTTTAAATTATTTCTACAACCTACATCCCGGCACTCATCAAAATAAAATCCAGAAAGAAAACAAAGGAAGCAAAAAATGCAAAAGGTCCACCCCCAAACAGTTTATCAGCGAAAAAATAGCAAAGGCGCAAACTTTTTATTAATCAAGCAAAAAAATCATCAGCAAAGAGCAAGCATTAACATCGAACACGCCAAGTAGAAATCATCAAAAATGCAAAATTTGACAGAATCAAAAGGAAATCTCCAAACAAAGCGAGGAACAGATGCAGATTTGCTATCGATATCAGACAGGAAACAACCAGAAGCAACAACAAAACCCTAGAAAGCCTCGACGGAAATGCCAAGACAATGCGTAAAAGGAAGTCAGAGAAAACACATTACAGTGACAAGCAAATACAAGACCACGAAAAAGATCCAAACTTTCAAACATGCAAAATCAAAGCTTCACTAAAAAACTGAAGACGATGCTATGAAAGAAGCAGGAAAGCTAGTACCAACCTGAAAAAAGTAGCAAAGCTTCAGGGAAATTAAGGATGGAAGACAAAATCCGGAATTGCCTTCTCACGAGCAAAAAGCACAAGTAGTATCACAGAGAGAAACGCGAAACTACAAAACTCCAGGCGAAAACAGAAGCTTCAGAAAATCACCAAGCGACGTCGCAAGAAAAGGTGAAATGAGGGTGAAGAGAAATGAATAAGTGCGAAAGAAGTTGCAAAAAGGGCGAAGGAGAGAAACCGTTTCTTGAATGCAAAATTCAAAAATAGAGAAGTTAGGGGAAATGGGGCAATTAAATGCCAATTAAATGCGGATATTAAAAACCACTTGCATTCCCAAAAAAGCGCAAATACAAAAGCGCACACTTATAGAGGAAAAATGTTCTACATTCAAAAGCTGCTACAAAAAGGAGTCGACAAAATGCTTGAGTTCGGCTTCGCTACAAGAGGGACCGAAGTTAAGGACTCGACCTCGACAAAAGAAGACCGAGCTCAAGCAGGGGCATTGTTCAAATCCTGGGTCGAGCTATCCGACTTGGGATGATTAAACAACAAAGTGACCGACCTCTTCAGGTCAAGCGGACCGACTTCTTCTTAAAGAACTCGGCCAAAACGACAAAAGAGCCCGATAGAGGGCCCAAATAGAGGAACACGACCCAAATCCAAAGACAATCCAAGCCTATAGAGATAAAGGCGGTTCCCTTGAAGATAAGCTGACTTCACCCAAAATAAGATAAAGATAAGATAAGATAACTAACTTATCTTATCAAAAAGGTCAGCCCCATCTACTATAAATACACTGGAGCACCCAGGTATAACTCATACTCTGATTCTACATAAAAACCTGCTCAATATCCGTGCTAACTTAAGCATCGGAGTCTCTTGCAGGTACCCCCCACCCTCCAGTGGCCAAGGATCAGCAGTGCAGCTAGTCCAACAAGTCGGGCACAACAGCTCCGGCCGCCACCAGCCAGCCGGATGCGTTATCTCCACCAGTACGAAAGATCTCATCTGAGATCGACCTCCAGTTTCAGGGAACCCTCGGAACAGAATGCAATGCATGAATTTTTGAAAAATGCAAGAAAGAGATAAACATGCAATTGACACCAAACTTATCACTTGACACTAGATTCAAGCAAGAAACATCAAATTATTTTTGGTTTTATGATTTTGTAAATTTTTTTTTCGGATTTTTCAAAAATTAATTGGAAAAAGAAAAATAAGGACTTCAAAATTTCTAATGAGAATTCCAGGAATCATGCAATATTAGTCTAAAGCTCCGGTCCAAGAATTAGACATGGCTTACTAGCCTGCCAAGCTTTCAGTGAAAGCTCCGGTCCAAAACACTAGACATGGCCAATGGCCAGCCAAGCTTCAGCAGATACAAATCAGGCATATAACAGCTGATTAGATGAGAATCCACGGACTCTTGTGATGATAAGTTGAAATATTGGTCCAAAGGATTAGACATGGCTTCACAGCCAGCCAGAATTCAACAGATCATCGTGAAACTCTAGAATTCATTCTTAAAAATTCTGAAGCCATAAGATAATTTATTATTTTTTTTGAAAATTTTTCAAAAATAAAAAAATAAAACAAAAAGTTTGAAATTAAAATAAAATTACCTAATCTGAGCAACAAGATGAACCGTCAGTTGTCCAAACTCGAACAATCCCCGGCAACGGCGCCAAAAACTTGGTGTGGGAAAATCGTGATCGTTCATTCCTTGGTAACGGCGCTAAAAACGTAATACGCACATTCATAATCTTAGTTCTTTGTCACAACTTTGCACAACTAACCAGCAAGTGCACTGGGTCGTCTAAGTAATAAACCTTACGTGAGTAAGGGTCGATCCCACGGAGATTGTCGGCTTGAAGCAAGCTATGGTCACCTTGTAAATCTCTGTCAGGCGGATTCAAATGGTTATGGTGAATTGATAATTAAAATATAATTAAAATATAAAATAGGATAGAAATACTTATGTATTTCATTGGTGAAAATTTCAGATAAGTGTATAGAGATACTTTTGATCCTACTGAACCTCTGCTTTCTTGCTGTCTTCATCCAATCATTCCTACTCCTTTCCATGGCAAGCTTTATGTAAGGCATCACCGTTGTCAATGGCTACTTCCCGTCCTCTTAGCGAAAATGGTCCAAGATGCGCTTTCACCGCACGGCTAATCATCTGTCGGTTCTCGATCCTGCTGGAATAGGATTCAGTAATCCTTTTGCGTTTGTCACTACGCCCAGCACTCGCGAGTTTGAAGCTCGTCACAGACATCCCTTCCTAGATCCTACTCGGAATACCACATACAAGGTTTAGACTTTGTGGATCTCAAGAATGGGCGCCAATAATTCTAGCATATACCACGAAGACTCTGATCTCGCGTTTAGGAGGCTAAGAGATACACATTCAAGCTTGTTTTCATGTAGAACGGAAGTGGTTGTCAAGCACGCGTTCATAGGTGAGAATGGGGATGAGCGTCACATAATCATCACATTTATCATGTTCTTGTGTGCGAATGAATATCTTAGAGAAGAAATAGGCTTGAATTGAATAGAAAAACAATAGTACTTTTCATTAATTCATGAGGAACAGCAGAGCTCCACACCTTAATCTATGGTGTGTAGAAACTCTACCGTTGAAAATACATAAGTGGTGAAGGTCTAGGCATGGCCGAATGGCCAGCCTCCAAAACGTGATCCAAGGATCAAAAGATAATCCAAAGATGTAAAAACAATAGTAAAAAGTTCTATTTATACTAAACTAGTTACTAGGGTTTACAAAGATAAGTAAATGATGCAGAAATCCAGTTCCGGGCCCACTTGATGTGTGCTTGGGCTGAGCATTGAAGCTTTCATTTGTAGAGGTCTTCCTTGGAATTAAACGCCAGTTTGTAACCTGTTTCTGGCGTTTAACTCTGCTTTGCAACCTGTTTCTGGCGTTTAACTCCAGAATAGGGCAGAGAGCTGGCGTTGAACGCCAGTTTGCATCATCTAAGCTCGGGCAAAGTATGAACTATTATATATTACTGGAAAACCCTAGATGTCTACTTTCCAACGCAATTTAGAGCGCGCCATTTGGACTTCTGTAGCTCTATAAAATCCACTTTGAGTGCAGAGAGGTCAGAATCTAACAGCATCTGTAGTCCTTCTTCAACCTCTGAATCTGATTTTTGCTCAAGTCCCTCAATTTCAGCCAGAAATTACCTAAAATCACAGAAAAACACACAAACTCATAGTAAAGTCCAGAAATATGATTTTTATTTAAAAACTAATAAAAATATATTAAAAACTAATCAAATCATACTAAAAATATGTAAAAAACAATGCCAAAAAGCGTATAAATTATCCGCTCATCAGGCATAAAGTTTTCGCTATGTATGAGGAGTCCTTTAGGGATTTTAAGAATTACTTTTTTAAGGTCCGAACTATTGAGGGAGCTCGACCATTTTTTCTAGAGTCGAATGGTGAACATGCATTCGCCTTGTGTTGGCAAAGAAATGTTATGGTGTCTCGATACTCATGGGAGATGCTTGATGAGATTGAGCAGGCCTTTGTAACTGTGTTAGAAGATATTTGGGGGGAACCTCCCCATCTCGATACAAAGAGATTTTTGGGGGACCCTTCTCTCATTCGAACTGAGCTGGGTATTTGACCGACTTCTTCGGCTCTGTTGTACTTTTTTATTTCTGCTTTTCCAGCTTTATAATTTGCTTTGCTGTGTTTTTTCAGAGATGGTAAAAAATAACGAATCCATGAAGGCCTTTAAGAGGGCCAGAAAGGCTACAGCAGCCCAGCATATCTCAGCCAAAGTTTCTGGAGAAGGATCTTCCCAGATTCCTCCCAAGAAGCCTGTCGTGAATACTGCTGGACCGAGGAAGATGATTCATATTCCTCAGGTTCACTCAGTGGATCCCCCCCAGACTTCTACTGCTACCTCTTCTCTTTCTGCCGGCCCTCTTCCGAAAAGGCTGAGGACTGTGGAGCCTTTTAACCTGGACGCTCCCGACTTCGATGCTGTTGGTTTTGTTGATCAACAAATTGCTCCATATGGTGTTGTTCCTACTGATGACGTATCTATCCTTCGTCATTTGGACTTCATTACTCGGAGTGGTATAAAAATTGCACACGTGTGGGCAGCGTTGCTTCGGACTGCCTAGGGTGTCCCAGTTCACGCAATGAAGGCTTTTATGGAGGAGGCTAAGTCGGAATATGAAAAGATTAAAGGTTTAAAGGAGGAACTCGAGGTGAAGGTGGCTAAGCTGGAAAAGGAGTTGGAGGGTGAGAAGATTCGGGCTACTGCTGCGGTGGCTTCTGCAAAGTTTGCTGAGGACATGGCATTAAAGCATAAGGAGAGCTATGTCACAACTTACTGGGAGATGATGGATCTTTGGGAGAGTTTTAAATCTGCTCGAGCTGATTATGCCGAGCTCCAGGGTCATCTTGTAGGTAGTGTAAATGCTGCTTATGAGAATTTGAAGGACCAGGTTCGAGTTCTTGCGTCCGAGCTCGACCTCACCCTTTTTAGCTTGGACAATATTGTAAAAGATGGTAAGATTGTCCCTGATGACCCTGATGATGATGATGATGTTGACCCTCCTCCTGTGCCCTCTGCCAAAGCCTCTATTGCCCTGCCTTCCTCAACTCCAGCAGCTGAAGTCGGTCAGCCCGAGTCCGATCCTGGTGTTCGGATCCTGAATCGGGATGATGGGACGGTGGACGCAGTTCCGCTTCAGACTCGTCCTCCTTCACCCCGAGATGCTGCTACTGGGAAGTCTTTGGATCCTTTATGATTTTCTCTGATATTTTATGTACAGCCCGATCTGTGGGCTTTTTAGACTTTTATTTATGTATTTGGTGGTTTGCCTAACTTTGGATACTTTAGTTGCTTTTTCTTTAGCAACTTTATTTTGAAAAAACAAAGTAGTTTTTGAGCTCTTGGGGTCGGCTTCAGGCAGCCTCTTGAGTCTGTTTTATTATAACAACCTTGTTTTGTTGCGATATGCTTGTCGGTTGTTTGCTTTAGCACCCTTCAGGATGTTGGAATCTTGTTTTCTGGCCTCTTTTGATTGCCTCTGTATTTCAATACTCGTGGCGTATATATTCTGTCGATCGATGTATTATTTTTAGTAATCCTTTGACGATTACTTTTTACAACTTTGTAGGTTTGTGTTGGGCCGACTTCATCATGTCGGTTCCTTCTAAGTTATTTCTAGTAATCCTCTTTATTTGGACCCTTGTCAGGTCTCTTTTAGGGATTACTTTTATAACCTTGTGATTTTGTTGGGCCGACTTTATCATGTCGGTCCCTTCTAAGTTATTTCTAGTATTCTCTTTATTTAAACCTTGTCAGGTCTCTTTTAGGGATTACTTTTATAACTTTGTGATTTTGTTCGGCCGACTTTATCATGTCGGTCCCTTCTAAGTTATTTCTAGTAATCCTCTTTATTTAGACCCTTGTCAGGTCTCTTTTGTGGATTACTTTTATAACTTTGTGATTTTGTTGGGCCGACTTCATCATGTCGGTCCCTTCTAAGTTATTTTTTGTAATCCTCTTCATTTGGACCCTTTTCAGGTCTCTTTTAGGGATTACTTTTATAACTTTGTGATTTTGTTGGGCCGACTTCATCATGTCGGTCCCTTCTAAGTTATTTCTAGTAATCCTCTTTATTTGGACCCTTGTCAAGTCTCTTTTAGGGATTACTTTTATAACTTTGTGATTTTGTTGGGCGGACTTCATCATGTCAGTCCCTTCTAAGTTATTTCTAGTAATCCTCTTTTTCAGGGCTGGCCAGGCCTCTTTCTAGGGATTTACTTTTAATAACTTTGGTTATTATGGTCGACTGGTCCGACTTCTTTATGTCGGTCCATCTTTAAGTTATTTTTAGCAACCCATTTTTATTAAGACCTCGTCAGGTCCTTTCCTATGGATCACTTTTGATAACTTCTTACATTGTTCTGTTTTTGTTGCTTTTAATCTTTGCCGATTTTGTTGAGTTTGATCCTCGTTTGGTCGACCTTTTGATGAATTTGGTTTTCATCTTCATTGTCCTTTATTGTGATCAAGTAGTGAAATTAACTTTCACTTTCTGTAGCTTTGTAATCAGGCGATGAATTTTTTGCGTTTCAGATTAATGCGTCTTGATAAGAGGATTTGTAGAAAATCTGAAAAACTTTATTCAAAATAGAAAGTATGCAAATATATACATGTGGGATTCTTACCCCTCTAAGTAGTTTATGGATCTTGGCTTGGTGCCTCGTTAAAAAACCATTTTTCAGGAAAAAGAGTGCACCTCATCCTAAGATCTTTATTACCTCCTAGCTATAATACCTTCTTAAGTTGCAGGCGTGCCATGACATTGGAAGCTCTCGCCTTTCGAGTTTGGTCAGCCTGTAGTAGCCCTTTCCGAGTACTTCTATGACTCGGTAGGGTCCTTTCTAGTTTGCCGCTAGCTTTCCTTCTCCAGGTCGATTTGCTCCGATATCATTTCGGATTAGGACGAGGTCGTTCTCGGCAAAACCTCACTGTACTACCTTTTGGTTGTATCTTGAGGCCATTCGACGTTTTAATGCCTCTTCCTTGATCCGAGCTCTTTCTCAGATTTCTGGAAGTAAATCGAGTTATTCCCTTTGTAGTTGGGGGTTGGCCTCTTCGCTGTAGTGGATCACCCTGGGCGATCCTTCTTCGACCTCCACTGGGATCATTGCCTCCATTTCGTAAGCCAATCGGAAAGGCGATTCTTTTGTGGTGGAGTGTAGAGTTGTCTGATATGCCCATAGGACTTGTGGAAGCTCTTCATCCCAGGCTCTCTTTGCATCCTGTAATCTTCGTTTTAGCCCAGCTAATATAACTTTATTGGCGGCTTCTACCTGTCCATTGGCCTGTGGATGTTCTATGGATGTGAATTGGTGCTTTATTTTCAAGTCGGCCACCAATTTTCTGAAGCCTGCGTCTTTGAATTGAGTGCCATTATCTGTTGTGATGGAGTATGGGAACCTAAACCTTGTGATAATGTCTCTATATAAGAATTTTCGACTTCTTTGAGAAGTGGCGTTGGCTAGGGGTTCTGCCTCAATCCATTTTGTAAAATAGTCTACTCCGACGATGAGGAACTTGACCTGTCCTGATCCTTGAGGGAATGGCCCAAGGAGGTCGAGTCCCTATTTTGCAAATGGCCAGGATGAGGTTATGCTGATGAGCTCCTTTGGTGGGGCGATGTGAAAATTGGCATGCTTCTGACATGGTGGACATGTCTTTAAGAATTCCATTGCTTCTTTTTGTAAAGTTGGCTAATAGAATCCGGCCCAGAGTACCTTTTTTATGAGAGCTTGTGCTCCGAGATGGTTGCCACAGATGCCACTGTGTACTTCTTCTAAGACTTTCTTTGTGTTGGAAGTCGGCACGCATTTTAACAGTGGTGTTGAAATCCCTCTATTGTATAGAGTATTGTTTACGATGGTGTAGTATTGTGCTTCCCATTTAAACCTCTTTGCCTCCTTCTTATCTGTAGGGAGTGTTTCTGTTTTGAGGTAATTAATTATGGAAGTCATCTATCCTTGTTCCAGACCTGTTATGGCTAGGACCTTTTCTTCTTCCGAGATTGATGGGTTCTGCAACATCTCTTGGATGAGGCTTCTATTGTTGCCCCCTGGTTTGGTGCTGGCTAGTTTTAAGAGTGCATCAGCTCGAGCATTCTATTCCCGGGGTATGTGGCGGACCTCTATTCCCCGAGTTGTCCGAGTTGTTCCCTAGTTTTGTCTAAGTACTTTTTCATGGTGGGATCCTTGGCTTGGTAACTCCCTACTATTTGTGAGGTGACTACTTGTGAGTCACTGAAGATGATAAGCTTTTAAGCTCCAACCTCCTTAGCCAGCTTCAAACCAACTAGTAGTGCCTCATACTCAGCTTGGTTGTTTGTGCCTAATTTAAGTGATTTATTCAATCCTTCAATCACTTATTCATATAAATTGCATGGTTTTACTTTCCCTTCCTTATTATGTGATGAATGTGAAAAACATGTTTCCTATGCTTTAAAAGTAATTGTTTTAATTATCCTTTATTTCCATTCGATGCCGTGATTCGTGTGTTGAGTAGTTTTAGATCTTCTAAGGCAGGAATAACTTAAAGGATGGAAAGGAAACATACAAAATTGGAAGGAAAGCATAAAACGGAGTTTTTGAAGAAACTGGCATTGACGCGATCGCATGGACGACGTGGCTGCATGCCAGCGCGAAATGGTAGTGACGCGACCGCATCATTGACGCGATCGCGTGCCTTAAGCGAAACGCATATGACGCGGACGCATGACTAAAGCGACCGCGTGGCAAGGAAAACTCCAAATGACGCGACCGCGTGACCCATGCGGATGCATGACAGAGGCCACGCACCAGAAATTATAGAAAATGCTCCCAGCAATTTCTGAAGCTCTTTTTGGCCCAAATCCAAGTCCAGAAGGCACAGATCAGAGGTTATGAAGTGGGGGAATGCATCCATTCAAAAGAGAGTCTCCAATTAGTTATTTTTCATGAATTAGATGTAGTTTTGAGGGAGAGGTTCTCTCCTCTCTCTTTTAGGATTTAGAATTAGGATTTCTTTTGCTTTCAGGATTATCTTTTTATCAGGTTCAACATCCCTTTCTATTTAGCTTCTCAATTTAATTTATGAATTCTTCTATGTTACAGATTATTCTTTGAATTAATGTTATTTGAGATATTTCAGTTTATTATCGCTCTCTTTTTTTATATTACTGTCGCTTCCAATCTGAAGACATTTTTATTCCAGTAGATTTACTTTTCCCCTTTGGTCTTGGTTAAGAAATCAGTAATTCAGGAGTTATCAAACTCAACATGATCGATAATTGCTATCTTTGCTAATTGAATTGAACTTCAATAATCCCAATCTTTCCTTAGGGATTAACTAGGAATTGAAGATCAACATAATTAGTCACTTGACCTTTTTTTACTTTAAGTAAAGGCTAACTAAGTGGAATTAAGATTCAATCTTCATCACCATTGATAAGGATAACTAGGATAGGACTTCTAATTTCTCATACCTTGCCAAAAGTTTATTTTACAGTTATTTATTTATTTTACAGTCTTTTACTTATTTTAATTGCAATTCAAATCACTTGTTCCTCATCTTCAAAATCCCAATTTACAATCTTCATAACCAATAATAAGAACATACTTCCCCACAGTTCCTTGAGAAGACGACCCAAGGTTTAAATACTTCGGTTATCAATTTTTAAGGGGTTTGTTACTTGTGACAACCAAAACATTTGTACGAAGGGATTTCTGTTGGTTTAGAAACTATATCTACAACGCGACTGTTTTTATAAAATTCTTTACTGGCAAAAATCCTAAGATCAAAATGGCGCCGTTGCCGGGGAACTACAATCGTGTGCCTTATTATTGGTTATTGTAAATATTTTTCTTTTACTTGTTTATTTTTCTTTATTCTCTCCTTTTATTTCCGTTAGCTACTATGAATTCTCACCCCTCTCGCTTTGAGTTTGGTTCTAATATTGTTGAAAGGAGTGAAAGTTATAACAGGAACATGCATCAAGGTCAGAGCAATCAAAGATGGATGGAGCCAAGAGGATCTGATCAACCCTTTAGGCAACAACACCCTCCAAGATATCATGGACAAAGACCATTCTACAATGAATACCAAACCAATAGACATGGTGGACAACCTTGTGGTTACCAACAAGCCCCACCATGTGCTTATAGGCCATCCTCTCAACATAACTTCACACCACCACACTCACAAGCTCCTTTTCACCATTCACTACCATATGATCCTCATCTACCCAAATCCCAATCCAATTACTCCCAAATACCACCACTTCCCCATATACCACGTCCAAATCTATCACCCCAAGAATCAGAGGTTCGCCTCAAGGAAACAGCAGATCAACTTCAAATAACCCTTCATCAACTGGAGCAGGTAGTAAGTTTATTATCTTCTAGACGTTCGAACATTCAAGGACCTCCTACAGCCCCATGTGGACAATCTAAAGAAGAACGTAGCATGAAGGAGATACTAGAAAATCCAGTGAACGAAACAGGGCATGACTTCGTACTGGAACAAGTAAAGGAAGCTGTCATTGTAAAAGAAGAAGAGTTGGTTGAAGACTTAGGAGACGCTGAACTTCCATGGGAATCCAGAGTTATGGAGAATTCTGTCAAAAACATTACAATTGATGCTAAGGAGGATAGTGCACAACTCCCAAAGCAAGTTTTTTATGAAGAACTAGACGGAATAATCCAAGAAGCAAGTTTCCTTGATGATGATAATCTCAAGTCAAGTTCTCCCAGTAATGAACTTGCATCAGCAAGTGAATTCTCTGAGATCGAAGAATCTTTCCCAAGTGAATACGAAGATGATGCGGAGGTAGATTTCTCTCAACCTCCCGTTTATAACTTAAGTGACGAGGAAGACATAGAAAGCTTTGATCAAGACATGGATGCATTTGAAGAAATCTGCAAGGAAGTGAAGAAATTCACCACAGAGCACAAGGGAGTAGAACATACAGAACCACTGGAAACACCTATCCCAAGGCCATTACCACCCAATACAAGCTTCAAGTGGGTACAGTCCTTAACCTTTAGCTTTATTTTCTCACTTGAATATGGTTTGCTTGAAACAGATGGCCAGCTTAGAGCTCTCTGCGGCTTTAAGAGTAAGAGGGAAATGGCTCGTACTCAGAGCTAGTGCAAAAGGTTTAATAAGGTTCCACGCTTCTACTCGAAGTGCACGGATTGGCATCATGATCAATTGAATGGATCTCAGAAAACGTTTGGTCATCGTGGTGAGAATCTAATTTTTAAACCGCCCGGATGGAAAAA
Organism: Arachis hypogaea; assembly: GCF_003086295.3. NCBI lineage: Eukaryota > Viridiplantae > Streptophyta > Magnoliopsida > Fabales > Fabaceae > Arachis > Arachis hypogaea. The sequence continues at coordinate 49,312,723 of NC_092047.1, forward strand.
TATAGATCAAGACGGAAGCGGATTTAAAAGCAAGGTTTGGGATCCTAGAATCTATTCTGACATTCGTCACCCCGGGAGCCTGAGAATCTGTTTGAAGCTGCTCAGAAGCTTTACATGCCTAGTTTGGGACCCTGGAGGCTGTTGGCATTCCAAACATTGGTGGAGATTTCTGGATGAATTTAAGCACAAGCCGCCATAACAGGAAGCTCATCCAATGTCCAACTTAAGGACTTTAACTAAAAGTGCTAGGTGGGAGACAACCCACCATGGTATGGTCGTTTCTTTTTCAGTTTTATTTCGTGTTATTTATTTTTGTTTTCCTTTTCAATTGAACCTGAATATTATTTATTCAGATTGCATACTGCATAATTGCATACCTGCATAAAAAAATCGGCGTAAGTATCCATCGCCCAGAAAGTTGGGTTGGAATCGTGCGGCTATTGTGCGTCACTTGCACAACACCAATCCCACGCCACAGCGTGAGCGACGCGATTGTGTCACATGGATTGCACAACACCCCAGAGGAGACAGAGAGTTGCGTTGAAACGACGCTGGAATTGTGCGATCGCGTCATTCATTATTTACCCATTCCATGCGATCGCATCACTCACGCGATCGCGTCGACCCCCATTCCACCCCAGCCACGCGACCGCGTGCCCCACGCGATCGCGTGGATTTAAATGTATTACCCCCTGTGACGTGAACCCTACCCCATTGCGCCCCCCCAACCCCTTTCTTCTTCCTCCTCCCTGCCAAACCCCTCCCTCCCTCTCTGCCCTTCGCCGCTGCGCCCCCCTACGCCGCCGCTCCACCGTCCACCACCCAGACACTGCCGCCGTGCCACCCCTTCTCCCTTCCCTCTCTTTCTTCTCTTCTTCTTCTTTTTTCCTTTTCTTCCCTCCACCACTACTGCCCAACTCCATGACCGCCACACCCACCGCGCTGCCGTCACCGCCGCGCATCCAACCGCCACCAATGCTCTCTTCCCTTCCTTCCCCCTACCCACATTACCCCCCCCCCAAACCCCCTGCCTCTGAACAGCCCTCACTGCCGCACAACCTCCATCAACCACCGCGTCAGCCGCCACTACCACCATCCCCCAGCCAGCTCTCTGGCCCACCTTCTTTCATACGCCTTCCAGGTTCCGCCAAACGCCACCTTTCTTTCAATTCCTGGTTAATTACATATTTTTCTGTTTATGTTCCTCATTAGGCTAGTTAGATATGCATGTTGTAGTGGATTCTCGGTGGTTAGGTAGCCTAGGATGTGGTTAGTAGATTTAGGCCTGTTTAATTACGCTGTTCGTGCTTCTTGCTTCATAATTTTTACAATTCTGTTGTTGCTGTGATGTTAGTATTGTTCATATGCTGTTCTTATTGTTCATGCTGCTATTATGAATGTTATTTCTTGTTCATACCTAATTGCAGTTTGTTTTAATTCATATGAACTATCCTGCTTACTGTTCATTTTCTGGGAACATCCAATTTTAGCCAGAATGCTGCCCAATTTTCTGTAAACTGTTTTGTTTCCATTCATGTCTTGGTTTTGGCACTTTGAACTCTACTTTACTATGCTTTTACCAAACCAATTCATGAATACCAGGGCAAGCTTTCTTATTCTTTTTGATTTCCTGGTTCATAATCTGCATTTTTTATGTTTAGCTTCCAATTTCTTATTCATCATCAACCTGATTCCCTTGTTTGGATATGTGTTAACTGTAGCTTCTAATTGCGACTGCTTGTTACTTAGAAAATGTTCATCATGCTACTTACTCTAACCCACTTTTTACTCATTCACTAATTTTAACTTCCTAAACTCATTTTCATTCCTAACCAACCTCACCTTTCAAAACATCCTTATTGGTTTTTCACTATTCTCTTTAACCTTCTAACCAAGGCATGATGATAATTTTTCCTAATTAACATTATTTCTAATACATTTTGGATTGTTAATTTTTCTTCTCGGACTTTTCACTCCTATTCAATCCTTAATGCTCATTTACTTAGCTCATTTTCATTACTCCACTGCTCCTTTGCCACTATATGCTTATTTTGTGATTTTCCTACTTGTCTTGCTGTTTTTATTATATCCTGGTTTTTTTTTTTTCAGGATGTCTGACACCCAAAGAAAAGGAAAGGGAAAGGCAACAACTGGCAAACAGAAAAGAGGAGAATCCTCCATGTCCATCCTAGACATCATGCATGATGACTCCTGGCGGAAGAAACACTTTACCCCGCAGGAGACGACTGACTAGCTACTCCCTGCTACTGATCCCATTAAGTTTGCAAACTGATACTGTGAGCTGAAGTATCCGGTGTTTGCAACCTCCAGGAACCTGTACCTAGAGAGGACTCTGAAGATCCCAGAAGAACTCCAGCAATACACCTCTAATCAGATCAAACAAAGAGGGTGGTTCTTCCTAGAGAGAAACCTGACTGAGGTCAATGCATCTTGGATAACGGAATTTTACTGCAATTACTTCAAAACTTCCCTAGATGCAGTAAACCTAAGAGGGAAGCAGATACTGGTCACTGAAGAGGCCATAGAGGATGTTCTGAAGCTCCTGCCTAAATCCGATCAGCTAGATGGTTATCAACAGGCTGAGGAGGACATGCGCTTCATGATATTTGACTGGGATGCCGTCAAGGCAAGGATCACCCTTGACCCGAATGTTCCATGGTTCATGGGTCAGAACACCACCATGCCTAAGGGAATCAAGCGGGCATACTTAAATGATGAGGCTCGGCTATGGCATCAGATCCTAAGCAACTTTATTATGCTGAATACTCACGAGACGGAGCTACCTGCCGCTATGATCACCCTGTTATGGTGTGTGATGGAGGGTAAGGACCTGTACCTGCCACGCTTCATTCGGTACTACATGGCCAGGGTCCACGTCCAAGGCACTCTCCCCTTTCCATATCTGATTACACAGCTTGGCCGTCGAGCTGACGTGCCTTGGGAGGATGCTGATGAGAAGCCACCTGCTGCAGAATGCAAGAAAATTATCCCTCACAGCAGGAACTTTCTGGCTTTGGGTTACAGACCTCCATTCCTAACTCCTACTGATGAGACAGCCACACCATCTGCAGGCCCCTCCTCCTCTACAGCTACCCCTGCTACCATCATTGCACCTCTACCTACCTCAGAGCCAGTTTATCACTTAGTGCACCGCCTGTTTCAGCAGCTAGACCAGATGGAGCGCCGCAACCAACGGCGATACGAGAGATCTGAGCATCGCAGCAAGCAACGCTATGAGCACCTGAAGTTGATGATCTGTTCTAGCAGCGACATCCCCTCCGAGCCTGACACTATCAGAGCCATCTGAGGAGGAGGCGGATGACTACGAGGCAGAGACCCATCCACAGAGAGAGGCTGCACAGGCAGGCACAGAGCAGGCTGCATCACATCAGGAGGCCCCGCATCAGATTCAGGCTACAGACCCTGAGGTTCCTATTCAGTCAGCACCTCCTCTACAGTAGGCAGATCCTCCGACCACCACCATAGAGACCCTAGCTACCCATCCTTCCAGTGATGACACCCCTTCACACCCTGCTTGAGTGAGCATCAGGGACGATGCTTCATTTTAAGTGTGGGGAGGTCGCCATCTCTGGCGTATATTTTTTGGTGAACCACTGTAACGACCCAACTTCCAATACGTCATGATCGTACCAAAAGTAAGGCGTTACTGACCTGTTTTCCTTATTAACTATTTACTATTAAGCCTTTAGTTCGATATCGCGATTCAATTTTAGAAAAAAAATACTAGAAATTTTTGCTTTTGTTAATCAGAATCATATAGCAAACATCACCAAGTAATAATAATCACATAATTATTAATAATAGTAATATTATACAAAAGAATTTAAATAAAATTCAGGTACAACTCCTATCCCTCTGCGTAAAATAAAAACAAAAGTAATAAGGGCGAGGGAATTCTATGAAAATATCCTAACTCAAAAACTTATCTCATAAATAAATATTATAATCGTCCGCAGCTTCAAACTGAGTCTTCGAACCTGTGTCACTGAAAGGGTGGAAGATTTTGGGGTGAGAACAAACCACACGTTTTCAGTAGGGAATGGGAATGCCGTAAAAGTAATGAAATGAAATGCAAATAATTAACATACTCAAGCAAACTATATTTCATCCTAAATCCAAAAGCCTTTTTTAAAAGTTTTTCCTAGACAGTATGAATGATTAAACTGTTCCAAGCATAGGTTCATTAAGTCTGCTGAACCAGTTTAGCTTTTCATACTTTTCTAAACCAAAAATATAAACCAAACACAGTCTTCAGTCCATCTCGTAATTAACCACGGCCCTAAGCCCAAGCAACTCAATCAACAACCAAATCATTACAATCCAACCAATTTTCAGTCACAAACACAAGTAAGAAGGTTCAAACACAACCAAGCAGTTATATCAAGTAAAGCAATTAGCAATTAAACATAACTATTCACATAGGCAAACCAATTATAATATGCACACCCAAACAATGTTATATAAATGCATATGATGCATGCCTGTCCTACTGGCCATGAGCTCATGCGTCGGTTATGTTGCCAGACCCGACTCGGATAAGCGGGATTCAACCACCATCCTTATCCGTAGGTTCCACAAGCAAGCGGGACTAAACCACCATCCTTGCCCGGAACACGCAAGCGGGATTTAAACCACCGTCCTTGCCAAATAATTTATCAATATGTGAGCGGGACAAAACCACCATCCTCACTGCAGGCGGGACAAAACCACCATCCCTGCATAACAGTTTACGCACTGAGCAAGCGGGACTATACCACCATCCTTGCCAGGCCTCATCATATTCTCAATAACATCCACAGTAAATCAGACTCAAAATCTTATTTCAAAAAAAATCATTCTTGGCCCACTTTCAAATTACAAATGTATTCAGTTCACATCTTGCCAAGAACCACTTTTCTTAAGTAAATTTTCTTTTCAAAACTTTCAAACAACTTCATAACCAAGCCAGATTCAAAATCTCTTCTGAAAGACTCATAATCACTCATTTTCAAATCATTCGCTTCATCACTTTGAAATCAAGAGTTATTAATCAACAACCTTGGCAAGGACTCAAGACTTTAGGGAAGAATAACCTGCCTCATTTCTTAAACTCTTCAGAAATTCTCGGAATCATAGTTGCTTAAGTTGAGATAAATTAAAGTAAAGATTTAAAATCAATACCAAAGCATGTAAGCCAAGAGTTCTGAACCAGTTTCAAAACCAAAATTATTTAAGTCCAAAAAAAAACCCAATTTCTTTTCATTCTTAAATCAGAAACTCTCCCAAAGGTACTTCTTTAACCAAACTTCAAAACATAGGCCCCTTCTTATTTAAATCAATCAGGTAACATGAACTTTTATTAAACAGTTTAGCTCAAAACACCAATTTCTTAATAAATCAAGAACCAATTCGTAGAACCTCTCAAGTCCAAATCTTTTTCTAAATCACATTTTAAAACAGAATCGGGATTTTTATGAAAATTCGGCAGCATCTCCCCTAAAACTCGGACCTAACCACCCTTACGGGTTCCCTCTTTCTCAACAAGTCTCCCCCTTTCCTCAACTACTACCAAATAAGAGGTTCTCAAATCAATCAGAAAATTCACAATTTACAATAGCCAACAGTTCGGTCATAACCCACAATTCCCACATAACCCATCAATTCAACTTTCACCTCATCAATTCGTAACTAACTTTCACTTATCATAGGATTCTTTCAAAATTAAACTCAATAAACTAGTATTCCAAGAAACTTGGTGTTGAGGTAATTTGGTCACAATAAAAACTTGTACCATCTCTCTTAAAATTCTGTTATTGTTTCCTAAGAAAATGCAGAAAAACAGCAGCAAGTAGTAAGTTTGATAAATTCCTTAAAAATCCAGTTTTCACCCAATGCCTTTCAAAATTCACGACCTCAAACAAGACTCTTTTAGCTTTTTATTGAATCAAATTCCAGATTAATACCATGTCATATGAAAAAGTTATGAAGTGAGAAACACAGCCAGGTCTTTTAGAATTCGGTTTCCAAAATCCAGCGAGTTATCCATACTCTTTTCAACATATCTACTTGGTTAAATAGGATATTGACATGAAATTTAAAATGAAGATTGTAGACACAAGAAACTTGAAAATGCCGTTGGTTTCAGCTCAAATACTTACCAAAATTGAAAGTTAAGTGAGTTGGAAGTTGGTGCTTCTGCAGTAAAGAAACAGAATTTTCTGCAGAAACCATCAATCTTCAAAAATTCATTTCTCCCAAAATACTCATCAATAAATTCTGAATTTTTTATGAGATGCTCAAAACACAGTAAAGTTTCATGAAAAAATAGTTTCATTCAAGTATATGAGCTGGGATGCTCCCAGAAATTGATTCTTTCTACTGTCATGCATGCAGAAATTCTGCCTTAAGCATTTTCAACAACCTTACTTATCAAAAACCACATTTGAACTTATAACCCTTCCAAAATCACACGTTTAACCTCTTTCCAGTTATTCAAAATTTTCTTCATTGCCAACACAGCCCAAGAACCCAAAATCAATAATTCACACGATGTCAAGTACTTAAGCATCATCAAACCTTTTCTTTTCTACACTATGCCAAGCATAATTTACATATACACTCATCATCATTCAAACACACAATAACTCATCAATTCACACCAGCAAGCTCAGCAACAAAAGTAACACCATTTATTCTATCCCTTACAACATTCAGTACGCACAATCATCAAATCAATCACCAACTACAGTTATAATTCAACTCAATTCCATCCACATCAGAGAAAACAATATCAATTACAACTTCAAACACTCACAACAAAATCCAAAGACATTCGCAGCCTTAACCAGAATTCAATAATCCAATTGAAGCACTAAAACATCATCAAACTTATTCCAAATTTCACAACCTCAAACCAAGCTTATTTCTATCAATTAGTCTCTCATAACAACAAAACTAATTACATTCACAGCAATAATCAAAACTCAATTCATCAGTTATCCATACCACAGCTTTTCAATAATTAACTCGGCATATTTCAATTTAATAAACTATACTAAATTAATCATTAATCACAACAGCATCTAAATTCAATCACAACTCAGAATAATCACAACAACCAACTAATTTCACATGCATTTCATGTCATTCATGTTAATTAAGAAATTCTTAACCTTTGTTAACCATTTGCACTTATCCAATAACTTTGTAGGCATTCTAAATTAAAAACGTTAAATCCCCTACCTCAGTTAGTCGAAATCCACAAAATTAAACGTGACTCCAACTTCGTTCTAACTCGCATCAGCAATAACAGCAGCTCTAACAGTTTCCTGATGACATCAACAGTGTCCCCTATGATAGTTCTAGCAGTAAACAGGGAAAATAGAGATGCAGCACTGAACAAAAATATAGGTTTCCTTAGTTAGAACAGGTGAAAGACATAGGAATAGGATACAAGCAAAGCAAGGATTGAAGCTCACGGTCTCAAAAATGGAGGAATTGGAACTAAATCAATAGCTTCAATGGCAGCTCTTATGGCGGCAGAGGCTCCGGCAACTATGAAAATCACAAGCAGAAGCAGAACAGAGGACAACAATGAGTAGAGGCAAGGACGAATTACATCAGAATCAAAACAACAACTTCGGCGTTTCAACTAGTACCAGCGGCGGACTTTACTCACGGCGGTGGCGACGGAGGGCACAAACGATGGCACTGGAACAACGGCGCAGAACCTTCGCGGTTCTTCCTCTCTGAACCCAGCTCCCAACGGCGACGGTGGCAGAACAGCAACCCAGGAACAGCGGCTCCTCTCGTGCGTCCTCTTCCTCCATCACTCAGCGATGGTGACGCGACTCCACAGAACGGCAGCGACGATGGAGCATGAACGGCGACGGTGACAGGAGGCACAGCGACGCCTTCTTCCTCCTGCTCTTGGCTCGGGCTCGTCTCCCTCCTCTGGCTCCTTCTGCGACGGCATGACTTCAACGGCGATGCTCTCCGCGGCTCCACGAACGGCTGACAGGAAGCACTGCAGCGCGGGCAAGGCTGGGCGACGCTGGGGATGGTGGCGACGGCGTAGCAGGGCCCGACGAACGGAGGCGGCGACGGTGCCAAGCCCCCTCCGGCGACGCTCTTCCCACTTCTCTCGGATCCCACTCTCTCTGTGCTTCTTTCTCAGCTCTGTGTAAATGAGTTTTACGTTTAGGAAAGGAAAGGGGGGAAACTAGGGGTGCGGCTGAGTGTGGTGAGGGAGTGAGGGTTAGGGTTTTCAATTTGGGAAATTAGGTTTCTGAATTGGATTTGGAAATTAGGGTTAGAAATTAGGATTTTATAAAAGAATATGGATAGGTATGAATAGATATTTTGATAAAATTGGAGGGTAGAGTAGTTTTAAAATCAAATATACTCTCTTAAAAATATTTAGAAACATTATTTATCAACATATTGCTAAGTTTAATCAATTGTTTCTAATTTAAAATATAAAATGAACATATTAATCATATTTTTATAAAATATAGTTTTAAACTCAATATTAATTATTCACTTCAAATGGTATAATTTTTCGTTATTTTTCAATCACCAGAACATTAATTTCAAATTGCAAAATAACTAATAATAAAAATTGTACAAAAATATTAATTGACTTAAACTTAAAGTATTTACAAATATCAATCTAATCATTTCTAATAAAATAATTTTTAGGAGTTCAAATTAATAACATAATTCATTCAAAATAGAATTTATTTAAATTAAATTATACAAATCTTTTTATTTTTCAATTATCAAAATTATAATTTCAATATTACCAAATATCTAATAAAGATTATATAAAAATTCTAATTAATTTAAACTCCAATTATGATGAATTTCCATTTAATTACCTTTAGTAAAATAATTTTCTTAAAATAAAATTATCAACAAATAAAATAAATCACAAATAACTAATTATTTGATTTTCAAAAACTAGGGTTGTTACAACCACTGCAGACTCTTTTACTTTATTTTGTTACTTTTCTGTATTTTTTATTTTTATTTTTATTTTCTCAGTACTTATACATTGCTATTTTCATGTATTTTTACTCTATTTTTACATGTTGCACTTTAGTTCATATTTTAGCCATTTAGTTTAGTTGCAATTCTAACTTATTAGTTATAGAAAATGTGGATTAATTAGTATAGTTTACCCTTTTTAGCATAAGATAACTTAGTTTAAATTAAAAGTATAAAAAGGAAGTAAACTAGAGACTTTAACAGAATAAAAACAACCTACACCTAGTATATATAGCATTACATGTTACTTAAATTCACAACATTTCATCAAGGAGAAACACTAGAACTTTAAAGCCATCTTAAGATTTACATTGAGAATAATAGAAACTCTTAATTTTTACTTGCTTGACATATATAACTGATATATGATTTTTGAGTTAGAGAATACACAGCCTGTGAGTTTTGAGCTTAATTGCATGGTTACACTTAAACCATAATATTTTATTCCTGTGTGTTCTGCCATTCTTATTTATTCTGGTGTTCTTTACTTTGTTTTAATCTATATGTCCGATTGTAGAATATAGATACATACCAAGAAAGTGATTGAGGCCATTGTTTGATTCTAGCTCACTATTCCCAAATTAGCCTACCTTTTACATCACCCTTGTTAGCTCCCTTGAGCCTTTAAAACCCCTCTTGTTTTATAACCACATTACTAGCCTTAAGCAGAAAAACAAAATAAAAATCCCAAGTTGAATCCTTGGTTAGCTTAAGATAGAAATTGTGTGTTGTATAAGTAGGGAAACCTATTGGGAGCAGGGGTGATAAAAACAAAGGGAAGAAAGTTAAAAAGAATAAAATAATTCAAAATAAAAATTTTGGGAAGCATGCTCATGTGAAATCAAAATAATCGTATTATCATGTGTAAAAAAAATTTCAGTATTTGAATAAAGGGGATACAAAAGAATTCCCTAAATGCAAAATAAAGCAAATGCACATAGGACAAAATTAAAACTAATGCATGAGCATGTAACATAAAAAGTGGGAAAAATATGGGAAAATAGGTAAAGAAGCTTTGCTTTACAAAATATGTATGTTAGGTGAGATCTTAGACTAATCAAGGATTCACTTATTAGCTCACTTAGCCTTATACATATACCCTTACCTTTACCTTGGCCCCATTACAACCTTAATTAAAGACCTCATGATTTTTGTATGCCTATATTCTATAATTGTTGATTGGTTAGATGAAGAACAAAGTTATGGAAAGTAAGGATAAAAAGAAGAATAGAGTGATTAACCCAATAAACACTAAGTGACTAGAGAGTAAACACAAAATCCAGTGAGGGTTCAATAGCTCATCAACATATATCTCTGCTTAAATTGCTAATTGTCTTGCAAGTCTGTAAAATATTTTTCTTTCCCATCTCAATTGTAAAAGTGCTTTACCATTATCTAAGGTTTGGCTATGTATATATGATTCCTTGAGAATGTGAATTAATTTAACTACATGTGAGTTTTATATACAAGTGAATAAAAATTAGAATTGCATGATTCATTTAGGTAGTTGCATTTAGAATAAATTGCATTGCATGAGATTCCACCACTTCAACCTTACCTTACTCTTTATCTTGGATTTAGCATGAGGACATGCTATTGTTTAAGTGTGGGGAGGATGATAAACCCATATTTTATGATATATTTTGTGCCTAATTTAAGTGATTTATTCAATCCTTTACTCACTTATTCATATAAATTGGATGGTTTTACTTTCCCTTCCTTATTATGTGATGAATGTGAAAAACATGTTTCCTATTGCAAAATTCTTCCTGCTAAATCTGTTTTCTACAGAATGCCTTTTATGGGCTGGTTGGTCCGAACCCTGATGATGTGGGCTTGGAAATATGGGCGAAGTCGTCGAGATGTTAGTATGAGAGCATAGGTGAATTTTTCTATTTTTTGATAGTTCAGTTCGGACCCTTGTAATGCTTTGCTGATGAAGTATATAGGTTGTTGTCCACTGTCATCATCTCGGACCTGTGCTGAGGCTATTGCCCGATTTCCTACTGCGAGGTACAATACAAGTGGTTCTCCTTCCCGTGGCCGAGTTAGAATAGGTGGTTGTCCCAAGAACCTTTTGAAATCCTGGAAGGCTTGCTCGCACTCTGTTGTCCACTCAAACCTCCTTCCCTTCCTTAGGGTGGCATAGAAGGGGAGAGATCTTATTGCCGATCCAGCTAGAAATTTGGACAAGGCTGCCAATCTTCCATTGAGTTGTTGTACCTCTTTAACGCTGGTTGGACTCTTCATGTTGAGTATAGCCTGGCAATTATCCAGATTTGGCTCAATTCCTCTTTGTGTGAGCATAAAACCCAAGAATTTGCCAGCTTGTACTGCAAAGGTGCATTTTGCACTACAAGAAAATGGAATATTTGTAACAAAAAATTTGTATCAAATTTAAAATTGTTACAAAAAAAATAGTATTTTGTAATAATAATTAGTGATTGTTACAAAAGAAAAATGTTTTGTAACAACATTACAAGTTGTTACAAAACATGATAATATTTTGTAACAACCTGTTTTATTTTGTTACAAATTATGTTAGTTTTTGTAACGAGATGGTGTTTTGTTACAAAATATTGTAATATTTTGTAACAAAAAAAAATAAGTTGCAAAAATTCAAAATATTTTGTAACAAAATATTTTTTTGTTTCAAAAACTCTAATTGTTTTGTAACAAAACAACTTTCTATTTCAAAAACTCCAGTTATTTTGTAACAAAAAAATAATTTGTCACAAAATTCAATATTGTTTGTAACAAGTTAATTATTTATCCCAAAATATAAGTATATTTTATAACAATTTTTTTTTCAAAGTGTTAAACACTTTAAGAGTAAAAAAAATTGTGTATATATTTTTTTTAAAATAATTTTATTTTATTTCAAAAATTAAAATTTTTTATATGGTGTGTAAGACATAAAAATTTTAGAAGATCTCATTAAGAGCTAATTTAGATTTATTTATCATTAAGTATTTTAATCTCTGAAATTATTCTATTAAAGATAATTAAACAAATTCTGATTAATTGAGTTTAAAATAATTTAAGATTTTATCTGATTTTATAATTATTAAATTATTTTTTATATTTAAATTATAAAATTTAACAAATGTAAAATAATAAGAATTTTATATGATTTGGTTTAAATATTTTAGATTTTAGAATTTAATACTTTAATTTTTATAAACAAAGAAAATTAATTATATTATCTCTAATACTTTAATTAAAATATTTTATTAAAATTAATTTGTAGATTTATGATTAAATAATAATTTTTTTAAGATAAAGAAAGTTAATTGTATTAACATGTATTTTTAATTAGAGTAATTTATTGAGAATCAACAATATTTCTAACTTAAGCATCAGAGTCTCTTGCAGGTACCCCCCACCCTCCAGTGGCCAAGGATCAGCAGTGCAGCTAGTCCAACAAGTCAGGCACAACAGCTCCGGCCGCCACCAGCCAGCCGGACGCGTTATCTCCGACCAGTACGAAAGATCTCATCCGACATCGACCTCCAGTTTCAGGTAACCCTCGAAACATTGGCGCCGTTGCCGGGGAACCTGGAAGTCATCCCATCACCATGGCGGATAACCGTGACAACGACCACGATTCAGATCTAGAAAATAGAACGCCGCACAAAAATGCGGACACCCCACTAGAAGACACCCCAGAATCCAATGGAGACAAAAATACATCTAAACCAGGAGCAATAGAAGCTCTTCAAGATCACTTGAAACAACTTAAAAAAGAAACCCAACAACAACGAGAAATCGGAAAGGATCTACAAAGAGAGGTATGGCGACGTCGAGAGTTGGAAGAAAAATTACAGCAATTAGAAGCCGATCTCAAATCGAAGGCCCCTCGGATCACTCCTGATGAAAGCTCATGTAAAGAACAGGATCCATTCACCAGGGAGATCATGAAAACCAAAATCCCAAAGGACTTTAAACTCCCAGATATGACTTTATATGACGGTACCACAGATCCCAACCACCATATCAGCAATTTCAGAAGCAGAATGTACCTTACCGACGCCACAGACGCCGTTCGCTGCAAAGCTTTCCCAACAACTCTCACGAAGACAGCAATCCGATGGTTCGACAACTTACCTCCAAAGTCCATCTCAAACTTCGACGACCTGGCCAAAAAGTTCCTGGCCCGATTCTCCATCCAGAAAGATAAAGCCAAGCACGCCCCCAGTCTACTAGGGATCAAGCAAGGAGATCGGGAGAGCCTCCGCAACTACATGGAAAGATTCAACAAAACATGCATGGACATACAAAGCTTACCAACAGAGGCCGCCATCATGGGACTCATCAATGGCCTACGAGAGGGACCATTTAGCCAATCTATATCAAAGAAGTACCCTACCTCATTAGACGAAGTACAGGAGCGAGCAGAAAAATACATCAACATGGAAGAAAATGCTCGGTTGGGAGAAACCTCAAAATCTGGGAACACCTACCGAGATAAAGACAAGGAATCCAAAAAGAAAGAAGATCGACAGGGGGAGAAAATCAAAAAGTACCATAATTACACCCCTCTCAGGGCATCCCTGGTCGACGTATACAAAGAAGTCTGCCACACAGAGAAAATCCCCCCAGCGCGACCACTCAAAGGCAAAAGGGGAGGGGAAACTGGAAGGAATATTGTGAAAACCATCGAGTTCGAGGGCACTCCACCAACGAGTGCTTCGACTTAAAGAATATCATAGAAAAATTAGTGAGAGAAGGAAGATTAGATCGATTTCTGGCTACCCGAGATGATGACCAAAGAAAAAGACGAAGGGACGAGGATGACGGACGAACTGAACGATCACCTTGGACACCAGAAAGACATGTCCACATGATACATGGCGGATTTGCAGTAGGAGGGATCTCCAAATCCTCCCGCAAAAGATATCTCGAAAAATTATATCATGTCGAAGGAGAGGAAGAAGCGCTCAACATCCCAGCGATAACATTCACTAAGGAATACGCGTCGGGCGTCATCACAGGACATGACGATCCCATGGTTATCACCATCATATTGGCAAACGCCAACCTACACCGCACCTTAATAGACCAAGGGAGTTCTGCCGACATCTTATTCAAAACAGCCTTTGATAAACTCGGCTTAGAAGCAAAAGAACTTAAAGCATATCTAAACAGTCTATTCGGGTTAGGAGATACCCCGGTTCGACCACTAGGATACATACCGCTACATACAACCTTCGGAAAAGGGGACCAATCCAGGACCCTCAAAATAGATTACATCGTAGTTGATGTAAGTTCAGCTTACAATGCTCTCATAGGTCGGACAACACTCAACCAACTCAGCGCAACAGTCTCGACCCCACACCTATGTATGAAATTCCCAACTCCGAAAGGGATAGCCACGATAAAAGCTGACCAAAAGATGGCACATCGCTGTTATAACGAAAGCCTAAACCTCAGAGGCAAAGGAGAAGAGTTTCATACAATTGAAATGGGCGGAGCCCAGCAACGAGAAGAACTCCGTCCACAACCAGAAGGCGAGATAGAGAAGATTCAAATTGGAGACACCTCGGACAAAACGACCAACATTGGCACGATCCTAAGAGGAGACTCAAAAGAGTTACTGATACAATTCTTACGAGATAATGTCGATTTCTTTGCATGGAAAGCCGCAGACATGCCAGGCATAGACCCTAAGCTAATGTGCCACAAGTTGACGGTCTACCCAGGATCTCGGCCGGTGCAGCAGAGACGAAGGAAACTCAGGCCAGAACGATCCAAAGCTGTGGAAGAACAACTACAAGCACTACTGGAGGCAGGATTTATAAGAGAAGTCAAGTACCCACTATGGCTAGCTAACGTCGTCTTGGTGAAAAAATCAAATGGGAAGTGGCGAATGTGCACCGATTACACCGATCTCAACAAAGCTTGCCCAAAAGATCCATACCCACTCCCAAGCATCGACGCTCTGGTAGATGCTTCCTCCGGATACAGATACCTCTCGTTTATGGATGCATATTTGGGATACAACCAAATCCCCATGTATCCACCAGATCAAGAAAAGACCTCATTCTTAACACCAAAGGCAAACTACTGCTATATCGTGATGCCTTTCGGTCTCAAGAACGCAGGAGCTACTTATCAAAGGCTAATGAATAAAGTCTTCTCAGATCACATCGGAAAAATAATGGAAGTTTATGTGGACGACATGTTGATAAAGACACAGAGCAAAGATACATTATTATCCGACCTGGCTCAAGTGTTCGACACCATAAGGAAGCACAACATGCGACTCAATCCCGCAAAATGCACCTTCGCAGTAGAAGCAGGCAAATTCTTAGGTTTCATGCTCACACAAAGGGGAATTGAAGCAAATCCAGAAAAATGTCAAGCCATACTCAACATGAAAACCCTAACCTGTGTCAAAGAAGTACAACAACTCAATGGGAGATTGGCCGCCCTATCCCGATTCTTAGCAGGAGCTGCGATAAAATCCCTCCCTTTCTATGCTACGTTAAGAAAGGGAAAACAGTTCGAATGGACGACAGAATGTGAGCAAGCCTTCCAAGACTTCAAGGAGTTCTTAGGACGGCCACCTATCCTATCCCGACCACGAGAAGGAGAACCGCTCATATTGTATCTCGCAGTAGGGAACCGGGCAATAGCCTCGGCACTAGTCAGAGAAGACAAAAATGGGCAACAACCTGTCTACTTCATTAGCAAGGCACTACAGGGATCCGAGATGAACTATCAGAAAATAGAAAAATTTGCCTATACTCTTATCCTAACATCTCGACAACTCCGCCCGTACTTTCAGGCTCACACCATTAAAGTTCGAACTAACCAGCCCATAAAAGGAATATTGCAGAAAACAGATCTAGCAGGCAGAATTCTACAATGGGCAGTCGAGTTGTCAGAGTTCGATCTCCAATATGAAGCTCGGACGGCAATCAAATCACAATATATGGCCGACTTTATCGCAGAATTCACAGATGCCCTAGAAACCCCCACAGAATGGAACCTTTACGTGGATGGTTCTTCAAATAAAACTGGAAGCGGCGCAGGCGTGATAATAGAAAACAACCAAGGAACCCAAGTTGAGCTCTCCCTCAAGTTCGGGTTCCCGGCCTCAAACAACCAGGCAGAATACGAAGCATTATTAGCTGGTTTGAAGCTGGCTAAAGAGGTCGGAGCTCAAAAACTCAACATCTACAGTGATACACAAGTGGTTACATCACAAATAACAGGAAGCTACCAAGCCAAAGATCCCACCATGAAAAGGTATTTGGATAAAACCAAAGAACAGCTCGGACAAATCGGGGAGTATAAGATCTGCCACATACCCGGCGAACAAAATGCCCGAGCTGATGCACTCTCAAAACTAGCCAACACCAAACCAGGGGGTAACAATAGAAGCCTCATCCAGGAAATGTTGCAGAACCCGTCAATCTCGGAAGAGGAAAAATTCCTGACTATAACAAGTCAGGACCAAGGATGGATGACCCCTATAGCCAACTACCTCAAAACAGGAATGCTCCCCACAGAAGAAAAGGAGGCAAAGAGGTTAAAAAGGGAGGCACAGTACTACACCATCATAAACAACATCCTGTACAAAAGAAGAATATCAACACCTTTACTAAAATGCGTGCCAACCTCCAACACAAAGGAAGTGCTAGAAGAAATACACGGCGGTATTTGTGGCAATAATCTCGGAGCACGAACTCTCGCCAAAAAAGTACTCCGGGCGGGATTTTATTGGCCAACTCTACAGAAAGAAGCCATAGAATTTGTAAAGACATGCCTACCATGTCAGAAACATGCCAACTTTCACATCGCCCCGCCAGAAGGGCTCATCAGCGTGACCTCGCCTTGGCCGTTTGCAAAATGGGGACTCGATCTTCTCGGCCCCTTCCCATAGGGATCAGGACAAGTTAAATTCCTCATAGTAGGGGTAGATTACTTTACAAAGTGGATCGAGGCAGAGCCCCTAGCCAATGCCACCGCTCAAAGAAGTCAGAAATTCTTATATAGAAACATTGTCACGAGATTCGGGGTTCCATATTCAATAACCACAAACAATGGCACTCAATTCACAGATGCAGGCTTCAGAAAACTAGCAGCCGACTTGAATATAAAGCACCAGTACACCTCCGTTGAACATCCACAAGCCAACGAACAGGCCGAAGCTGCTAACAAAGTCATACTGGCCGGATTAAAACGGAGATTACAAGATGCAAAGGGAGCCTGGGCAGAAGAGCTTCCACAGGTCCTATGGGCATATCGAACAACGCCACATTCCACCACAAAGGAATCCCCCTTCCGATTAGCATACGGAATAGAGGTGATGATTCCAGTAGAAATTGAGGAAGGGTTGCCCAGAGTAGTTCACTACAATGAGGGAGCAAACTCCCAACTTCAGAGAGAAGAGCTCGACTTGCTACCCGAACTCCGGGAAAGAGCTCGGATCAGGGAAGAAGCTCTAAAGCACCGAATGGCTTCCAGATATAATCAAAAGGTAGTGCCGAGAAGTTTTGCAGAGAATTATCTCATCCTAATCCAAAATGATATCAGAACAACTCGACCAGGAGAAGGAAAGCTAGCAGCAAACTGGAAAGGACCCTACCGAGTTGTAGAAGTACTTGGAAAGGGCTACTACAGACTGTCTGAACTTGATAGAGGAGAGCTTCCCACGTCGTGGCACGCTTGCAACCTAAGAAGGTACTACAATTAAGAAGAGATAAAAGATCTCATCATTGGATGCACTCTTTTTCCTGAAAAGGTTTTTTAATGAGGCACCAAGTTGAGACTCAGACAATCCCATATGTATCTATTTGCATTGTTCCTTTAAATAAAATATATTCTTGATATTCTACAAAGATTTCAAGACGCATTAATCTGAAGCATTCATCGTCCGATTATAAAGCAACAGATCGGCAGAAAGTGAAAATGAATTTCACTGCACGATCACGATAAAGACAACCGTCCGATAAAGGTGAAAACACGATTCACCCAAAGGACGATCTAGAGATGACAACCACTTTCTACAAATCGGCAAAGATGAACACAGAATAATGTAAGAAGTTATCAAAAGTGATCTAAAAAAGAACCTGACGAGGTCTTACGGATCGCTAAAATAATAACTTAAAGACTGGTCGAACATTGAGAAGTCGAACCAAGTCAAACCAAGTTATAAGTAAACCCTGGAAAGAGGTCTGGCCAACCCTATAAAAGAGGATTACTTTAACTTAGAAGGGCCCGACATAACAAAGTCAGCCCAAAATGAAAAGTTATCAAAGTAGTCCCTGAAAGAGATCTGACAAAGATCCAAGAAAGAAGACTACAAAAAATAACTTAAGGGAGACCGACATAACCAAGTCGGACTCCTACTACTGAAAAGTTATCAAAGTAGTCCCTGAAAGAGATCTGACAAAGATCCAAGAAAGAGGACTACAAAAAAATAACTTCAGGGAGACCGACATGACCAAGTCGGACTCCTACTACTGAAAAGTTTTCAAAGTAGTCTCTGAAAGAGATCTGACAAAGATCCAAGAAAGAGGACTACAAAAAAAACTTAAGGGAGACCGACATAACCAAGTCGGACTCCTACTACTAAAAAGTTATCAAAGTAGTCCCTGAAAGAGATCTGACAAAGATCCAAGAAAGAGGACTACAAAAAAATAACTTAAGGGAGACCGACATAACCAAGTCGGACTCCTACTACTGAAAAGTTATCAAAATAATCCCTGAAAGAGACCTGACAAAGGTCCAAGAAAGAGGATTACAAAAGTAACTTAAAAAGAGATTAACCTGACGAAGTCAATCTCATACAAACAAGTTATAAAAGTAATCTCTGAAAGAGAGGATTACAATAATAACTTAGAAAGGGACCAACGCAAAGGAACCGGTCACAAATACAGAAAACCGAGAAACAAGTTGGACCCCACAAATCGTAACCTCAAAGGATTCAAGCTACAAACAACAAAATAACCCAAGGAGGTCGAGCCGCAAGATATCACACATCACCAGAAAACAGAAAAATGTCAAATCAAAAGGCATTATATAAAATCTACAAAAGTTGCAAAAGCCTCGAAGGCCAGCAAAATCTAAGGATGGCGAGCCACTTTTTTCGTTTGTCAGAATAAAAGTTGCTAAAAAAGCAACTAGGAAAGTGTCAATAAATAAATAAAAAAGTTTTAAAAAGCCCACAAGCCGGGCCAACTACACAAATTCCTGGGAAAGAAATCAGCAAACATCAGGAGCCTTCTTGGCAGCATCAGGACAAGGAGAAGGAGGACGAGTCTGGAGCGGCACAGCATCCACAGTTCCATCCTCCCGATTCAGGATCTGACAATCCGAGTCGGGCATAGCAGGGGGAACGGAAGAGGTCGGCACTTTGGTAGAGGACACAGGGGGAGGAACAACATCATCATCATCACTCTCATCATCAGGGACAATCTTGCCATCCCTGACTACATTATCCAGGCTAAAAAGGGTGAGTTCGGCCTCGGGAGCAATGACCTGAACTTGCTCCCTCAAGTTCTCATAAGCAGCAGTCACGCTGCCAACAAGATGACTTTGGAGCTCAGCATAATCTTCCCGAACACTGTCAAGCTCCCCCATCAGGCGCATCACCTCCTGATAAGATGAAAGGTAACTCTTCTTGTGCATCAGGATTACGTCCTCAGCCAACCTCAAAGAAGCCGCCGATGACTGAGAACTCGCCTCCTCATTCTTCAAGTCCTTCTCCAGCTTGGCTACCTTCGTCTTAAGGTCCTCCTTTAACTCCTTCATCCGATCAAACTCTTGTTTCGCCTCCTCCATAAACGCCTTAGTAGCGTGGAGAGGGAGATTCTGAGCAGTCCGATATATGGCAGCCAACATATACGCCATCTTCACATGATTTCGGGCCATAAACTCCAAGTGATGGAGGATGGACACATCGTCCATGGAGAGGGCACCGTAAGGACCGATTTGTTGATCCACAAATTCAATAGCATTAAAATCAGGAGCATCGAGGTCAAAGGACTCAGCAGTATTTTGTTTTTTATTGGCAGGAGCAACAGAAGGAGCAGCAGAGGTGACGTGAGGATCTACCAAACGAACTCGGGGTGTAGGGATCACCTTCTTTACCCCGACGGAACTCTGCACTGATGGCTTCTCACGCACTTGGGAGGATCCTTCCCCAGCCGCCTTGGCAGCAACATTCCTGGCAGCAGTCGCCCTTTGTGCCCTCTTAAAAGCTTTCATGGATTCACTATTCTTCATTGCTTCTGCAAATAAAATAGAAAATCAGTTACAAGTCGGACAAATCGGAAAGACAGCTATAAGCAACATACACGGATAATAAAGAAAATACAAAGATACCCAGTTCAGTTTGAAGAGGAGAAGGATTGGTTAGAAATTTCTTTGTGTCGAGATGGGGAGGTTGACCCCAGCGTTCTTCCAGGATAGTCACAAAGGCTCGCTCAGCATCATCCAACATATCCCACGAATACCTGGAGACCCTCACGTCTTTTTGCCATTCCAAGGGAAAAGCAGGTTCGTCATTTTCATCTAGAAAAAAGGGCCGAGCTCCTTCAACAGTTCAGACCTTGAAGAAGTAGTTTTTAAAATCACGGAACGACTCGTCAAACATGGAAAAAACCTTCTTTCCCTGGGTAGAACGAAAGGAGACCCAAGCTGACTTCTTTTTTACCACACCGGGCTTTGTCAAGACAAAAAGATAGAAAAAGAGAGACTGGGAAGCAGGAATACCAAAACCATTGCACAAAAATTGGAAAATTTTAATAAAACCCCAGGAATTAGGGTGAAGTTGAGAAGGGGCAACATTACAAGACCATAACAGGTCGGTTTCAAATTTGGTAAAAGGAAGGGTGATACCCAGCTGACCAAAGAAAAAATCATAAGCATAAAAGAAAGGGCGACCATCAACAACCCGAGTTGAAAAGCAGACTCTCTCATCAGAAGAGGGAGAGACAAGTTCATAGTTCTTCTCATCACCAGAATTACTACAGACACTATGAAACTGCTTAAGTTGAGCACAAAATTCAGAATCAACCAGCGAGACACACATGAGAACCATGGAGTCCACCCAATCGGCCATACCCACGGGAACCTGGGAAGGCATCTCTACAACGTTATTTCGGGAAGACATGAGGTCAACTAAATCCTACAAAAAGAAAAGAAGAATGGATTACTTAAAAACATCTCGGATAGAGGGCAAAACACCACGACGGGTGGATAAACAAAAAGGGAAAACCCCAAGACTCAAGACAAAGGTCTTGGGGCATCCCTTGGAGGCAGTAAACAAAGCAAGGTCTTTAAATTATTTCTACAACCTACATCCCGGCACTCATCAAAATAAAATCCAGAAAGAAAACAAAGGAAGCAAAAAATGCAAAAGGTCCACCCCCCATACAGTTTATCAGCGGAAAAACAGCAAAGGCGCAAACTTTTTATTAATCAAGCAAAAAAATCATCAGCAAAGAGCAAGCATTAACATCGAACACGCCAAGTAGAAATCATCAAAAATGCAAAATTTGACAGAATCAAAAGGAAATCTCCAAACAAAGCGAGGAACAGATGCAGATTCGCTATCGATATCAGACAGGAAACAACCAGAAGCAACAACAAAACCCTAGAAAGCCTCGACAGAAATGCCAAGAGAATGCGTAAAAGGAAGTCAGAGAAAACACATTACAGTGACAAGCAAATACAAGACCACGAAAAAGATCCAAACTTTCAAACATGCAAAATCAAAGCTTCACTAAAAAACTGAAGACGAAGCTATGAAAGAAGTAGGAAAGCTAGTACCAACCTGGAAAAAGTAGCAAAGCTTCAGGGAAATTAAGGATGGAAGACAAAATCCGGAATTGCCTTCTCACAAGCAAAAAGCACAAGTAGTATCACAGAGAGAAACGTGAAACTACAAAACTCCAGGCGAAAACAGAAGCTTCAGAAAATCACCAAGCGATGTCGCAAGAAAAGGTGAAAAGAGGGTGAAAGGAAATGAATAAGTTCGAAAGAAGTTGCGAAAAGGGCGAAGGACAGAAACCGTTTCTTGAATGCAAAATTCAAAAATAGAGAAGTTAGCGGAAACGGGGCAATTAAATGCCAATTAAATGCGGATATTAAAAACCACTTGCATTCCCAAAAAAACGCTAATACAAAAGCGCGCGCTTATAGAGGAAAAACGTTCTACATTCAAAAGCTGCTACAAAAAGGAGTCGACAAAATGCTTGAGTTCGGCTTCGCTACAAGAGGGACCGAAGTTAAGGACTCGACCTCGACAAAAGAAGACCGAGCTCAAGCAGGGGCACTGTTCATACCCTGGGTCGAGCTATCCAACCTGGGATGATTAAACAACAAAGCGACCGACCTCTTCAGGTCAAGCGGACCAACTTCTTCTTAAAGAACTCGGCCAAAATGACAGGAGAGCCCGATAGAGGGCCCAAATAGAGGAACACGACCCAAATCCAAAGGCAATCCAAGCCTATAGAGATGAAGGCGGTTCCCTTGAAAATAAGCTGACTTCACCCAAAATAAGATAAAGTTAAGATAAGATAACTAACTTATCTTATCAGAAAGGTCAGCCCCATCTACTATAAATACACTGGAGCACCCAGGTATAACTCATACTCTGATTCTACATAAAAACCTGCTCAATACCCGTGCTAACTTAAGCATCGGAGTCTCTTGCAGGTACCCCCCACCCTCCGGTGGCCAAGGATCAGCAGTGCAGCTAGTCCAACAAGTCAGGCACAACAGCTCCGGCCGCCACCAGCCAGCCGGACACGTTATCTCCGACCAGTACGAAAGATCTTATCCGAGATCGACCTCCAGTTTCAGGTAACCCTCGGAACAGAATGCAATGCATGAATTTTTGAAAAATGCAAGAAAGAGATAAACATGCAATTGACACCAAACTTATGACTTGACACTAGATTCAAGCAAGAAACATCAAATTATTTTTGGTTTTATGATTTTGTAAATTTTTTTTTTCGGATTTTTCAAAAATTAATTGGAAAAAGAAAAATAAGGACTTCAAAATTTCTAATGAGAATTCCAGAAATCATGCAATATTAGTCTAAAGCTCCGGTCCATGAATTAGACATGGCTTACTAGCCAGCCAAGCTTTCAGTGAAAGCTCCAGTCCAAAACACTAGACATGGCCAATGGCTAGCCAAGCTTCAGCAGATACAAATCAGGCATATAACAGCTGATTAGATGAGAATCCACGGACTCTTGTGATGATAAGTTGAAATATTGGTCCAAAGGATTAGACATGGCTTCACAGCCAGCCAGAATTCAACAGATCATCGTGAAACTCTAGAATTCATTCTTAAAAATTCTGAAGCCATAGGATAATTTATTATTTTTTTTGAAAATTTTTCAAAAATAAAAGAATAAAACAAAAAGTTTGAAATTAAAATAAAATTACCTAATCTGAGCAACAAGATGAACCGTCAGTTGTCCAAACTCGAACAATCCCCAGCAATGGCGCCAAAAACTTGGTGTGGGAAAATCGTGATCGTTCATTCCTTGGTAACGGCGCTAAAAACGTAATACACACATTCATAATCTTAGTTCTTTGTCACAACTTTGCACAACTAACCAGCAAGTGCACTGGGTCGTCTAAGTAATAAACCTTACGTGAGTAAGGGTCGATCCCATGGAGATTGTCGGCTTGAAGCAAGCTATGGTCACCTTGTAAATCTCTGTCAGACGAATTCAAATGGTTATGGTGAATTGATAATTAAAATATAATTAAAATATAAAATAGGATAGAAATACTTATGTATTTCATTGGTGAGAATTTCAGATAAGTGTATAGAGATGCTTTTGTTCCTCCTGAACCTCTGCTTTCCTACTGTCTTCATCCAATCATTCCTACTCCTTTCCATGCCAAGCTTTATGTAGGGCATCACCGTTGTCAATGGCTACTTCCCGTCCTCTCAGCGAAAATGGTCCAAGATGCACTTTCACCGCACGGCTAATCATCTGTCGGTTCTCGATCCTGCTGGAATAGGATTCAGTAATCCTTTTGCGTTTGTCACTACGCCCAGCACTCGCGAGTTTGAAGCTCGTCACAGACATCCCTTCCCAGATCCTACTCGGAATACCACAGACAAGGTTTAGACTTTCTGGATCTCAAGAATGGGCGCCAATAATTCTAGCATATACCACGAAGACTCTGATCTCGCGTTCAGGAGGCTAAGAGATACACATTCAAGCTTGTTTTCATGTAGAACGGAAGTGGTTGTCAAGCACGCGTTCATAGGTGAGAATGGGGATGAGCATCACATAATCATCACATTCATCATGTTCTTGTGTGCAAATGAATATCTTAGAGAAGAAATAGGCATGAATTGAATAGAAAAACAATAGTACTTTGCATTAATTCATGAGGAACAGCAGAGCTCCACACCTTAATCTATGGTGTGTAGAAACTCTACCGTTGAAAATACATAAGTGGTGAAGGTCCAGGCATGGCCGATTGGCCAGCCTCCAAAACATGATCCAAGGATCAAAAGATAATCCAAAGATGTAAAAACAATAGTAAAAAGTTCTATTTATACTAAACTTGTTACTAGGGTTTACAGAGATAAGTAAATGATGCAGAAATCCACTTCCGGGCCCACTTGATGTGTGCTTGGGCTGAGCATTGAAGCTTTCATTTGTAGAGGTCTTCCTTGGAATTAAACGCCAGTTTGTAACCTGTTTCTGGCGTTTAACTTTGCTTTGCAACCTGTTTCTGGCGTTTAACTCCAGAATAGGGCAGAGAGTTGGCGTTGAACGCCAGTTTGCATCATCTAAGCTCGGGCAAAGTATGAATTATTATATATTGCTGGAAAACCCTGGATGTCTACTTTCCAACGCAATTTAGAGCGCGCCATTTGGACTCTTGTAGCTCCATAAAATCCACTTTGAGTGCAGAGAGGTCAGAATCTAACAGCATCTACAGTCTTTCTTCAACCTCTGAATCTGATTTTTGCTCAAGTCCCTCAATTTCAGCCAGAAATCACCTGAAATTACAGAAAAACACACAAACTCATAGTAAAGTCCAAAAATGTGTTTTTTATTTAAAAACTAATAAAAATATATTAAAAACTAATCAAATCATACTAAAAATATGTAAAAACAATGCCAAAAAGCGTATAAATTATCCGCTCATCAGGCGTAAAGTTTTCGCTATGTATGAGGAGTCCTTTAGGGATTTTAAGAATTACTTTTTTAAGGTCCAAACTGTTGAGGGAGCTTGACCATTTTTCCTAGAGTCGAATGGTGAACCTGCCTTCGCCTTGTGTTGGGAAAGAAATGTTATGGTGTCTCGATACTCATGGGAGATGCTTGATGAGATTGAGCAGGCCTTTGTAACTGTGTTAGAAGATATTTGGGGGGAACCTCCCCATCTCGATACAAAGAGATTTTTGGGGGACCCTTCTCTCATTCGAACTGAGCTGGGTATTTGACCGACTTCTTCGGTTCTGTTGTACTTTTTTATTTCTGCTTTTCCAGCTTTGTAATTTGCTTTGCTGTGTTTTTTCAGAGATGGTAAAAAATAACGAATCCATGAAGGCCTTTAAGAGGGCCAGAAAGGCTACAGCAGCCCAGCATATCTCAGCCAAAGTTGCTAGAGAAGGATCTTCCCAGATTCCTCCCAAGAAGCCTGTCGTGAATACTGCTGGACCGAGGAAGATGATTCATATTCCTCAGGTTCACTCGGTGGATCCCCCCCAGACTTCTACTGCTACCTCTTCTCTTTCTGCCGGCCCTCTTCCGAAAAGGCTGAGGACTGTGGAGCCTTTTAACCTGGACGCTCCCGACTTCGATGTTGTTGGTTTTGTTGATCAACAAATTTCTCCATATGGTGTTGTTCCTACTGATGACGTGTCTATCCTTCATCATTTGGACTTCATTACTCGGAGTGGTATAAAAATGGCACACGTGGGGGCAGCATTGCTTCGGACTGCCTAGGGTGTCCCAGTTCACGCAATGAAGGCTTTTATGGAGGAGGCTAAGTCGGAATATGAAAAGATTAAAGGTTTAAAGGAGGAACTCGAGGTGAAGGTGGCTAAGCTGGAAAAGGAGTTGGAGGGTGAGAAGATTCGGGCTACTGCTACGATGGCTTCTGCAAAGTTTGCTGAGGACATGGCATTAAAGCATAAGGAGAGCTATGTCACAACTTATTGGGAGATGATGGATCTTTGGGAGAGTTTTAAATCTGCTCGAGCTGATTATGCCAAGCTCCAGGGTCATCTTGTAGGTAGTGTAAATGCTGCTTATGAGAATTTGAAGGACCAGGTTCGAGTTCTTGCGTCCGAGCTCGACCTCACCCTTTTTAGCTTGGAAAATATTGTAAAAGATGGTAAGATTGTCCCTGATGACCCTGATGATGATGATGATGTTGACCCTCCTCCTGTGCCCTCTGCCAAAGCCTCTGTTGCCCTGCCTTCCTCAACTCCAGCAGCTGAAGTCGGTCAGCCCGAGTCCAATCCTGGCGTTCGGATCCTGAATCGGGATGTTGGGACGGTGGACGCAGTTCTGCTTCAGACTCGTCCTCCTTTACCCCGAGATGCTGCTACTGGGAAGTCTTTGGATCCTTTATGATTTTCTCTGATATTTTATGTACAGCCCGATCTGTGGGCTTCTTAGACTTTTATTTATGTATTTGGTGGTTTGCCTGACTTTGGATACTTTAGTTGCTTTTTCTTTAGCAACTTTATTTTGAAAAAACAAAGTAGTTTTTCGAGTTCTTAGGGTCGGCTTCAGGCAGCCTCTTGAGTCTGTTTTATTATAACAACCTTGTTTTGTTGCGATATGCTTGTCGGTTGTTTGCTTTAGCACCCTTCAGGATGTTGGAATCTTGTTTTCTGGCCTCTTTTGATTGCCTCTGTATTTCAATACTCGTGGCGTATATATTCTGTCGATCGATGTATTATTTTTAGTAATCCTTTGAGGATTACTTTTTACAACTTTGTAGGTTTGTGTTGGGCCGACTTCATCATGTCGGTTCCTTCAAAGTTATTTCTAGTAATCCTCTTTATTTGGACCCTTGTCAGGTCTCTTTTAGGGATTACTTTTATAACCTTGTGATTTTGTTGGGCCGACTTTATCATGTCGGTCCCTTCTAAGTTATTTCTAGTATCCTCTTTATTTAAACCTTGTCAGGTCTCTTTTATAGATTACTTTTATAACTTTGTGATTTTGTTGGGTCGACTTCATCATGTCGGTCCCTTCTAAGTTATTTTTAGTAATTCTCTTCATTTGGACCCTTGTCAGGTCTCTTTTAGGGTTTATAACTTTGTGATTTTGTTCGGCCGACTTTATCATGTCGGTCCCTTCTAAGTTATTTCTAGTAATCCTCTTTATTTAGACCCTTGTCAGGTCTCTTTTATGGATTACTTTTATAACTTTGTGATTTTGTTGGGCCGACTTCATCATGTCGGTCCCTTCTAAGTTATTTTTTGTAATCCTCTTCATTTGGACCCTTGTCAGGTCTCTTTTAGGGATTACTTTTATAACTTTGTGATTTTGTTGGGCCGACTTCATCATGTCGGTCCCTTCTAAGTTATTTCTAGTAATCCTCTTTATTTGGACTCTTGTCAAGTCTCTTTTTGGGATTACTTTTATAACTTTGTGATTTTGTTGGGCTGACTTCATCATGTCAGTCCCTTCTAAGTTATTTCTATTAATCCTCTTTTTCAGGGCTGGCCAGGCCTCTTTCTAGGGATTTACTTTTTATAACTTTGGTTATTATGGTTGACTGGTCCGACTTCTTTATGTTGGTTTATCTTTAAGTTATTTTTAGCAACCCATTTTTATTAAGACCTCGTCAGGTCCTTTCCTATGGATCACTTTTGATAACTTCTTACATTGTTCTGTTTTTGTCGCTTTTAATCTTTGCCGATTTTGTTGAGTTTGATCCTCGTTTGGTCGACCTTTTGATGAATTTGGTTTTCATCTTCGTTGTCCTTTATTGTGATCAAGTAGTGAATTTAACTTTCACTTTCTGTAGCTTTGTAATCGGGCGATGAATTTTTTGCGTTTCAGATTAATGCGTCTTGATAAGAGGATTTGTAGAAAATCTGGAAAACTTTATTCAAAATAGAAAGTATGCAAATATATACATGTGGGATTCTTACCCCTCTAAGTAGTTTATGGATCTTGGCTTGGTGCCTCGTTAAAAAACCATTATTCAGGAAAAAGAGTGCACCTCATCCTATGATCTTTATTACCTCCTAGCTATAATACCTTCTTAAGTTGCAGGCGTGCCATGACCTTGGAAGCTCTCGCCCTTCGAGTTTGGTCAGCCTGTAGTAGCCCTTTCCGAGTACTTCTATGACTCGGTAGGGTTCTTTCCAGTTTGCCGCCAGCTTTCCTTCTCCAAGTCGATTTGCTCCGATATCATTTCGGATTAGGACGAGGTCGTTCTCGGCAAAACCTCACTGTACTACCTTTTGGTTGTATCTTGAGGCCATTCGACGTTTTAATGCCTCTTCCTTGATCCGAGCTCTTTCTCAGATTTCTGGAAGTAAGTTGAGTTATTCCCTTTGTAGTTGGGGGGTTGGCGTCTTCGCTGTAGTGGATCACCCTGGGCGATCCTTCTTCGACCTCTACTGGGATCATTGCCTCCATTCCATAAGCCAATCGGAAAGGCGATTCCTTTGTGGTGGAGTGTGGAGTTGTCTGATATGCCCATAGGACTTGTGGAAGCTCTTCAGCCCAGGCTCTTTTTGCATCCTGTAATCTTCGTTTTAGCCCAGCTAATATAACTTTATTGGCGGCTTCTGCCTGTCCATTGGCCTGTGGATGTTCTATGGTTGTGAATTGGTGCTTTATTTTCAAGTCGGCCGCCAATTTTCTGAAGCCTGCATCTTTGAATTGAGTGCCATTATCTGTTGTGATGGAGTATGGGAACCCAAACCTTGTGATAATGTCTCTATATAAGAATTTTCGACTTCTTTGAGAAGTGGCGTTGGCTAGGGGTTCTGCCTCAATCCATTTTGTAAAATAGTCTCCTCCGACGATGAGGAACTTGACCTGTCCTGATCCTTGAGGGAATGGCCTAAGGAGGTCGAGTCCCTATTTTACAAATGGCCAGGATGAGGTTATGCTGATGCGCTCCTCTGGTGGGGCGATGTGAAAATTGGCATGCTTCTGACATGGTGGACATGTCTTTAAGAATTCCATTACTTCTTTTTGTAAAGTTGGCTAATAGAATCCGGCCCGGAGTACCTTTTTTATGAGAGCTTATGCTCCGAGATGGTTGCCACAGATGCCACTGTGTACTTCTTCTAAGACTTCCTTTGCGTTGGAAGTCGGCACGCATTTTAACAGTGGTGTTGAAATCCCTCTATTGTATAGAGTATTGTTTACGATGGTGTAGTATTGTGCTTCCCATTTTAACCTCTTTGCCTCCTTCTTATCTGTAGGGAGTGTTTCTGTTTTGAGGTAATTAATTATGGAAGTCATCTATCCTTGATCCAGACCTGTTATGGCTAGGACCTTTTCTTCTTCCGAGATTGATGGGTTCTGCAACATCTCTTGGATGAGGCTTCTATTGTTGCCCCCTGGTTTGGTGCTAGCTAGTTTTGAGAGTGCATCAGCTCGAGCATTCTATTCCCGGGGTATGTGGCGGACCTCTATTCCCCGAGTTGTCCGAGTTGTTCCCTAGTTTTGTCTAAGTACTTTTTCATAGTGGGATCCTTGGCTTGGTAACTCCCTGCTATTTGTGAGGTGACTACTTGTGAGTCACTGAAGATGATAAGCTTTTAAGCTCCAACCTCCTTAGCCAGCTTCAAACCAACTAGTAGTGCCTCATACTCGGCTTGGTTGTTTGAGGCAGTGATAAATCCATATTTTATGATATATTTTGTGCCTAATTCAAGTGATTTATTCAATCCTTCAATCACTTATTCATATAAATTGCATGGTTTTACTTTCCCTTCCTTATTATGTGATGAATGTGAAAAACATGTTTCCTATGCTTTAAAAGTAATTGTTTTAATTATCCTTTATTTCCATTCGATGCCGTGATTCGTGTGTTGAGTAGTTTCAGATCTTCTAAGGCAGGAATAACTTAAAGGATGGAAAGGAAACATACAAAATTGGAAGGAAAGCATAAACGGAGTTTTTGAAGAAACTGGCAGTGACGCGATCGCATGGACGACGCGGCTGCATGCCAGCGCGAAATGGTAGTGACGCGACCGCATCATTGACGCGATCACGTGCCTTAAGCGAAATGCATATGACGCGGACGCATGACTAAAGCGACCGCGTGGCAAGGAAAACTCCAAATGACGCGACCGCGTGACCTATGCGGATGCGTGACAGAGGCCACGCACCAGAAATTACAGAAAACGCTCCCAGCAATTTTTGAAGCTCTTTTTGGCCCAAATCCAAGTCCAGAAGGCACAGATCAGAGGTTATGAAGTGGGGGAATGCATCCATTCAAAAGAGAGTCTCCAATTAGTTATTTTTCATGAATTAGATGTAGTTTTGAGGGAGAGGTTCTCTCCTCTCTCTTTTAGGATTTAGAATTAGGATTTCTTTTGCTTTCAGGATTATCTTTTTATCAGGTTCAACATCCCTTTCTATTTAGCTTCTCAATTTAATTTATGAATTCTTCTATGTTACAGATTATTCTTTGAATTAATGTTATTTGAGGTATTTCAGTTTATTATCGCTCTCTTTTATTTATATTACTGTCGCTTCCAATCTGAAGACATTTTTATTCCAGTAGATTTACTTTTCCCCTTTGGTCTTGGTTAAGAAATCAGTAATTCAGGAGTTATCAAACTCAACATGATCGATAATTGCTATCTTTGCTAATTGAATTGAACTTCAATAATCCCAATCTTTCCTTAGGGATTAACTAGGAATTGAAGATCAACATAATTAGTCACTTTACCTTTCTTTACTTTAAGTAAAGGCTAACTAAGTGGAATTAAGATTAAATCTTCATCACCATTGATAAGGATAACTAGGATAGGACTTCTAATTTCTCATACCTTGCCAAAAGTTTATTTTACAGTTATTTATTTATTTTACAGTCTTTTACTTATTTTAATTGCAATTCAAATCACTTGTTCCTCATCTTCAAAATCCCAATTTACAATCTTCATAACCAATAATAAGAACATACTTCCCCACAGTTCCTTGAGAAGACGACCCGAGGTTTAAATACTTCGCTTATCAATTTTTAAGGGGTTTGTTACTTGTGACAACCAAAACATTTGTACGAAGGAATTTCTGTTGGTTTAGAAACTATATCTACAACGCGACTGTTTTTATAAAATTCTTTACTAGGAAAAATCCTAACGTCAGGCAGGGAACCCGAATTTGAGGGAAAGTTCGATTTGGACTCCCTGGTTGCTTTCTATTATCACGCCCGTGCCACTTCTAGTTTTTTTAGGAATCGTCTACGTAGAGATTCTACTCTGTAGAGATTTCTGGGGTGCCCGTAAACTCTACAATAAGGTCGGCCAAATACTGTGATTTGATGGCTGTCCGAGCTTCATATTGAAGGTCGAATTCGAACAACTCAACTGCCCATTGCAAAATTCTTCCTGCTAAATCTGTTTTCTACAGAATGCCTTTTATGGGCTGGTTGGTCCGAACCCTGATGATGTGGGCTTGGAAATATGGGCGAAGTCGTCGAGATGTTAGTATGAGAGCATAGGTGAATTTTTCTATTTTTTGATAGTTTAGTT
The DNA here is from genome assembly GCF_003086295.3 of Arachis hypogaea. Lineage (NCBI taxonomy): Eukaryota > Viridiplantae > Streptophyta > Magnoliopsida > Fabales > Fabaceae > Arachis > Arachis hypogaea. The sequence goes on from NC_092047.1 coordinate 49,344,480, forward strand.
CGGACCCTTGTAATGCTTTGCTGATGAAGTATATAGGTTGTTGTCCACTGTCATCATCTCGGACCTGTGCTGAGGCTATTGCCCGATTTCCTACTGCGAGGTACAATACAAGTGGTTCTCCTTTCCGTGGCCGAGTTAGAATAGGTGGTTGTCCCAGGAACCTTTTGAAATCCTGGAAGGCTTGCTCGCACTCTGTTGTCCACTCAAACCTCCTTCCCTTCCTTAGGGTGGCATAGAAGGGGAGAGATCTTATTGCCGATCCAGCTAGAAATCTGGACAAGGCTGCCAATCTTCCATTGAGTTGTTGTACCTCTTTAACGCTGGTTGGACTCTTCATGTTGAGTATAGCCTGGCAATTATCCAGATTTGGCTCAATTCCTCTTTGTGTGAGCATAAAACCCAAGAATTTGCCAGCTTGTACTGCAAAGGTGCATTTTGCACTACAAGAAAATGGAATATTTGTAACAAAAAATTTGTATCAAATTTAAAATTGTTACAAAAAAATAGTATTTTGTAATAATAATTAGTGATTGTTACAAAAGAAAAATGTTTTGTAACAACATTACAAGTTGTTACAAAACATGATAATATTTTGTAACAACCTGTTTTATTTTGTTACAAATTATGTTAGTTTTTGTAACGAGATGGTGTTTTGTTACAAAATATTGTAATATTTTGTAACAAAAAAAAATAAGTTGCAAAAATTCAAAATATTTTGTAACAAAATATTTTTTTGTTTCAAAAACTCTAATTGTTTTGTAACAAAACAACTTTCTGTTTCAAAAACTCCAGTTATTTTGTAACAAAAAAATAATTTGTCACAAAATTCAATATTGTTTGTAACAAGTTAATTATTTGTCCCAAAATATAAGTATATTTTATAACAATTTTTTTTTCAAAGTGTTAAACACTTTAAGAGTAAAAAAAATTATGTATATATTTTTTTTAAAATAATTTTATTTTATTTCAAAAATTAAAATTTTTTATTTAGTGTGTAAGACATAAAAATTTTAGAAGATCTTATTAAGAGCTAATTTAGATTTATTTATCATTAAGTATTTTAATCTCTGAAATTATTCTATTAAAGATAATTAAACAAATTCTGATTAATTGAGTTTAAAATAATTTAAGATTTTATCTGATTTTATAATTATTAAATTATTTTTTATATTTAAATTATAAAATTTAGCAAATGTAAAATAATAAGAATTTTATATGATTTGGTTTAAATATTTTAGATTTTAGAATTTAATACTTTAATTTTTATAAACAAAGAAAATTAATTATATTATCTCTAATACTTTAATTAAAATATTTTATTAAAATTAATTTGTAGATTTATGATTAAATAATAATTTTTTTAAGATAAAGAAAGTTAATTGTATTAACATGTATTTTTAATTAGAGTAATTTATTGATAATCAATAAGTATTTTTATATCACAAATAATATTTTAAAGTTTAGAGATTAAGTTAGTTTTTCAAATATTAATACTTTATACTCTAATTTTATTAAAAATATTTTACTCAAATTAAATCCAAAATTTCTAATTCTATACACAAACCCTAACCCCTTTTACCCCACCGTCTTACTGCCATTCACCACCGCCATCCCTTCCCAAAAATGCAATACTCAGCTGCTTTTGAAAACAAACGAAAAGAAAGAAAGAAAGAAAGAAAGAAAGAAAGAAAGAAAGAAAGAAAGAAAGAAAGAAAGAGAGGGAGCGAAGAGGAGAAAGGGGGAAAAGAAAGGGAGACGTCGTCGCTGCTGCCACCGTCGAGGGAGAGAGAGCACGTCGCGAGCCAGAGACTCTGCCAGGGAGAAGAGGAGCCGTTGTGCTCCGCCAATGATCAGCCGCCGTCGAACTTCGAAGAGAGAAAGACAGTGCGCGAAGATGAGAGAGAGGGGAAGCCGATCCTGTCACCGCCGCCGCACCCTGTCGCCGTCAACGTTACGAGAGCTTGTCGCCGTCACTGGCGAGAGTCATTGCCGCTGCTGTTGCTGAAGCCACTGTCTTCGTTAGTTACTCAGTCTTGTCTTTATTTTTGGTCCTCCTTGTGTGCCGAAGTCACTGCTGCCATGATGGGTGGTTGTGGGGTTGCTTGTGCTTAAACAAAGCTATTACTGCTGCTGCTCCCTGTCGTTTGTTCCTTTCAAGTTTTAGTAAGTTGTCCTTGTTCCAAAACCCTTATTGTTACCGTTCTGTTTTCATGGTTGATTGAGAATGTTGAGATGTTAATATGTTAGGGTTATGTCAATACCACTGCAAATTGTTCACTGGCATTGCCATTGCTGCTCCGATTTAAGGCTATTGCTGCTGCTGCGGGTTAGAACGAAGTTGAAGTCATGCTTAATTTTGTGGTTTTCGACTAACTGAGGTAGGCGATTTGTTTTAAAAATAAATGTTTTAAGTTATGAATGCCAATAAAATTAAATGAGTAACTGTAAATGGTTTATGATTGCTTTGTGTGAATAATTGTTAGTATTGAGTTGAATCATAGCTGTAATTGGTGATTGGTTTAATGATTTAATGTAATGATTATTGATGATGTTGTGTATTTTGATGATGTTGTGTATTTTGAAGTTATACTTGCTGCTAGTACTTGTTGATGTTGATTTTGTGTATGGAATGTTGCTATGGCTGCTGGAAATTGATTTTATGAATCAGAACTTGAGATATGTTGTTATAGATGAGATGCTGAAGAATGGATGTTGTGATAATATGGTTACGTTGCACCTATGATATGAAATTGTGATATATTGAATTAAGAGTTCTTGGGCAACTTTGGTTAGTCAAAAGAAAGTTAGAAATATGGTTCTAGATGAATCCTAGGCTTGAATATAGGAATTGGTATGTGAGGTTGTTGGAAATACATTGTGCAGAATTTCTGCAAAAAACTGCATAATTGGCAGCAGAACGAATGACTTTTTGGGAGTAGTTCAGACCTAATTTTTAGATGAAACTATTTTTCTGTAAAACTTTAGTGTGTCTTGAATATTCCATAAAAAATTCCTGGAATTTGGCCAAGTGGTTTGGAAGATATAATTTTTGAAAGTTTAGTGGTTGCTGCAGATTTTTCTGGTTTTCTGGTTCTGCAGCACCAACTTCCAAACGCTATAACTTTTAATTTAAACAGAATTTTGAGTTGATTTCAAAAGGATTTTAAAGATATATCATTCTATTGTAAGTGAGTACAAGTTTCATGTTCATATCTGTTTTGTAGACTTAGATAAGTCACTTGGAAGGTCGGTTGTTTGCTGAAAACTCTGAACTGGTTTATGAAAACAGGTCTCCACTTCCAATTGATAATTAATTAATCAAATGAAGTGATATGAACCTGAATTCTAATAATGTAAACTTCATTTTTAATTGATCCAATGTTGAGTACTGTTGTTGTGTGCTTGTTAATACCACCAATACTTACTGATTTTAATTGTTCATTGCTTAGTCATGGTGATTCTTTTAATTATTGAATGCCAATGATATTTTTTCTTATAAATGATAATGAGTAATGGTTTGGGGTTTGGCATGAAGCCTGAAACTTAATTGAACTAATTGTATTTGCCCACCTATCTGCAGTGGCTGAAGATGATGCTTTCTTGGTCAAGCAAATTAGCCAGAGTTTCCGGTATTCTAAAATAGAGGTATATTCCTCTTCTTATATTCATGAATAGTCAGTTTTGTTCCTTGTTAACATACATGCATCCTCTATGTATGGAAGACTAAACATAGATCGAATCCATTTTCTTATCAAGGCAAGAAGGGAGGAACAAATCCAAGCAGCTCATGACGAAGCCATGTTTGGTGCTTCAGCACTTCCACCTCCTACCAGTACTGACAGTGAGCCTGAAAGGGAGAATGAGAAAGAAGTTGATAAAAAAGCTGTTGTTACAAGCCTCTTAAGTGAAACGGTAAGTGGTTTCACTGCAGACTTATGTGGATAAGCATGATGAGTCATTTAAGTAATCCTTGTATTTGTGTGTGCATTTGTTGTTGAATAATTTCTCACATTAAGTTATTAGTGCTGCTCTATACTTGATGTTGGTTGCTGCTGATTTTTCCCCCTCATTGCTTGCTTGTTGAATAATTGTTAAATTCAATACGAAAGGAAATGCTGCTGAGTTATTGTTGTTTATGTTGGAGTAGATGATGGTTGCTGAACTGAGATTAGTTTTATTGATAAATCTATTGCTGAAATCATTTAGTTTGGCTTGATTTATTTTCTATTGAATTAATGGATAAACTACTGTGCCCCTGCTGCATGCAAGTGTAATGGTTATTGACTTCAATGAATAGAATGCTACCTGAATCCATTACCTTTGTTCATTTTACTGTTTTGGGTGCTGTATAATGGGCCATTAATTGCTGTTCTGCTGAGTGCTGCTCTACTTCTTGGTGGTTGGATTGGTTTTAATTGTTTCCTCATGTTTTCTTGCTGGAATTGGCTTATTTACTTCCTTCCTATGAATTCATTATGATTTTTTGTGCTTTTAACTGTCAAAGAATTCATATGGAATTTGAATTGATTGATTGAAATTGTGAAATAGGCAAATTTACTGCTGAAATGCTGCCGAAATTTACCTTAAGTTGTTTTCAATATTCATTTTTGATTCTATTAATTGATTGAGTTGGTATTTAATTGATTTTGGTTTTCAACTGTTGCTAAGCTCAATTGATTGATTATTCGGTTAAGTGCTTCACTGTTTTGGTTGTTGGAAGCTGGAAGCTTGGGTTTTGTTATTCACTATTTGGTTGTTGTCCTATTTGGTTGCTCAATTAAACTGCATTGTGTTGTTTGAGCAAACAAGTTCTATTTGACGAATTTCTGTGCAAAATAGACCCTTGTTTGCTACATGATTTCTGATTGCCTCGAGATATTTCTTTTGACTATGCACCTAACTTTTTATTTCGGATTTTCTTATTTATAGGAGTGCTGAAATGGTGATCACATGCTACTTTGAGGGCTCAAGAATATTTTGATTCATAGAGACACTAATCTATGTTAGAACTTTTAACTTTTGGTTGAACTTGTGCAAGACATATAACTTGTAGAACTAATCAATGTACTCACTAATGTTATTTTCTTTTAAAACAATTTTAGCTAAATGAGGCATGTTTGAATTATGTATGTTTTACATATTATATAAATGTAGATTTGCTTAATAAAATAGTTAATATATTAGTTAATTAAAAAAATGTTATAAAATAATTATTTTACTTTTGTAACTAAAGAAAAAAATGTTACAAAATCAAGTTATATTTTGTAACAAAATTTTTTTGATAGGAAAAAATAGATTGTCACGAAAAATACATTGAAGATCAAAATTTGTTACCACTTTTGTAACGGCTTCTGATTTTTTGTATCAGAAAAAATTGTTACAAAACATCATATTGAATTGTAACAGTTCCATTTTTCGTTACAAAAACTTTTTGTAACGGGACTTACTGCAACGGCCCTTTTTTTGTTACAAAAAACTTTTGTTTCAAAATTTTGACGTTTTGTAACAATTTTTTTTGTTACAAATACGCCTTTTTCTTGTAGTGTTGCAGGGTTAAGTCGTATACCATGCCTTCTGATAGTGTCGAATACTTGGGTGAGGTCGGACAGTAACGACTCTTCATTTTGTGTCTTTATTAACATGTCGTCCACGTAGACTTCCATGACTTTCCCGATGTGGTCTGCGAAGACCTTATTCATTAATCTTTGATAACTGGCTCCTACGTTTTTGAGTCCGAATGGCATGACGATGTAGCAGTAGTTTGCTTTCGGGGTCAAAAATGAGGTTTTTTCTTGGTCTGATTTCGGGATTTAATTGTATCCAGAATAGGCATCCATAAACGATAGGTATTTGTATCCGAAGAAGGCATCTACCAGAGCGTCGATACTTAGGAGTGGATAAGGATCTTTTGGGCAGGCTTTGTTGAGATCAGTGTAGTCGGTGCACATCCGCCACTTCCCATCTGATTTTTGACCAAGACGTCGTTAGTTAGCCATTGTGGGTACTTAACTTCTCTTATGAATCCTACCTCCAGTAGAGCTTGTACTTGATCCTCCACAGCTGGATCATTCTAGTCCGAGTTTTCTATGTTTCTGCTGTACTGGCCGAGATCCTGGGTAGACTGCCAACTTATGGCACATTAACTTAGGGTATATGCCTGGCATGTCTGCAGCCTTGATAAACCCATATTTCATGAGTAATTTTGTGCTTAGTTTGAGTGATTTATTCAATCCTTCACCCACTAATTCATATTAATTGCATGGTTTTACTTTCCCTTCCTTATTATGTGATGTATGTGAAAAACATGTTTCCTAAGCTTTAAAATTATTATTTTAATTACCTTTACTTCCATTCGATGCCGTGATTAGTGTGTTGAGTAGTTTCAGATTTTCTAAGATAGAATGACTTAAAGGATGAAAAAGGAAATGTACAAAAATGGAAGGAAAGTGCGAAACGGAGTTTTGAAGAAACTGGCATCCACGCGATCGCATGGACGACGCGATCGCGTGCCAGGCGCGAAGAAGCAGCGACGCGGCCGCATGACTGACGCGACCGCGCGCCTTAAGTAGAATGCATACGATGCGGACGCGTGACTGACGCGACCGCGTGGCAAGGAAAAGCTCCAGATGACGCGACCGCGTGACCCACGCAGACGCGTGACAGAGGCCACGTATCAGAATTTATAGAATACGCCCCCAGCGATTTCTGAAGCCCTTTTGGCCCAGATCCAGGTGCAGAACACACAGACTAGAGGCTATAAAGTGGGAGAATGCATCCATTCAAAAGGAAGCTCGTATTTTTACTACTTTCTATGATTTAGATTTAGTTTTGAGAGAGGTTCTCTCCTCTCTCTCTTAGAATTAGGATTTATGTTTCTTGTTTTAAGCTTCCCTTTTCACTTTTATTTATTTATTCCAGCACTTGAGTTGATTATTTACTTTAATAATTTAATTTATGAATTACTCTATGTTACAGATTGTTATTTGAATTAATGATATTTGAGGTATTTCAGTTATTGATTGTTTTCTCTTTAATTTGTGTTACCATTGCTTTTCATCTAAAGACATTTTTATTCCAGCAATTTTACTTTTTCCCCTTTTGGTCTTGGTTAAGAAATCAGTAACTCAACATCATCAAACTCAACATAACTGATAATCGCTATCTTGCTAATTGAACTGAACTTCAATAATCCCAACTTTTTCTTAGGAATTAAATAGGATTCGAAGGTCAAACTAATTAGTCCCTTGACTTTCCTTTGCTTTAGTAAAGGTTAACTAAGTGGAATTTAGATTCAACATTCATTATTGTAGAGAGAGATAACTAAGTTGGACTTCCAATTTCTCTTACCTTGCCAGAAGTTTGCTTTACAGTATTTATTTATTCTAATTGCCATCTACTTTACTTGTCATTTAAATCACTTGCTTCTCACCTTCTACACCCCGATTACAACCTTTATAGCCAATAATAAGAACATACTTCCTTGCAGTTCCTTGAGAAGATGATCGGAGGTTTGAATACTCGGTTAACAATTTTTAAAGGGGTTTGTTACTTGTGACACCCAAAACGTTTATACGAAGGGATTTCTGTCAGTTTAGAGACTATATCTACAAAGCGACTGTTTTTATGAACTTCTTTACTGGCAAAAATACTCAACGTCAGGCCTTCCATGCAAAGAAGTCGACATTATCTTTTAAGAAATGTATGAGTGACTCCTTTACCTCTCCTTTTAGGATTTTGCCGATATTGGTTGTTTTGTCTGGGACATCTCCGATCTGGACTTTTTTTATTTCACCTTCAGGTTGTGGACGAAGTTCTTCCTACCCTCGAACTCCCCCGAGTTCGATTGTGTGGAATTCTTCTCCTCTGCCTCTAAGGTTTAGACTTTCGTTGTAGCTATCCCTTTTGTGGTTGGAAACTTCATGCATAGATGTGGGGTCGAGACTACTGCGTTGAGCTAATTTAACGTTGTCCGACCTATTAAGGCATTGTAGGCTGAACTCACGTTGACCACGATGTAGTCTATGTTGAGTGTCCTTGACCGGTTTCCTTTTCCAAAGGTTGTGTGCAGTGAGATGTATCCAAGTGGTTGGATTGGAGTGTTTCCCAGCCCGAATAGGCTGTTTGGATATGCTCTGAGTTCTTTTTCTTCCAGGTCGAGTTTGTCGAAGGCGATTTTGAACAAGATGTCAGCCGAGCTTCCCTGGTTTACCAGTGTACGGTGGAGATTAGCGTTGGCCAATACGATGGTGATGACCATGGGATCGTCATCTCCCGAGATGATGCCAGCTGGTCCTCTTTAGTAAAAGAAATAGTGGGGATGTCGAGTGCTTCTTCTCCTCCGTTGACATGATATACTTCTTTAAGATGTCTTTTGCGAGATGATTTGGAGATTACTCCTCCCGCAAATCCTCCGTGTATCATGTCTCTCCGGGGTACGAGGTGGTCGTTCAGTTCGTCCGACATCTTTGTCCCTTCTTCTTTTTCTTGGCTCATCTGCTCTGCTGGCTAAATACCGATCTAGTTTTCCCTCTCTCACCAATTTTTCTATGACATTTTTCAAGTCGAGGCATTCGTTGGTGGAATGTCCATAGATTCGATGGTATTCACAGTATTCATTCCGATTTCCTCCTTCTTTCTTACCTTTGAGTGGATGAGGTGGAGATATCTTTTCAGTATGGCATACTTCTCGATAGACATCTACAAGAGACACCCGAAGAGGGGTGTAAATTGTGGTATTTCTTGATCTTTTCTCCATGTTGATCTTCTTTTTTCTTGGACTCTTTGTCCTTATCTCGGGAGGAGTAGGAAAATCCGGACTTTAAGGTCTCTCCTAGTCGAGAGTTTTCCTCCATGTTGATGTATTTCTCTGCTCATTCTTGCACTTCATTCAGGGATGTGGGATGCTTTTTCGATATTGAGTGACTGAAAGGTCCCTCTCGTAAGCCATTGATGAGACCCACAATGGCTGCTTCTGTTGGCCGAATTTGTATGTCCAGACATGCTTTGTTGACTCTTTCCATGTAGCTGCAGAGACTTTCCTGATCTCCTTGCTTGATCCCTAATAAACTTGGGGCGTGCTTAGTTTTATCTTTTTGGATGGAGAATCTGGTTAGAAACTTCTTGCCTAAGTCGTCGAAGCTTGAGATGGACCTAGGGGGCAGATTGTCGAACCATTTAATTGCTGTCTTTGTCAAGGTAGTTGGGAAGGCTTTGCAGCAGACTGCATCTGAGGCGTTAGTGAGGTACATTTTGCTTCTGAAATTACTAAGATGATGGCTGGGATCTGCTGTGCCATCGTATAGAGTCATGTCGAGAGGTTTGAAGTCCTTTGGGATTTTGGTCTTCATGATCTCTTTGGTGAATGGGTCTTGATCCTTATGGGAGCTATCTTCATTGCTGGATCGGGTAGTTTTGGCCTTGAGATCGGCTTCGAGCTTTAGGAGCTTATCCTCTAATTCGCGGCGTCGCCTAGCTTCCCTTCGTAGGTCTCTCTCGGCTTCCCGTTGATACTCGACCTCTTTTTCGAGTTGTTTTAGGCGATCCTAAAGTGCTTCCATGGCTCCCATGTTGGGTGGATTCTTGTCTTTGTTAGGTTAAGAAGTATCATCTATCGTGACCTCTGCGTTCTTATGTGGCATTCTATTCTCTAAATTAGAGTTGTGGTCATTGTCAAGGTTGTCCACCATGATGATGGGATGACTTCCAGGTCCCCGGCAACAGCTCCAATGTTTCGAGGGTTACCTAAAACTGTAGGTCGATCTTGGATGAGATCTTCTGTACTGGTCAGAGTTGATGTGTCCGACTTGATGATGGTGGCCGGAGTTGCCGTGTCCGACTTGTTGGACTGGGTGGTGGCGCTGATCCTTCGTCACCGGAGGGTGGTGGTACTTGCAAGGGACTCCGATGCTTAAGTTAGCAAGGGTATTAAACAGGTTTTTGGTAGAATCAGAGTATGAGTTATACCTGGGTGCTCCAGTATATTTATACTGATGAGGAGTGACCTTTTTGGAGATAAGATATATCTTATCTTCTCTTATCTTCAAGGAAACCGCTCTTATCTCTGTAGGCTTAGACTGCCTTTGGATTTGGGTCGTGTTCCTCTGTTTGGGCCCTATTTGGGCCTTTGCTGGTAATTTGGCCGAGCTCTTTGAGAGGAGATCGGTCGACTTGTCGTTGAACATCCCAGGTTAGACAGCTCGACCAGGGTATGAACAGCAGGTATAGAGATGCTCCATCTATAGAAGTCAGAAGTGGGTGCAGTAAAGTCACCTAGGACTTTCCTTGCGTCTCCTCTGTCATTGGGATTGGCTGCCATGTCTATTTTCTTAGCTTCTTGTTCGAAAAGCTCTGTGAGGTTTCCTCCGGAGTGTTGTGCTCTAGCTTGTTGTAGTCACCTCCTTAGAGTTCTTTTAGGTTCAGGGTCAGCATCAAAGAGAGGTTCTTTATCTCTGTTCCTGCTTATAAACAAGAAAAATCAAACCAAAAAAGAAAGAGAATGGGAGTTTATATGTCAGAGTATAGGGAACTCCCTGTGAGATATCTAAAGAAGAAAGAGAATGGAGGTAAAGAAGTGAGATAAAATTCGAAATAGAGGGGGTAGGAGAATTTCGAATTTTAAGAATAAAAAGGAAAATTAGAATTAAAATATTTTTTTATTTTATTTATTTATTAATTTTCAAAAATAATAAGGAAATTAAAAGCCAAGACAACTAATTAACTAAAAGGATTTGAAAATTAAATGTGATTCTAAAAGTGGTTTTAGAAAATAAAAGAAAGAAAAAGTCAAACAAAGATTTTGAAATTCAAATTTAAAAAAAAAAAGTAAAGATTTGAAATTTTAAAGTTTTAAATTTGAAAAGAATTTAAGATAAGTAAGTTTTAAAATTTAAAAAGAAAGATAAGATAAAGATTTAAAAAGATTAAGAAAGATAAGATTTTAAAAATTAAAAATTTTGGAAATCAAACTTTAAAAGATAGTAAAGATTTAAAAAGATAAGAATTTGAAATTTAAAATTTTAAAAGAGGATAACATATGAAGGATTTAAAGTAAAAAGATATGATGAAGATTTGAAAATATTTTGAATTTTTGAAATTTGAAATTTGAAAAGTTTTGATAAAATAAGAATTGAAATAAAAAATTTAAACTTTACTAACAAGAAAACACCAAACTTAAAATTTTTAAATCAAGATAAGAAAAGATAGCAAGATTTTTGAAAATTTAAACAAAGATAAAAGAGATATTTTTTGGATTTTCGAATTTTAAAGAAAAAGAAAAACAATTAAGAGACACCAAACTTAAAAATTTTAAGATCAAAGACACTAACTTTTCGAAAATTAAAAGAAAAACAACTAAAAGACACCAAACTTAAAAATTTTGAAATCAAACAAGAAAAATTACCAAGAACAATTCAAATATCAAGAAGGAAAAATAAGAACACTTTTGAAAATTTAAAGAAAAAGATGAGAATAGACGGGACACCAAACTTAAAAACTGACACAAAACTCAAACAAAAGACAAAGATTACTCAAGAAAAAGAACAGGTTTAGAAAAATTTTTGAAAAAAAAAAGAACAGAAGACATAAACAAAAGAGCAAATAAACCTTAAAGAATACCTAATCTAAGCAACAAGATAGTCCGGTAGTTTGTCAAACTCGAACAATCCCCGTCAACGGCGCCAAAAACTTGGTGCGCGAAATTGAACTACGCACAACTGAACCGGCAAGTGCACCGGGTTGTCCAAGTAATACCCCATGTGAGTGAGGGTCGAATCCCATGGAGATTGTCAGATTGAGCAAGCAATGGCTATCTTGAAAATCTTAGTCAGGCGATTAGAAAAGATGGTTGAAATGAAGATTTATACCGGTTCGGAATTTAACAAAATAATTTTGTTGTGAGCATAGCCCAAATCGATAATCGATCCTCAAATCAAAGTTTAATTTTGATTGTTACAAGTCCAACACAATAAAAATAACCGAGAGTATTAGTCCCGAGTCGTCTTCTCAATGAATTGCAGTGAGATATGCGTATTATTGGTTATGGTATCCAAGGGGTTGGGTTACTAAAAAGGGACAAGAATATAAATGACCAGAAAAGTAAAGCAAACAACCAAACAAAGCAAGCAATAAAGAGAGACATTCATGGCAAGAATTGAGAATCTAGGCTTTCTATCCTAATCATTAATCATATCACAATAATTAATAAGAATTTATCCTATTAAGTCATCCTCAACGGGAGAAGGTACAATGTCATCTCCAATACTCGAAGAAAGTCTAATAAGACTAGTTAATCTCAATCCAAAAGTCCTAATCAACTTACTAATTGAATTAGCAAAAGAATAGTGTCAATGGAAACAATATTAACTAACAACCCTGGACCACCAATCTAAATAAGGTATTAATGAGTCAAGATTACCTAATTTCTCTTTCCAAGCCAAGAATGCTCAAAAATGTACTCTAACATCCAACCAAGCATTTTGTCAAACACTTGGAAGGTATAAAAGGAAAGCATATTAAATTGCAAGAAATATAAATTCTACAACTACCCAATTCAAGGAATCAACAACAACAACTCAATTGAACAATAAAGGAACATAAAACATAAATTGCATTAAATAGAAATCAAAATAACAAGAGTTCATCAACATAAAAAGAGGCATGAAAAGGGAAATTAACACTATAAACTAAGAGAACAAAGATATAAGAACAAGAAATTATAAAGAAAACTAGATGAAAATAAGATTTTAAACATAAATCTAAGAAGAAAATTAACCTAAGAACCCTAATTCTAGAGAAAAGAGGGAGCTTCTCTCTCTAGAAAACTACCTACAACATGATTCCCACACTATCTAATTGGTCCCCCTTGATCCATCTTGAATTCTGCATGAAATAGTCTCAGAAATGAGTTGGATTTGGGCCTGGGAAGCTCAGAAATCGCCCCCAACATCTTCACTTTAACGAGGTCACATGCTGCTTGTGACGCGTATGCATGGGTCACGCGTATGTGTCGTCTGGCTTTTTCTTGTCACGCGTATGCATCATGTCATGCGTACGCATCGCCTGGACGACCTCCTCTTCACGCGTGCGCGTCTGTCACGCGTGCGCATCGCTCTAAGCACTCCAAATCCTTGTTTTTCCGTGAATTCCCCATCTTGCATGCTTTTCACTTCACTTGTTCCATCCAATACTTGCCTTATGACCCTAAAATCACTCAACAAACACATCAAGGCATCGAATAGAATTAAAGTGAATTAAATTTAGCTATTTAGGGCCTAAAAAGCATGTTTTCACTCTTAAGCACAAATTTAGGGAGGATTACAAAACCATGCTATTTCATTGAATAAATGTGAGATAAGTTGATAAAATCCCCTAAATTAAGTACAAGATAAACCACAAAATTGGGGTTTATCAAACCTACCCACACTTAAACTAAGCATGTCCTCATGCTAAACTGAAGAAAGAAACAAAAGGTATCAACATTTATTCAATGCAAACTATCTATATGCAATCTACCTACATGAATGCATCTACTTGGTCAAAATATATGAACACAAGGGCTGAAGTAATAGCAATCAAATCAAACCCTTAATTGAATTGATTTATTGAAAATATTTTAACAACTTGCAAGAAAGAGAAATGATCATAGGTAAGAACATGTAATTGAGCAATCGAACCCTCACCGGATGTGTATCCGCTCTAGTCACTCAAGTGTATCGGGTTGATTCACTCAAATTTCCCCTAATCATGCTTTCTAATATTTGTTTCTCATCTAACAATCAAAAATTATTTCATGCATGCATACAAATATCATGAGGACTTATCCAAAGGTTGTAATTGGGCCAGGGTCAAGTTGAGATTGTATTTGGTCAAGTGGACTAGAAATTTGAATCTTTGATTAACTTAAACTTCCCACCTAACCTATATAACAACCTATAAAATTCTAAACAAACCTAACTACCCATAATTCTCACTTTTTTACACACTCATGCATTCTCTTTTGATCACAACTCATATGCATTGATTTTTATTGAACTTCACCTTAGGGCATTTTGTCCCCTTTTTATTGCTTTTCTTTTTCTTTCTTTTTCTTTTTTTCTCTATATATTTTTTTCTTTTTTTTCTTTATCTTTTTTTTTCTTTTCAAGCTAAAATATATACAAGAGCATCAATGCATATGGTTTAAACATTCAATGCATGAGTATGTACCCAATTCCCATGATTTTCAACAAAACTACAAAATACACTTTTATCTCTACCCAATATTTTCAACTCTCCCAAAATTAAATGATAAACACTCTCACTATCCTAAGCTAATCAAAGATGCAAATTAAGGACATTTATTGTTTTTCGCTTTAAGGCTTGTAATGTGCTAAAATTAAGAACAAATGGGCTTAGCATAGGCTCAAAGTTGGATAACAATGGTAGATAAAAGGTAAGACTATTTGGGTAAGTGAGCTATTTGAAATAATGGCCTCGATCATATAAGTGAATTCATACACAAAATAATGGACATAAAGAATCAAACAAATCAAAGATTACAATCATAAAAAGAGAATAATACACACAAGAATGGAAATAAGTGGTTATATGATGTAACTACATAATTAGGCCCAAAACTCACATTCTTATGTGTTCTTAGCTCAAAAATCATGTTCCACAATATATATAATTCAAGCAAGTTCTAAAATTTTTTTTCAATCAATTGGGGTGCCCTATAGATAAATTTCTTGAAAAATTTCATTATTTAGGCTAAGCTTATTATATATATATATATATGCAAACTAACAAAATGCAACTAAGAATCCTAAAAGACCTAAAAATTAAATGCAAAAGCGTTGGGATTAGAAATTGTCACCCCAAAATCGCCGAGTGGTCGAACGACCTCTGATGAGTCCATATTTTCCAATATATTTTAGCTCAATTTGGATAGATTTCATCACATAAACTCACACTTAAACATCAAAATAGCATACTTTTGTGTTATTGATGAACGAAATATTCTTATGCCGTTTAGAACTTAGTAATGAAGTCAATCGTAGTATAGTCTAACCAACACGCAAATATCGCATCAAACAATTCTAAAATCTATGACCGAGAGTGTTGATCTCGGGTCGTTCTCCCTAGGAATTGCCTTAGAATGCACATCTTTGATTAGGAAAGCTTTTGTGGTTTTGAGAGTTGGTGCAAGAATGTAAGATAACAAAAGCAAACAACAATTAATTGAGATAAAGGCCTTGGCTAAGGGTAAGTATTGGAAGTTCCATCATTATAGCCTCCTTCAATTATGATAAGAATTGATTGTTGCTTCACTTAGTTAACCCCCTAATCAATGGAGGAAAGTCAAGTCAGAATAGCTAACCTGAGCCACAAGTCCTAGTCTCACCCTAGGGAAGTCTAGCTTTAGTGCACTCCAAGTCAACTAGTAATTCTCAATTCATAATCTATAATTGATATCCACTATTCAAGTGTCTCCAATAACTCAACCGCTAAGCCAAGTAAGAGAAATCTACTCCATAGCTAGGGTTGTCATTATCACAAATAATTGGTATGCAATCATAGAAGACATGATGTAATTGAGAGAAGAAAATTTAATTGAAGCTATGTAATCCACACAATCATCAATAATCAAACAATTGAATGAAATGACACAATCCATTAATCCAAATCCAAAGTAACAAAATCAAACAAATCTAGATCTAAGAAATTGAATCAAAAGAACATCAATTAAGAGTAGAAGAAGAGTAAATCTACAACTTGTATCAAAGTAAAAGTGAAGTAGCAATGGATCTCACCAAGAAATCAAAGGAGAATTGCAATGAAGGAAGTGAAAACCTAGAGAGAAGTTGGAGTTTCTCTCTCTAAAAACCAAATGTAACTAACTCTCTAAAATATCTTGAATTATCACTAATTCCCAACACACCTAACCTTTGGTCTTCTTAAGCTTTTCCCTCCAAAATTTTGCTCCAAAACAGGGCCTGGGACTCCCTGAAATTGCTGGTCACGTATTTTGATTAAAAAATCACGTGCGTCCATCGACGCGTACGCGCATGGCACGCGTACGCGTCCCTGGGGTCTTTTTCTAGGAGAGAAGTCATTACTCTAACCAAATGGATTTGTTAAGGATACTAATATTCAAAGGGGTTAAAAAGGTGAAAAACCTAATTATGCAATCTATCCTAACTAACAAAAGAGATTCAAGAGATTTATTCGGGTGTTACCTATGAAGGCCAGTTGGCTGACCGACCTCCCCACACTTAGAAGTTAGCACGGTCCTCCGTACCTTGAGTGAGACGCAGTGGTTGATCGGCTTCCGAGAGTCCATCCTCTTCTTCATTATCGCTTTCCTCATTATCGGTGCCGGTGGACGTGGAAATTTCCGGTTCTTCCATAGGTGGTGCTAGGCAACTTAGAAGCTTATTGACAAAAGCTTATCGGCATTGGTTACGTCACTCAAAACGGTCAAGCTTCTTGTGGAGCTCTTCTATACATTGCATGGGTGACTTTGGTGGTGCGGATGAGGTGGAGGGGATGTTCATGGGGACGCCTAAGTTCGGCTCTTCGATGTCCGCCGAAGGGTAAAGATATCTCCCGTTTGGAATAACATCGCCATCCATCGGGATCATGGCCCTTTGATCCTTAGTTTCTCGGGGAACACCGGCTGCGGCAACTAAGTCGGTCACTAGAGCAGGAAAGGATAGGTTCTCTTTAGCGTGGATGCGGCCCATAGCTTGGCGAATGAGAGGGGAAATATGAACCGATCTCTCTGTGAGGACACACCAAACCAACAAGGCTAACTCGACAGTGATAGATGAGCCATGGGTGCTTGGGAGCACATAGTGGGCCAAAATTTGGGCCCATGACTGAGCCTCTCTGATGAGAAAACGTGCGTCAATGCCCTTGGGCCTCGGCCTCATCCTTCCTCAAATCCAAAATGATCCGGGTATAGCAATGACCTTGAGGATAGCATCCCAATCAAACGCATATTCACACCGTGCCGACAAAATCTCTTGATAAGCATCAATCCCTTCTGCTAATGGTTCGATCTTAAGCACATTTTGAATAGCCTCCTCCGTGACGGGAACTTGTCTTCGGTGCACAAATACCGATGTAAGGGAAGAGGAGTGGTAGTTAGTGTAAAATTCAACCACCCAGGACAAGTTTGCCTCCCGAGGCTTCCTCAATAGGAACTCTCATTGCCGCCATTCGATGCGGGGTATGATGAGCGGTATGACATGGGCCGGAGGGGCTAGAAGAGGCTCCACATGATAGTTCCTTGGTTTGATCAAGGGGTAGACAAGTTCGCAATAGCTGGTTGGAAAACTTGTTCGGATCCCTCGTCGGATTGTCCTTTTCCAAAACATCAATGTTAGCAACGCTCTTCGTCTTATTAGGGAGGGGATTAGCTCTAGGTGCTTGTTGTGCTTTGCTAATGGACCGTGAGGGTGCCTTCTTGGGTGCCTTTCCGTTGTCTCATTTGATCACCATCTAGAAAAGAAGGAAAGAAGGTGAAATTAAGCCCAAAGAAGCATGAAGAAATAATAAGCATGCTAGTGACAAAGCATAAGAGAATAGGTGACTTAGATGCATGACAGTTGCAACATGTAACTAAGGCAAAAATGAAGATCATGGTCAATCACTAGCATGTGATGTATGAGTGGTATAAGCATGCAAATGAGAAGCATGAGAAGCATACACTCTTAACAACAATAACAAGAAGTGACAATTAAGGAATGAGCATGTAAAAATGAAGCAAGAAATATAGTAAGCTCAATGCATATATAAACAAGCAAGTGAAACAGAAAGAACACCAAAATGGAAAACACTAAGTCAAATGTAACACCAAAAAGTCATGTGGGTCTTCTATCAAACACTTGGTGTGCATCCCTTGTTATGACAAAAATTGAGAGAAGGGTGACAATGTAACATCCCATAAAGCATCATCAATCATCATAGCATACCACATATTGCAAAAGAAAGTAAGTAAGTCAAACCAACCCATCAATACAAGAGGAACCACTACTTGTAACACCCATAAGGAAATGAAAAGAATTCAAGAAAAATCAACAAACAAAACAAGAAAATTCAACAAACAAAGAAAACATGAATGAAACTAATTAAGAGGAAGAGCAAAGGAATATAACTAGGGAAAGGAAAAAGCAAAAACTAAACAAGAATAGAAATGAGGAGTACCTTGAGAGGAAGAGGAGAAATGGGGTATGGAAGTGAGAGAAAAGATAGTGAAGAGCAAGAGAGAAGAGAGAGGAGAGAGAGGTGTGGGATCGCCGGAGGTGGTGGTTGCCGCCGGTGGTGGCAGAGAAGAAGTAGTAGAGAGGGTAGAAGAGGATAGAAGTGGAGAAGAAGGGTGGTGGTAAGAAGGAAGAAAGAAAATTGAAGGAGAAAAACGCGTTCTAATGGCACGCCATGCACGCGTGCGCGTGCATGGGCAGAAATCAGTAAAGGCACAGATGCGCACGATGTGCGGATGTGCGAAGGGGTGAAATGCAGTTGTGCGCGCGAGCGCCAGGTGTGCATGTGCATACATATGAGTTGTGCCCTCAGCACAGGTTGGGCACAACTTTGGCCCAACTCTCAGGGAAAAGGACCAGGAGATGAATTTTCATAATTGACGCAGACGCGCACGGTGCGCTGACACATCGATTGGCATGATGGTTGAGGTGCGCGTGCACGCCTGGTGTGCGTATGCATGAGTCGTGTTAGCCCAGTGGCATGAGATTGGCCCAGCTTGGGTACAACTCTCAGGAAAAATGGCCCAGGATTGCAAATTGCAGTAATGGCGTGGACGCACCCGGTGTGCTGACGCGGGCTTTTGCGTAAATGGCCATGGACGCGTACGCGCACAGTGCACGCATGCGTAAAGCTGGTTATGCCCAGGGCCCAGAACTGGCCCAAATTTTGCACAACTCTCTGGAAAATTGCCCAGGAGCTGCGAAGGCTTATGGACACGTACGCGCACAGTGCGCGCACGCGTGCCCCCCCCCCCCCCCCCCCCGTTTTTTTTTGAATGGGAACATGATCAATGCGTGATTACCATGAATATAATGGCCAAATAAGCCAAAGAGATCAAAAACACCCAAAACTCAATGCAAAACCTAAGGAAGGGGTATTCTTCTACCACACAAACAATTCATCCAAATCTTCATGAACAAAAAATATTTGTGAATGGTGTACTTTTTGATTGGTTAGAAGTTGTAGGTGTTGTTAGGGAGTTTTTGGACATTTTGAGCCTTTAGCTTTTCTGAAAAAAAAGGGGGGAGACGCGCGTGCACACAGTACGCGCATGCGTCCATGAGAGGATGTAGAGCCATCTATTTTTCCAGAGAATTGGGCCTCTCTTGTGCGAACGTTAAGCCTTTGCCCCAACTCGTCGCACGCGGACGCGCACAGCATGCGTGCGCGTCCATGCACCTTTAAACGAAGGCATGCGAGCGCGCACATCGCGCTTGCTCGCCACTATACTAGATGGCAAGGCACGCGCACGCGCACATTGTGCGTCCTCAACTGCTGGCACCAGCCCATACATTTTCCAGAGAGTTATGCTGGCGTTGGGTCAGCGCTAAGCATTCAGCCAACTCGTAGCACGCGAACGCGAACAGTACGCGTACGCGCCCTCACTAATTTTCCCAGTCACCTTCCGCGTCCATCCATCAATTCATCAATACATGCGGACGCGCGTTGTGTGTGCCCGCGTCAACTCCAAAATTCGAAAAACCCTAGGGTGCGATGAACACTCGCGCAGACGCACCTAGCCCCCTCCTTCTCTTCTCCAACGTTCCTCCTACCCCCTCCTTCTTCCCAACCACTTCTCCAACCACCACGCCGGCCGCCCCGCCGCCGTCCCTTCTGTCTCTCTCCCCCTCACCCCCGTTCTCCCTCTCTCTTTCTCACTCATCCCTCTTCTCTCGCTTCCTCACCTTCTCTGTCTTCCCCGGCAACGGCGCCATTTTGATGAACGAAATATTCTTATGCCGGTTAGAACTTAGTAATGAAGTCAATCGTAGTATAGGCTAACCAACAAGCAAATTTCGCATCAAACAATTCTAAAAGCTATGACCGAGAGTGTTGATCCCGGGTCGTTCTCCCTAGAAATTTCCTTAGAATGCACATCTTTGATTAGGAAAGCTTTGTCGTTTTGAGAGTTGGTACAAGAATGTAAGATGACAAAAGCAAACAACAATTAATTAAGATAAAGGCCTTGGCTAAGGGTAAGTATTGGAAGTTCCATCATTATAGCCTCCTTCAATTATGAAAAGAATTGATTGTTGCTTCACTTAGTTAACCCCCTAATCAATGGAGGAAAGTCAAGTCAGAATAGCTAACTTGAGCCACAAGTCCTAGTCTCACCCTAGGGAAGTCTAGCTTTAGTGCACTCCAAGTCAACTAGCAATTCTCAATTCATAATCTATAATTGATATCCACTATTCAAGTGTTTCCAATAACTCAACCCCTAAGCCAAGTAAGAGAAATCTACTCCAAAGCTAGGGTTGTCATTATCACAAACAATTGGTATGCAATCATAGAAGACATGATGTAATTGAGAGAAGAAAACTTAATTGAAGCTATCTAATCCACACAATCATCAATAATCAAGCAATTGAATGAAATGACACAATCCATTAATCCAAATCCAAAGTAACAAAATCAAACAAATCTAGATCTAAGAAATTGAATCAAAAGAACATCAATTAAGAGTAGAAGAAGAGTAGATCTACAACTTGTATCAAAGTAAAAGTGAAGTATCAATGGATCTCACCAAGAAATCAAAGGAGAATTGCAATGGAGGAAGTGAAAACCTAGAGAGAAGTTGGAGTTTCTCTCTCTAAAAACCAAATGTAACTAACTCCCTAAAATATCTAGAATTATCACTAATTCCTAACACACCTAACCCTTGGTCTTCTTAAGCTTTTCCCTCCAAAATTCTGCTCCAAAACAGGGCCTGGGACTCTCTAAAATCGCTGGGCACGTATTTTGATTAAAAAATCACGTGCGTCCATCGACGCGTATGCGCACGGCACGCGTACACGTCCCTGGGGTCTTTTTGCGATCTGCGCGCAGGCGTATGGTGCGCGCGAGCATCATAGGAAATATGGCCCAGCCATATAGGCGCGCCGGTGATAAACCACTATTTTATGGTTTATATTGTGTTTAATTGTGTGGTTTTATCATGATCCTTACCCACTTATTCATTAAATTAACATGAAATTATAATTACTTCTTGAATTTACAACATGTTTGAACACTGCTTGCTAGAGACTTTAATTATGTATTTCTAATTCTCCTTTATTCCATTCGATGCCTTGATCTGTGTGTTGAATGTTTCAAACTTTATAAGGCATGAATGAGTTGGAGATTGGAAAGGGAGCTTGCAAAAATGGAAGGAACACAAGAATTTGAGGAGGTAACCAGCAAAAAGTGACGCGGTCGCATGGCTCACGCGACCGCGTGAGGGAGAGCAAATCGCAGTGACGCTGCCGCATGGCTCACGCGGCCGCGCGGATTAGAAAAGCTCAGGCGATGCGGTAGCATGGACGACGCGAACGCGTGGCAAGGAAAAGCGCGAATGACGCGTCCGCATGGATGACGCGATCGCGTGACATGTGCGATCTGCATAATCTGCAGAATTCGTTAGGGGCGATTTTGGACCTTATTTCGACCCAGTTTTTGGCCCGGAACAGCAGACTAGAGCCAGAGAATATGCAGAAACAAAAGACAACATTCATTCTAGACAACAGACAGTTTTAGATCTAGTTTTTCTTCCTCTAGGTTTTTCTCTTTAGGTTTTAGAATTTTAATTTGGAATTGATCTTAGCATTGGAACATTGAGAAGAGTTATTTCCTCATCAAGACCTCGTCATTCTAGTTCATTCTATTAACTTGGTTTTATTCTTCCATGTTCTTTGCTTTGTTCAATTTTGTCATTTGAATACTTTCATGATTAATTGATACAAGGATTATTTCTTCCATTTTAATTTATTTTTCCATTCCAATAATCATGTCTTCTTTTAATTCCCTTTCATGTGTTATGGATTTATTATTTACAATGAGTGAGTAGTTCCCTCACCTGATGGGGAGTTGATTGAAAGGAACTCTTGAGTTGGAAGGATTGAAAGAAAAATTGTAATTGGGTTAACTGTTGGATTGTTATCTAATCACTAACACCAATCCCTTTGAACTAAGTGGGTTGCAACTCGTAAAGGATAACTAAACAGAACAACCATTAATTATAATTTAATCTTGAAATCATCCCATCAATAATAGAGATTCTAACTAATCAACTCCCAGTCAAGGCTTTTATTCATACTATTTAATTTTCCTCAATTTAATTTCCCCTTTTACTTAACTCAACTTCTTGGAACATCTGATTAATAAAATAGCATACTTTCCTGCAACTCGTTGGGAGACGACCTGGGATTCCAACTCCTAGTAATTTTTAATTTAAACTCTTTGTGACATATTTCTAAATTGATAGGCAGATTTTTGGTGAGTTAAGAACTATACTTGCAACGTAACTATTTTAATAATTTTTAATTCACTAACTTTTGCGTCTCATCAATTTTTGGCACCGTTGCCGGGGAGTTGCAATAGAGTGCTAAAGTTATTAATTAGAATTTATTTATTTGCATTTTATTTTATTTTGCTACTATGAGCTGCATGTTTCTTCCGTCAAATGACGCATTCACTTCCTGATCCGCGCTTGCTAATATTCGATCCTGAAATTGAAAGAACTATTTCACGAATAAGGCGAGAATAGCGTCGGTTAGTCTGCTCTGAGGGCGGATCTGAAAGTGAACTTGAGGAAGAAACCAGCCCCCGTTCTACTGATTCGGTTGTTTTACGTGCAGAAGACATGGCAGCTAGGAGAGTTACCATCCAGGAGGAAGGAGCCCCTGATTTTACAATGCAACCGTTTCAAGCGCATCATCCAGCGGTAGCTACAGATTTTGAAATAAAGATCGCACTGCTAAACTTGATGCCCAAGTTTCATGGCCTACCTGCTCAAGAGCCTATCAAGCACTTGAGAGATTTCCAGGCAGCCTGTTCTACTGTCAGGCGTGATGGTACTGATGAAACTTCAATTTTGCTTAAAGCTTTTCCGTTTTCTCTTGAGGGAAAAGCAAGAGAGTGGTATTAGACTCAACCTCTGGCAAATGTATCCAACTGGGATACACTCAGAAAGGAGTTTTTGGAGAAATTCTTTCCATCTGAAGTTATTGATAAACTGAGGAAGGATATTTCCACAATTGTTCAGGATGACAGTGAGACTCTCTTTGAATACTGGGAGCGCTTCAATAATCTTCTAGAAGCATGTCCCCACCACAGGATTGACAAGATAGTGTTACTTAGCTATATCACACAGGGCATGAGGCCCCAAGATAAGACCACATTGGAAAGTGCTAGCAATGGGTCTATGAAGAAGTACAAGACCACTGATGAGGCTTGGCAATTGATCAGTGATTTAGCTGAATCTACTAGGAATCACAAGCAAAAGCAAGGTCGTTCAAAAGCCGTTGCAGAAGTAACCTCTAATAGAGAGACTGCTGCTCTAGCTCAGAGTATATGTGAGATGACCAACTTGCTGAAGCAGATGCAATTGAATCAACAACAAGCTCAGCAAGCTCAAACCCCTCAACCACAGCAAAACCATCAACTAGTCCCACAGAGAGTTTGTGGAATCTGTGCTGATTATAGCCATTACACTGATGAATTCCCGCAACTCCAACAAGAAGACAACATGGTGGCGTCCACTCATAACTTCTATGACCGCCCCAACCAAGGGTACAATCAAAGTGGAAATAATAACCATGGATGGCAGGACAATTCTAACCAGAATTGGAGGGACAACAATAACAGAGGAGGCAGAGATAATCAGGGAAATCAGAGGTGGAATAATAACAACAATAGGCAGCAGAATCAACCTTACAGAGCACCTCACCTGAGGCAAAACCAAGGACCACAGAACAATCAACAGCAGACATCTCAATTTACTTATTCTTCTTTATCTCCTAATGAAGAGCTACTACAATCTTTTGAGCGAAGACAACAGACCATGGAAAATAATATGAATAATATTAACGCCAGTCTGAATGGTCTCACCTCTACTTTGCAAGCTCCACTAGAATCCCCTCTCAACCATTACCCAATCCAAAGGGAGGCATTAATGCCATCACCCTAAGGTCTGGAACCACACTGCAGGAGAGGAGTCAGGAGGAACCAAGCCCACCAAAACACACCTCAGCTGAAGAGGTAGTAGAAATAGAAGATATTGAAGAGGAAGAGGACATACAGGACATAACTGAAGAAGAAATAGCTCAACCACAAAAGGAAGCACCAAAAGGCGCAGACACCACAAAAAACACTACTCCTATTCCATTTCCACAACTTGCAAGGATGCCCAGGAAGCAGCTGGAACACGACCCCAAAATGGTAGAAATATTCAAAAAGGTTGAGGTAACTGTTCCTCTTTTTGATGTTATTCAACAGGTACCTAAATATGCAAAGTTTCTAAAAGACTTATGTATCCATAAAGACAAAATTAATGAATTAGAAACTATTCCTTTAGGTAGTTCTATATCTGCTTTAATGGGAGGATTACCTGAAAAATGTAGTGATCCAGGTCCTTGTATAGTTAGCTGTACTATTGGTGGTGTAGTAATTTATGATTGCATGTGTGATTTAGGAGCATGTGTCAGCATAATGCCTTTGTCTATATATGATATTTTGAGGCTCCCTCCCTTAAAAAGGTCGGCAGCTCGTTTTGTGTTAGCAGATAAAAGCATTATTACAGTGGCTGAAGTTGCTGAAGATGTTTTGGTGAACATTAAAGGACTTACATTTCCCACTGATTTTTATATC
This sequence comes from Arachis hypogaea, assembly GCF_003086295.3. Taxonomy (NCBI): domain Eukaryota; kingdom Viridiplantae; phylum Streptophyta; class Magnoliopsida; order Fabales; family Fabaceae; genus Arachis; species Arachis hypogaea. The sequence goes on from NC_092047.1 coordinate 49,369,347, forward strand.
TTGGAGATGCCCCATAATGATTCAGATAAGCCATCATCAATCCTACTTGGAAGACCATTCCTGAAGACATCAAAATTCAAATTGGATGCTTTTTCAGGAACATACTCCTTTGAAATAGATGGCCGCATAGTAATCTTCAATTTGAATGGAGTCATTGACAATCCCCCAGAAGATCATTCTATCTTCCAGTGTGATGTCATAGATGAAAGTGTAGCTGAAGTTCACAAGGAAGAGTTAGAAGAGAGGCACACTGGACAAGGTCCAAGTGTGGGGACCCTTTTAACTGACAATGAGGGCACTTCGTCATTTTCACAAGCTCCAGATAATCCAAAGCCTGCCCATGACCAAAAGTTAGAATTGAAACCCCTCCCTCCACATCTCAAATATGCTTATCTTGAAGATGAGCAGAGGTTTCCAGTTATCATTGCAAGGGAACTTACTTCTCAACAAGAAGAGCAGTTACTTGATGTGCTGAGGAGGCATAAGAAGGCAATTGGGTGGAGTTTGGCGGACATAGTAGGCATCAACCCTCAAGTATGTGAGCACAGAATATTTTTAGAAGGGGGAGCAAGACCTGTCCATCAACCCCAAAGAAGATTGAATCCCACCATCTTGGAAGTTGTCAAAAAGGAAGTGACCAGACTATTGGAAGCCGGTATCATATATTCCATTTCAGACAGTGAATAGGTAAGCCCAGTACAAGTGGTGCCCAAGAAGTCTGGAGTCACTACAGTGAAGAATGATCATGGAGAGCTCATAGCAACTAGAGTTCAGAATGCTTGGAGAGTCTGCATTGATTACAGGCGTCTCAACCAAGCTACCCGTAAGGATCATTACCCACTTCTATTCATTGATCAAATGCTGGATCGCCTGTCAAGTAAATCACATTATTGCTTTTTAGATGGTTACACGGGTTATTTCCAGACTCATATAGCTCCTGAGGATCAGGAAAAGACTACTTTTACATGTCCTTTTGGGACTTATGCTTATAAGAGAATGCCCTTTGGCTTGTGCAATGCACCAGCTACCTTCCAAAGGTGCATGATGAGTCTTTTCTCTGATCTTATTGAGGACTGTATCGAAGTTTTTATGGATAATTTTAGCGTTTATGGTGATTCTTTTAGCCTTTGCTTAGATGGATTATCTAGAGTATTAGATAGATGTGTTAATACAAACCTTGTATTAAATTTCGAAAAATTTCACTTTATGGTAAAACAAGGGATTGTATTAGGACATGTGGTATCTAATAATGGCATTTCTGTAGACCCAGCAAAGGTGAATGTTATTTCTAGTCTACCTTACCCCTCTTCTGTGAGGGAAGTCCGTTCGTTCCTTGGACATGTAGGTTTTTACAGGAGATTTATTAAGGACTTTAGTAAGGTCGCACTTCCCTTATCCTGATTACTGCAGAAGGATATTGAGTTTGAGTTCAGTGAGGATTGCAAACAAGCATTTGATAAGCTGAAGACTGCTCTGACTCAAGCTCCAATTGTGAGAGGACCAAACTGGAGCCAGCCATTTGAAATCATGTGCGATGCTTCCAACCATGCAGTAGGAGCAGCGCTGGCTCAGCGTGAAGGTAAGGATCCTTTCATTATTGCTTATGCGTCTAAGACTTTAGACACTGCCCAGTCCAATTATACTACTACTGAGAAAGAGCTTCTTGCTATTGTTTTTGCTCTGGATAAATTTCAAGCTTATTTACTTGGTACTAGAGTAGTAGTGTATTCGGACCATGCAGCTTTAAAGTATCTATTAGCTAAAAAGGAATCCAAACCAAGACTTATACGTTGGATACTGCTTTTACAAGAATTTGATTTAGAAATAAAGGATAGGAGTGGTAATCAGAATTTAGTGGCAGACCACTTGAGTCGCCTTGAGCATATTAAGGATGATTCTACTCCTATAGATGATAATTTTCCTTTTGATAACCTGCAAGCAGTATCTAAGGTAGTCCCTTGGTATGCACCTGTTGCTAATTATTTAGTTAGCCGCACATTTCCTCCAAATTTTTCTAAGCATCAAAGAGACAAGCTGAAAAGTGAGTCTAAATATTATATATGGGATAACCCATATTTATGGAGATGTGGCGCTGATCAAGTAATTAGACGTTGTGTGCCTCAATTAGAATTCCAGTCCATTTTGGAGGTCTGTCACTTATCTGAGAGTGGAGGACATTTTGGTCCTCAGAGAACAGCCAGAAAAATCTTAGATTATGGATTCTGGTGGCCTACTCTTTTTAGAGACGCTGTTGAGTTTTGTAAATCTTGTCTCCCATGCCAGAAATTTGGTAATATATCCAGGAGGGATGAGATGCCTCAACAAATTATGCTATTCTGTGAAATTTTTTATGTTTGGGGCATTGACTTCATGGGTCCATTCCCAAATTCTAATGGATATTTTTATATATTGTTAGCTGTGGATTATGTTTCCAAATGGGTGGAAGCAATTCCTACCCGAACTGATGATGCTAACACTGTTGTTTCCTTTGTGAAAAACCATATTATATGTCGCTTCGGATCACCACAAGCAATCGTGAGCGATCAGGGCACCCATTTTTGTAACAGGAGACTGACAGGATTAATGAAGAAGCATGGGATAACTCATAAAGTTGCAACAGCTTACCATCCCCAAACTAATGAGAAAGCCGAGGTGTCAAACAGAGAAATTAAGCGTATCTTGCAAAAGATAGTAAAGCCTCATAGAAAAGACTGGAGCACCAGGCTACAAGATGCACTCTGGGCATACAGAACAGCATACAAGACACCCATTGGGATGAGTCATTTCCGCTTGGTTTATGGAAAAGCTTGTCATCTCCCAGTTGAAGTAGAACACAGAGCCTTTTGGGCAGTTAAGGAGTGCAACATGGGAATTGAGAAAGTCGGAGCTGAAAGGAAGTTGCAACTGCAAGAACTGGAGAACCTTCGCCTAGAAGCTTATGAAAACTCTAGAATATACAAGGAAAAGATGATGGCTGTACATGATCAAAACGTCAAGAAGAAAGAGTTCCAACCTGGGGATTTAGTCCTCCTTTACAAATCTCGACTAAGGCTCATGCCAGGCAAGTTGAGATCAAGATGGGAAGGTCTTCCATACAGAGTAGAGAAGGCCGAACCATACGGAGTTTATCACCTAAGCCATCCCTCAGGCTTTGAACTCATTAAAGTTAATGGACAATGCCTAAAACTATACCATGGCAAGAAGGTACAGAGAAATAAGGAGCTTGAGATCTTCCTCTTGGAAGATCCCCACATAGCAGAAGATTGAGCTAGTGGAGCGTCCAACTTACGGACGTTAAAGCAAAGTGCTAGGTGGGAGACAACCCACCATGGTATGATCGTTCTTTTCTTTATTTTTAGTTTTTCCTATTCAATAACTCTTCTCTTTCGTAGAACTTTCGTGCATCTGCATTTACATGTTTAAAAAAAAAATTTTTTTTGCTAAGCGACGCGATCGCATCAGCGACGCATCCGCGTCACAGGGAGAGTAAAGAAAAATTAAAATGAACAAAAAATTACGCTGGAGTGTGGCTGAAGGCGTGCCAATAGCACAAATCAACCCACGCGACCGCGTGCCCCACGCGGCTGCGTGCCCTGAATTTTTGACGTAAAAGGGTGCACAATGAGATATTGTGCGAGAGTGATGCTGGATTGGTGCTGGAGGCACAATCCTTATCACGCGACCGCGTCGCCGATGCGGCCGCGTCATCTGTTTTCGGACACACACTCACGCAATCGCGTGACCCACGCGATCGCACCACCCCAATTTTGGCAACTAAATTAACTTGAACAGAGAGTTGTGCTGGTGCGAGGCTGCACTCGCGCCAGAAGCACAACATAGGTCACGCGACCGCGTGACCGACGCGATCGCGTCACCATACTTGAAGCGCATCCACGCGAACGCGTGCCCCACGCGGCCGCGTCGCATGCACCGCACAGCTCATCCTGAAATTGCCACATATCTTATCTTTCTCTCCTCCAAATCCTAATTTTCCTTCTCCCTCCCTATTTCTTCCTTCTCCCTTCTTCTTCCAATCTCACCTATCACTCTCTCTCTCTCTCTCACCTCCATTACCAATGTTCTATTTTCTTCTTCCTTCTTCTCTTTTCTATCATTTTATATATTATTTTATATATTATTCTTCTTCTCATCATTCATATTTTCCTTCTTTTTTTTTCTTTTCCTTTTTACATGGTGTTAGAAATTTTTTGAGTCATTATCCCTCATTATATGCTTGTGGATTGTTGCAAATTGTTTGACAATTATCTTTATTCTAATTAAGGGATTGCTTGCATGTTCACCCTCATATTTTCTATACCTTATTCATCATGCATGCTATGTGTTTGTGAGAAAGCTCAAATGGCATTATGCACTTCTCTATGTTGTTATACTATTCAATACTTGCTTTTCACAATTTTCCTTTACTATTGTATTAATTGAATTTAATTGTCAATACAAACGTGATGGTTTGTTACAAAGTCTTGCTTGGTCTATGCTACTCATGCCCTTTGCCGGCCTGCTAATAAACACCTTGCAGTCACTTGTCTTTCTATGCACTAGCTATTTTCCATTGTTTGCTTTTCCCATATACTCGAGAGCATGTGTTAATGTCATCTACATCCTAATACGCATCCATCACCACTCTTCCATTCTCTTCCTTGCTATATATCTATTTGAATTTAATTTACTTCCTCCTCTCTTTTCAGGATAGGCCACCAAGAAAGGAAAGGAGAAAGCGACTCCTAAACCCCCAACAAGAAGAGGCACTAAAAGAGCATTAGTGGCAGAGCCCTCTTCAACCGCAGTCAAGCCCTCAACAAAAAGAGTTAAGAGGATAATAAAGGTTGATGAAAAGGAGAAAGCCTTTCCAGCAAAGGACACTGCGCGATTTCCCAATCGCTACTGTAAGCAGATGTTCCCTATCCTGGCGGAAAGGAACTATAACAATGAATACCTTCTTATCCTCCCGTCCAATAATGCTACCTTTGTTGAGCCGCAAATTGAACGAAGACAATGGGGTTTCCTACGGAGACAGCCAAGGCAGGTCAATCTTTCTTGGGTAGTTGAGTTCTACTCTAACTTCTACATGCCAACTCTGCAGTCTGTTTATGTCCGGCAGAAGCAAGTCCCCATCACAGAAGAGGCCATTCAGCAAGCTCTGAGTTTTCCCCCTATTCCAGAAGGAATGGACGCCTTCCAAGAAGCCGCACTTAAGCGCCAGAGGTACCAATTTGACTGGGACTCCGGTCTCTGAGTTATCGCATTATCTGGCAGCCGTTGGATCTACGGATACCACCGTACCCGCCCTAAGAAAATCTTGGCTTCAGCACTTACCTTGGAGGCTCGCGTATGGGCACAGATCATGTCCCATTACGTCTTTCCGAGCACTCATGAGTCCTCCTTCACTGCGGACATGGCTGTTCTACTATGGTGCATCCTTACAGACCAACATCTGAATCTCTCAAGACATATCCGGAATGCAATGGGACACGTACAAATCGTGGGCAATTTACCTTTCCCTGCCTTGGTCTCAGATCTTGTCTCAGCAGCCGGAGTCTCCTACAGAGCTGGGGACACCAAAGCCGTGCTTCCACGTGATGATCAGTATGTCCCTAACGGGAAATACCTCAGACTCCCAGCAGCCACTACAAGTCTTCCTACTGGTCCAGCTGAAGATAATCCTTCTTCAACACCACAAGCACCTACAACTGATGAATTGCTCCAGCAGATAATTGAAAGGTTGGATCGGCAAGAACAGAAAGCAAAGATGAGAGAGTACCGTAACGAGCGCCGATTCAAACACCTTAAGGAGCTACTCAAGGGACACTTGAGGGACTCAGATACCCCGGACTCCACTCCTTTTACCAGCACAGGGAGCCATGATGGTCCCGACTGTGGAGATAATGCCACCAGCCCACCCCTGTTCCTGACAGACGGCACCGAGGACGGTGCGAAGCCTTAAGTGTGGGGATGTCGGTCAGTACATGACTTTCGGAGGTAATTTCTTTTCCCTAGCACCAATAATTAGGATATTTTAGTTAGATTTTCTTTCTTTTAAAGAATAGAATAAATTGCATAGGTTAGGATAGTTGCATGCATGTTCTACTTGATTGAAAAGACAATAAGTTTCTTTTAAGACTCTATCTTTGGAACAAAATTTCACTAATTTTTCAAAATTTTTATGATAAATTTGCTTGAGTTGTATTTGGAACATGATTTTTGAGCTAAAGAACACACAACCTGTGAGGATTTGAGCCTTTATGCATGGTTACATTATTTAACCATAATTATTTCATTCTTGTGTGTTTACTTCTCTATGATTGTAATCTATATTTTGTTTTATCTTATATGTCCAATATTTATTATACTTACATGCTTGCACATGATTGAGGCCATTATTTGTTTAAACTCACTTATCCAAATTAAGGCTACCCTTTCCAATTACCTTTGTTAACCACTTTGAGCCTTTAAATCCCATTTGTTCTATATTTTACCACATTACTAATCTTAAGCTAAAAAACAATTATATATCCCAAATAGAATCTTTGGTTAGCTTAAGATAGAATTGTGTGTGCTAGTTAAGTATGGGAAATTGTGGGAACAAAAGTTGTTAAGGGAATGTGTCATGAGAATTTAATGGGAATTTGGATACCTACTTATGTGAAACTATAAGAATTAAAAGTCTATGTGCATTGATAAGCTATATTTATTTTAATGTAAAAAAAAAATTATAAATAAATAAGGGGACAAAATGACCCCAATGTTAAATTCAAAATTCAAAGATCAATGCACATATGATAGAACCAAATATCAAGTTGATACATGAGTATGGATAGAAAAAGGGAATTCTGGGTAGCTAGGTATGAACTTTAAGATTACATTAAAAATATATAGGTTGGTTGAAGCTTGGGTTAATTAAAGATTCAATTTATTAGCTCACTTGACCAAATGTATGCCCCTACCTGTACCTTAGTCCCATTACAACCTTGAAAAGACCTCATGATGTTTGCATTGGTATATTAACTGTTGTTGATTGGTTAGGAGAAGAACAAAAGTTAGAAAGCACGATTAGAGAAGGATAGAGTGTTTACCCTATACACCAGAGATTAGAGCGTACATACATTATCAGTGAGGGTTCAATGCTTGAATTTTCATGTTCCCTGCTTCCATGAGCTATCTTCTTGCACTTTTATCTGTTTTATTGTATAATGATAGAATTAGTGGAATTTGATTTGTAATTGTTTTGAAGAGCTTATTTACTTTTGATCAAGTGGGCAAGAATCATATAGTTGCATATATATATATATATATATATATATATATATATATATATATATATATATATATATATAGGCTTGCATTGCATTTCATGAGTTTCTACATGTTCATACTTATTTCCTTACCTCCTTCAATTAAGCATGAGGACATGCTAATGTTTAAGTGTGGGGAGGTTGATAAACCACTATTTTATGGTTTATATTGTGTTTAATTATGTAGTTTTATCATGATCCTTACCCACTTATTCATTAAATTAGCATGAAACTATAATTCCTTCCTGAATTTACAACATGTTTGAAAACTGCTTCCTAGAGACTTTAATTATGTATTTCTAATTCTCCTTTATTCCATTTGATGCCGTGATCTATGTGTTGAATGTTTCAGACTTTATAAGGCATGAACGAGTTGGAGATTGGAAAGAGAGCTAGCAAAAATGGAAGGAACACAAGAATTTGAGGAGGTAACCAGCGAAAAGTGACGCGGTCGCATGGCTCACGCGACCGCGTGAAGGAGAGCAAATCGCAGTGACGCGGCCGCATGGCTCACGCGACCGCGTAGATTGGAAAAGCTCAGGTGACGCGGTAGCATGGACGACGCGAATGCGTGGCAAGGAAAAGCGCAAATGACGCGTCCGCATGGATGACGCGATCGCGTGACATGTGCGATCTGCATAATCTGCAGAATTCGTTGGGGGCAATTTTGGACCTTATTTCGACCCAGTTTTCGGCCCGGAACAGCAGACTAGAGCCAGAAAATATGCAGAAACAAAAGACAACATTCATTCTAGACAACAGACAGTTTTAGATCTAGTTTTTCTTCCTCTAGGTTTTTCTCTTTAGGTTTTTCTCATCAAGACCTCGTCATTCTAGTTCGTTCTCTTAACTTGGTTTTATTCTTCCATGTTCTTTGCTTTGTTCAGTTTTGTCATTTGAATACTTTCATGATTAATTGATACAAGGATTATTTCTTCCATTTTAATTTATTTTTCCATTCCAATAATCATGTCTTCTTTTAATTCCCTTTCATGTGTTATGGATTTATTATTTACAATGAGTGAGTAGTTCCCTCACTTGATGGGGAGTTGATTGAAAAGAACTCTTGAGTTGGAAGGATTGAAAGAAAAATTGTAATTGGGTTAACTGTTGGATTGTTATCTAATCACTAACACCAATCCCTTTGAACTAAGTGGGTTGCAACTCGTGAACAGGTCAAACATTCTGATAAACCACTATTTTATGGTTTATATTGTATTTAATTGTGTGGTTTTATCATGATCCTTACCCACTTATTCATTAAATTAGCATGCATTTAGATTTCCTTCCTGAATTTATTACATGTTTGAAAACTGCTTCCTAGAGACTTTAATTATTTATTTTTAATTCTCCTTTATTACATTCGATGCCGTGATCTGTGTGTTAAGTGTTTCAGACTTTATAGGGCATGAATGAGTTGGAGATTGGAAAGGAAGCTAGCAAAAATGGAAGGAACACAAGAATTTTGAGGAGATAACCAGCGAGAAGTGATGCGGTCGCATGGCTCACGCGACCGCACGAAGGAGAGCAATTCGCAGCGATGCGGCCGCATGGCTCACGCGGCCGCACGGATTGGAAACCCCAAGCGACGTGGTAGCGTGGACGACGCGAACGCGTGGCAAGGAAAAACACGAATGACGCGTCCGCATGGATGACGCGATCGCGTGACATGTGCGATCTGCATAATCTGCAGAATTCGTTGGGGGCAATTTTGTACCCTATTTTGGCTCAGTTTTTGGCCCGAAACAGCAGACTAGAGTCAGAGAACATGCAGAAACAAATAACACAATCATTCGGAGACAGTGGGGGGATCTAGTTTTCACTCTCTTAGGTTTTTCTCTCTAGGTTTTAGAAATTCAATTTTCAATTGATCTTAGCATTGGAACATTGAGAAGAGTTATTTCCTTATCAAGACTTCGTCATTCTAGTTCGTTTTCTCAACTTGGTTTTATTCTTCCATGTTCTTTGCTTTGTTTAATTTTGTCATTCAGATACTTTTATGATTATTTAATGCAAGGATTATTTCTTTTTACATCAATTTCAATTCCAACAATCTTGTCTTCTTTTAATTCCCTTTGATGTGCTATGGATTTATTATTTACAATGCGTGAGTAGTTTCTTTACTTGATGGGGAGTTGATTAAAAGGAACTCTTGAGTTGGAAGGATTGAAGAAAAAATTTGTAATTGGGTTAAATGTTGGATCGCTATCCTGTCACCAACGCCAATCCCTTTGAACTAAGTGGGTTGCAACTTGTGAACAGATCTGGCATTCCAACTTGTTTGACTTTCCCTTACCTAGTAAAGGATGACCAAACAGAACAACCATTAATTATAAATTAATCTTACAATCACTCCATCAATAGTAGAAATTCCAACCGATCAACTCCCAGTCAAGGCTTTTATTCATATTATTTAAATTTCCTTAATTTACATTCCAATTTACTTAACTCAACTTCTTGGAACATCTGATTAATAAGATAGCACACTTTTCTGCAACTCGTTGGGAGACGACCTGGGACTTAAAACTCCCAGTAATTTTCAATTTAATTCTCTGTGACATATTTCTAAATTGATAGGCAGATTTTCGGTGAGTTAAGAACTATACTTGCAATGTAACCATTTTAATAATTTTTAATTCACCAGCTTCTGTGTCTCATCACATTCCAACTTGTTTGACTTTCCTTTACCTAGTAAAGGATAACTAAACAGAACAACCATTAATTATAATTTAATCTTGAAATCATCCCATCAATAATAGAGATTCCAACTAATCAACTCCCAGTCAAGGCTTTTATTCATACTATTTAATTTTCATCAATTTAATTTCCCCTTTTACTTAACTCAACTTCTTGGAATATCTGATTAATAAAATAGCACACTTTCCTGCAACTCGTTGGGAGATGACCTAGGATTCCAACTCCCAGTAATTTTTAATTTAAACTCTCTGTGACATATTTCTATATTGATAGGCAGATTTTTGGTGAGTTAAGAACTATACTTGCAACGTAACTATTTTAATAATTTCTCATCAACCGGCTCCTCGCTTGGCTCAACTGCGCTGTCTCTGGGTGTATGCATCCACGCGCACGCGCACGGTGCGCGTGCGCGTGCATGTGTAAACTTCAAATCTTTATAATTTATTCCATGCCCCTCCCATTCATGCATGCTTCCTTCATTCCTCTTAGCCATTTTCCTTCATTCCTCTTAGCCATTTTTGCCCTATAACTTCTGAAATCACTTAACAAACGGATCAAGGCATCGAATGGTAATAGAGGAGGATTATAATTTGTCAATTTTGATGCAAAAGAAGCATATTTTCATCTATGAGGTGAAATGGGGAGAGGAACACAAAATCACGCAGTTTTATATGAATAAATATGGAGGATCATTGATAAAACCCTTAAATCTATACATGATAAACCCTAAAAATGGGGTTTATCAGTTATCTCCCTAATTTGGACCTAAATGTAAAAACATGTGTTTTTGTGCTTAAATTAAGCAATTTTGATTCCACTTTTCATGTCATTCGATGCCGTGATATGTTTTGTGAGTGATTTCAGGTCAATTTGGCAAGAATGGCTAGGCAAAAGTGGAAGAAAGCATGTACAAGAGAGAATACATGAAGAAAACAAGGAAAAGCACACACAGACAAGTGTGCGTGCGCACAAGAGGAAATTTGTATGTGTGCGTGCGCACAGGTACCTGTGCGTACGCATAGGAGGATTTTCAGCAAAGTGTGCGTACGCATACATCTGTGCATACGCATAGGACCCTGCACATCATTTCATTAATGAAACATGTGCTGCGCAATTTCTAGGGGCTTTTGGCCCAATTTTGGAAGCTCCAATGCTGAATTGAAGTGCTATATAAAGGGAATATCAACACATTAGATTACATTGGGTTTTTCATTAGGTAGAATTAGAATTAGGAAGCTTCCATAGGAATAGGAATAGGAGTAGAATAGAAATTGCTCTCCTAGGGTTTCATTTCCATTTCCATTGTAGCATTTTATAGCAAGCTTTTTTGGATTTTTTCTTCTTTTATTGTAAGTACTCTTGATCTTCTCTTTAATTATATTACTTTTGGCTTTATTTTCTTATGGTCCAACTTACTTTGTTTATATATGCAATTTTGGTATCTTGAAATTTTGATAGATGAATTTAATATTTTATGCCTTTTTTATGCTTATTTGGATGTTTATTGTTGATATTATGAATAGTTTGATTATAGCTTTTATTTGTCTTTGCAATTTTTCATGTTTTACTTTTATGCCCACAAGGTGTTTATGAAAATGCCAATTATGAGTTTTGAGTAGATTTTCATACCTTGGCTTGGGATTTGAGTTCCTAGGATACTAGAGTCATAATGTCCAACATTTAGTGGCAATTCTTGGGTAGTTAGTTGACTCTTGTTTCCATTGACGCTAGCTTTTTATCAACTAGTTTGGTAAGTTAGCTAGGACTTATGGACTAAGGTCAATTATGCTTGCTTGACTTACTCCTCGATGTTAGGGGTTAACTAGGCGAGATTGACTCATCATAATTACCATAGTTGTGATTATGGCGATGATAGGATTCCTTGGACTCTCATTCCCAAGTCAAGGCTCTTTTATGCATATCTTAGCATTTTCACTAGTTTTGATCTTTTTTTCTCTTTACTTGTATTAATTCCCAATTTTGTTTATTCATTAGTTCTTTTATTGCTTAGTTCTTTTAATATTTCGTTCTTTGGTTTAAAGAACCCCTTTGACCTTACAACCGAAATCGTAGCACTTTCAATTGCATTCCTAGGGAGAATGACCCGAGGTTGAAGAACTCTCGGTTTATATTTAAATTGAATTTGACATTTGATTAAGATTCATTATTGGTTTGGACTATGCTACTAACGAATTGATTCTTGATTCTAAATCGACGAAATCCCTCTCTTATACATATTTGGCGCCGTTGCTGGGGATGCAATTGAGTGCTATCCTAAGGTTGTTGTAAATATGTTGATAGTGTAAATATCTTACTTTTTGGTTGTTTGTTTGTTTTTGTTAATGTCTAGGTGTTTGTTTTTCTTGTTTGTTGATGTCTTTTGTTTTTATTTTATACTTTCTCTATGAGATATCACCCTTATTGTTTGGAGCTTGGTTGCGAATGTTTTGTAGGGTATGATGAATTCAAATTGGGATAACTTCATGGAGTGGGAGAACCAATTTAGGGAGGAACCAATTGCATATGAGCAACACTCATGGCAAACACCTCCCTCATACTACAATGAGCCAAACCCTCCCCTATGTGAATACCAAATCCAAAGATATGAAAGATATCCCCTACATGACCCCCAACCACCAAACCTTTAAGTACAACACCATACACCTTCATGGAATCAAAATGTTTATACAGCTTGTTACTAACCATATGAACTATCACACCCTTATACACCACCTCAATACCCTCACCCACATAATGCACCTTCCAACTTTACAACCTTTCTCCCAACATTTGAACCTTATCTTTCATCAAATTGTGAAGTTCTCCAACCCTTGCCCCAAGAACAACAAGACCTTCAATCATTCTTCCAAGAGAAAGAAGGGTTCCGAAAGAAGCAAGGAGAGTTCATTACTACCATAGCTGAAACGGTGAACCGCTTGGCCTCACTACACTCAACCACTCAAGACATCCCCGTTGAAGAAGGTGGAGCATCAAGAAAGGAGTGTAGAGAGGAGGAGAACATGGAGCCTCAAGGAGAACAAGAGGAGCCAAGGCTTGAGTCACAAGAGGAGGAAGGTAGAACTAGTGAACTGGAAGAGGTGAATAGAGAATTGTGGGAGTTTGATCAAGAAGTGGATTGTATCATCAATGATTTTTTGTCCGCCTTGGTCAACTCCCTCAATGTTCTTGATGAAGCTTTTCCCTTGGAGTTTGAAAAAGAAAAGGAAGAACTAGAAAAGAGTGGTGAGGAAGAGGTAGAAACCCAAGAAGTGAAAGCAATTGTGCAAGAGCTTAATAGGATAACTCCACCCCAAGGACAAATTGAGTTTGTAACGATATCTTCAATGAGCTTCATAGGCCCATGATAAACCCATATTTTATGATGTATTTTGTGCTCAATTTAAGTGATTTATTCGATCCTTCACCCACTTATTCATGTAAATTGCATGGTTTTACTTTCCCTTCCTTATTATGTGATATATGTGAAAAACATGTTTCCTATGCTTTAAAAACATTAATTTTAATTACCCTTTATTACCATTCGATGCCGTGATTTGTGTGTTAAGTATTTTCAGATCTCCTGAGGTAGGAATGGCTTAGAGGACAGAAAGAAAACATACAAAAATGGAAGGAAAGAACAAAAATGGAGGTTTGAAGAAAAGGGCAGCGACGCGGACGCATGGACGACGCGGCCGCGTGCCTAGCGCGAAAAGGCAGCGACGCGAACGCGCGACTGACGCGGACGCGTGCCTTAAGCAGAACGCAAATGACACGTACGCGTGACCGAAGCGAACGCGTGACAAGGAAAACTCCCAGATGACGCGACCGCGTGACCCACGCGGACGCGTGACAGACGCCACGTGCAGAAACTGCAGAAAACGCCCCCAGCGATTTCCGAAACCCTTTTGGCCCAGATCCAAGTCCAGAAAACACAGATTAGAGGCTATAAAGTGGGAGAACGCATCCATCCATGAAGATGTCTTCCATTATTCACTTTTCATAATTTAGATGTTGTTTTTAGAAAAAGAGGTCCTCTCCTCTCTATTTGGATTTAGGATTAGGATTCCTCTTAAAGGATTTAGGATTATTTCTTCTCAATTTCCAGGCTTAATGTTCCTCTTATTTATTTTCTATTTTTATTATATACCTTTAATTATTATTTATCTTTCCAATTTAGCTTATGCTACGTTCATGTTATGATTTTCTTAATTAATGTTATTTGAGGTATTTCAGTTTATGATTGTTTTATTCTATTTATGAATGATTTTAATTTAATTTAGATATTTTCTTCCTTTTGGCTTTAGTTAAGTAATTGGTAACACTTGAGTTGTCAAACTCAGCAGTGGTTGAAATTGGCAGATTACTAATTGATCTAGATCGCTCTAAAGCTAGTCTTCCCACAGGGATTGACTAGGACTTAAGGATCAAACTAATTAGTCCACTTGACTTTCCTTTGCTTTAGTAAAGGTTAACTAAGTGGGATTAAAACTCAATTCTCATCACCATCGATAAGGATAACTAGGATAGGACTTCCAGTTCTTATACCTTGCCAAGAGTTTTATTATTTATTTAAATTAATTCCTTACAATTTACTTTCTTGCCATTTACTATTCTTGCTTTTTATCTTATACATTAAAAACCCAAAAATATATCTTTTTCCATAACCAATAATAAATCATACCTCCCTGCAATTCCTTGATAAGACGACTCGAGGTTTAAATACTTCGGTTATTACTTTTTATTGGGTTTTGTTACTTGTGACAACCAAACTTTTGTACGAAAGGATTTTCTATTGGTTTAGAAACTATACTTACAACGTGATTAATTTTATAAAATTTCTTTACCGAGCAGAAATCAGTTCGTCAAAATGGCGCCGTTGCCGGGGAATTGCAAACGTGTGCCTTATTATTGGTTACTGTAAATATTTGCTTTTGCTTGTTTATTTGTTTTTATTTTTGTTTTTATTTTTACTTTTTCATAAATTAAGAGGTTTTTGGTTTTTATTTAGTTATTAAAAATTTTTCAAAAATTTGTTCTTCGTGTTCATCTTGACCTTCAAGTTGTTCTTAGTCGTTCTCTTCGTTTTGATCTAAAAATTTTAAGTTTGGTGTCATTTTATTGTTTTTCTCTTTCCTCATTTAATTCAAAAATATCTTTTCTCTTTATTTTAATTGAATTTTTGAAATTTGCAAAAAAAAAAATTTCAGATTTCTATTTTAAAATTTTTATCTTATCTTATCTTAGTTTTAAATTTCAAAATTCAAATCTTTTTCAAAAATCATATCTTTTTCAAAACCTTATCTTATTTCAAAATCAAATTTCAAATTTCAATATTTAAAATTCAAATTTCAAATTTCAAAATTCAAAAATTCAAAATTCAGAATTTAAAAATTCAAAATTCAAAATTTAATTTTCAAATTCAAAATTTAAATTTCAATAACCTTTTAATTTAAATTTGTTTTTATTTTCATTTTTAATTTTTACTTGCTATTATGAGTTCTCACCCCCATCGCTTTAAGTTTGGTTCCAATGTTGTTGTAAGGAATGGAAACTATAATGAAAATAGGCATCAAGGTTGGAAGAATCAAAGATGGGAGGAGCCACAAGGATTTGATCAACCCTCATGGCAACAACCACCTCCAATGGACTATCAACAACCACCACCATATGCCTATGAACCCCCTCCTCAACATGACTTTGGACCACCATACTTACAAGCCCCTTTCCACCATTCACCTCCATATGACCCTAACCCATATCCACTATACCAACCACCTTATGAGCCAAATGAACCGTACATAGAACCACCCCCATTCCAACAAAATTACTCTCATGAGCTACCACCTCAATATTCACCATCTCCATATCCTTATCAAGAAGAACCACCTTCCTATTATGAACCCTTTCTCCAAAATAATTAACCCTCATATCTACCCTAATCTCCAATGGATGACTTCCTTCGTGGTCTTCTTCAAGGGCAAGCGAAGATGCAAAGGGATGTACTGGAACTCGCAACTGCCTTAACCGAGGTAGTAAATCAATTAGCTTCCCAACATCTGAGCACTCAAGGAATCCCCACGGTTTCATGTGGAGAATCTACTGAAGAACGTAGCATGAAGGAGACACTAGAAACTCCGGTGGACAGTGAGCAGCACGACTTTGTATTGGAATAATTGGAGGAAGCCGTGATCATTGTAGAGGAAGAAGTAGTTGAAGACTTGGGAGATGCAGAACCTCCATGGGAAAGTTAAGTTATAGAGCCTCCTTTAAAGACGTTTGAAATTGATGTTGAGGAGGGTGTACAACCTCCAAGGCATATGATGGTTGAAGACTTTGAAGAGGTTGATCAAGAGATGGATTCAATCATTGATAAATTCTTATCTATAATTGAATCCTCTCCCATTGGACTTGACATGGAAATTAAAGAAGAAGAAGCATAACCTCCCATGCCCTTGGTAAGAAATGAAGAAGAGATTGAATTGGAAGAAAGCTACCAAGAGGAAGAGGTTGATATTGAAGAAGCTTGCAAAGCGGTGGAAATTGTCAAGGAAGAACCCAAGGGAATGGAGTTGGAAATCACCTTACCACAGTTGCTGGAAACCTCTTCCCCAAAGCCATCACCATCCATCCCTTCATTCAAGTGGGTAAATCTCTCATCTCTAAGCTTAATTAGCTCACTTGAATATGCTTTGCTTGAAACAGATGGTCAGCTTAGAGCTCGTTGTGGCTTTAAGAGTAAGAGGGAGATGGTTAGTGGTAGGAGTCGTCATGCAAGATTCAATATGGTGGAAAGCTCAAAGTTTAAATGCAAAGGTTGGTGTAGAGCTCAATTGAATAGGTCTAGGAAGCTATTTGAATGTCTCAGTGAGAATTGCGTGCCACCCGGATGGAATCATGATGATCAACAAGAAGACGGGTGCAAAAGCAAGGTTTGGGACCCCAGAATTCAGTCTAGAAATCAACACTCTTGGGGCCTTGTCACTTGCTTTAACCTGCTTGAAGGCTTTCTGCGCCTAGTTTGGGATCCCGGAGGCCATTGGAATTCCAAACATTGGTGGAGATTTTTGGATGAATACAAGCACAAGCCACCATAACAGGGAGCTCACCAAATGTCCAACTTAAGGACTTTAACTAAAAGTGCTAGGTGGGAGACAACTCACCATGGTATGATCGTCCCTTTTTCAGTTTTAATTCTAGTCTGTTTTTTTGTTTTTGAGTTTTGATTGGACCTGGAATCATGCATAACATTCATATTAGCATTGCATTCTGCATACTGCATTATTATAAAAAAAATTGCACGCGACGCGACAGCGTTGCCGACGCGTCCGCGTCACCAGTGCATTGGAAAGAAAAGAAAATTTGGGTGTATGGCAGTATGTTGGGCTAGAATGGGGCTGGACTCGTGCTAGAAGCCCAAGCCCTCTCACGCGAACGCGTTCCCCACGCAGCCGCGTCATTTTCCAAAAATAGCCATCCACGCAATCGCGTCAACCACGCTACCGCGTCACCCAGATTTTTGGCAAATGCATTCAAAACAGAGAGTTACGCGACCGCGAGGCTGCCCTCGCGCTAATGGCACAAATCACTCCACGCGAATACGTGTCCCACGCATCCGCGTCACTTCATAGAAGTGCTATTCGCGCGAACGCGTAACCCACGCGCTCGCGTCGCCTGCGCCGCACAACTTATCCTAATCAGCGCCAATTATCTTTTCTTTTCTTTTCTAATCCTAATTTTTTTCTGTCTTTTCTTCTTTCTTCTTTCTTTCTTACTTCATTTTTTTAACTTCTCATCCCTCTTCACTTCCATTCTATTTTATTTGATTTATTTGCATACTTTCATCCATTGCATTTTAACTTTGTGTATATTTTTATTTTCTTTTCTAAAATTATTATTTTTTCATTGGTGTTAAAATTTTCTCATTCAACTGTTACATCTTTTTGAATTATTCTGGTGCTTCATGACTTGTTTTATTCTAATTGGGTATTATTATTCATAAGTCAATGCTAATTTTTATAATACTGATATTCCTTTTGCATTGATATGCACTTACACTATTTTGCATTACCCACACCCTCTTCCCCATTGTTGCAATTTTTGCACTATTGATATGCCGTATGCTTCTACTATTTTCTCACTGCATGTTGTAGCTACCATGTAATTGAGACCTTTATTATTTGGCATTACCAACCCATATTTTATTTATTTTTCTTATCTTTATTTCTGGGTTACTTTTCTCCCTTTTCCTCTTCTTTCAGGATGGCCGTCGAGGAAGGGAAAAAGAAGAACTTCTATATGGGGAGACAGGCAAGTCAATCTGCACAATCTATAGAGAAAGGAATCAGTTGAAGCAGCCCATCCACTTGTACATCTTAGTGTGCACCGAGGATGGTGCAACCTTTAAGTGTGGGGAGGTCGATACCGATCTCCATGGGTTAGTTATTCTCTTCTCAACACCAATGTCTTATTTTCTTCATTAGTTCATTGTTGCATTGAATAATAGATTGCATGTGTAGTTGATTGTTTGCATTTAAATACTACTTGGTTGAAAAATAATAAGTTTCTTTTTAAGACCCTATTTTTGAAAAAATTTCACTAATTTAAATCAAAATTTTTGTGTTAAATTTGTTTGAAGTTGTATTTGGAACATGGTTTTTGAGCCAAAGAACACACAACCCGTGAGATTTTGAGCCTAATTACATGGTTACACTATTTAACCATAAATATTTTATTCTTGTGTGTTTTCTTCTCTATAACTGCAATCTAGATTTCGTTCCAGTCTATATGTCCATTGTTTAGTATATTTACATGCTTGCATATGATTGAGGCCATTATTTGTATTTTTGCTCACTTATCCCAAATAAGCCTACCCTTTTATGTCACCCTTGTTAGCCACTTTGAACTTTTTAACCCCCTCTATTCCATAACCACATTACTAGCCTTAAGTAGAAAAATAAATTAAAAATCCCAAGTTGAATCCTTGGTTAGATTAAGATAAATATTGTGTATAATTTAAGTATGGGAAATTTTATGGGAACATGGGATGATAGAAAAAAAAGGGAGGGAATTAAATTGAATAAGTTATTTGAAAATTTGGAAAGCATGCTCATGTGAAATCAAAATAATTAAATTACTATGTGCATTGAAAAAAATATTAAGTAACTAAATAAGGGGATACAAAAAAAAAGAGAAAAAGAAAAATAATATTACCCCAAATGCAAAATAAAAAGGATCAATGCACATGGGACAAAATTCAAAAAATTAAATTTGGTGCTTGAGCATGTAATACAAAAGTGGGAAAATTTGGGAAGCTAGGTAAAGAACTCTAAAATTACATAATGTATGTATATGTTAGGTGAGATCTTAGACTAATCAAGGATTCACTTTGTTAGCTCACTTAGCCTTATATATATATATATATATATATATATATATATATATATATATATATATATATATATATATATCAGCCCCATTACAACCCTGAAAAGACCTCATGATGTTTGCATTGGTATGCTAAATATTTGTTGATTGGTTAGATGAAGAACAAGGTTTAGAAAGCATGACTAGGAAAGAATAGAGTGATTGACCCTAGACACTTGAGAGTTAGAGTGCATATCCACTACCAGTGAGGGTTCAGTGCTTAATTCTATGTTCCCTGCTTTTATGAGCTATCTTCTCACAAGTTTACTTGTCTTTTATTATATGATTTGAATTAGTGGAATCTGAATTATTTTTGTCTTGGAGAACTTATTTACTTTTAACCAAGTAGGTAGAAACATCTTAGCATATAGTTGCATTCATACATAGGTTGCATTGCATTGCATTACATGAGTCTTACTTTCCCCCATTCTAACTTTACCCTTTCTCTTGGATTTAGCATGAGGACATGCTATTGTTTAGGTGTGGGGAGGTTGATAAACCCATATTTTATGATGTATTTTGTGCTCAATTTAAGTGATTTATTCAATCCTTCACCAACTTATTCATGTAAATTGCATGGTTTTACTTTCCCTTCCTTATTATGTGATATATGTGAAAAACATGTTTCCTATGCTTTAAAAACATTAATTTTAATTACCCTTTATTACCATTCGATGCCGTGATTTGTGTGTTAAGTTTTTTCAGATCTCCTAAGGCAGGAATGGCTTAGAGGACAGAAAGGAAACAAACAAAAATGGAAGGAAAGCACAAAAATGGAGTTTTGAAGAAAAGAGCAGCAACGTGAACGCATGGACGACGTGGCCGCGTGCCTAGCGCGAAAAGGCAGCGACGTGAACGCGTGACTGACGTGGACGCGTGCCTTGAGCAGAACACAAATGACGCATACGCGTAACCGAAGCGAACGCGTGACAAGGAAAACTCCCAGATGACGCGACCGCGTGACCCACGCAGACGCGTGACAAATGCCACTTGTAGAAACTGCAGAGAACGCCCCCAGCGATTTCTAAAACCCTTTTGGCCCAGATCAAAGTCCAGAAAACACATATTAGAGGCTATAAAGTGGGAGAACGCATCCATCCATCAAGATGTCTTCCATTATTCACTTTTTATAATTTAGATGTAGTTTGTAGAGAGAGAGGTCCTCTCCTCTCTCTTAGGATTTAGGATTAGGATTCCTCTTAAAGGATTTAGGATTATTTCTTCTCAATTTCCAGGCTTAATGTTCCTCTTATTTATTTTCTATTTTTATTATATACCTTTAATTATTATTTATCTTTCCAATTTAGCTTATGCTACATTCATGTTATGATTTTCTTAATTAATATTATTTGAGGTATTTCAGTTTATGATCGTTTTATT
The DNA here is from genome assembly GCF_003086295.3 of Arachis hypogaea. Taxonomy (NCBI): domain Eukaryota; kingdom Viridiplantae; phylum Streptophyta; class Magnoliopsida; order Fabales; family Fabaceae; genus Arachis; species Arachis hypogaea. The sequence goes on from NC_092047.1 coordinate 49,390,157, forward strand.
CTGTTTATGAATGCTTTTAATTTAATTTAGATAGTTTCTTCCTTTTGGCTTTGGTTATGTAATTGTTAACACTTGAGTTGTCAAACTCAGCAGTGGTTGAAATTGGCAGATTACTAATTGATCTAGATCGCTCTAAAGCTAGTCTTCCCACAGGGATTGACTAGGACTTGAGGATCAAACTAATTAGTCCACTTGACTTTCCTTTGCTTTAGTAAAGGTTAACTAAGTGTGATTAAAACTCAATTCTCATCACCATCAATAAGAATAACTAGGATAGGACTTCCAGTTCTTATACTTTGCCAAGAGTTTTATTATTTATTTAAATTAATTCCTTACAATTTACTTTCTTGCCAATTACTATTCTTGCTTTTTATCTTATACATTAAAAACCCAAAAATACATCTTTTTCCATAACCAATAATAAATCATACCTCCCTACAATTCCTTGAGAAGACGACTCGAGGTTTAAATACTTCGGTTATTACATTTTATTGGGTTTCGTTACTTGTGACAACCAAACTTTTGTACGAAAGGATTTTCTGTTGGTTTAGAAACTATACTTACAACGTGATTAATTTTATAAAATTTATTTACCGAGCAGAAATCAGTTCATTAGCCCATACCAATTTACTCTCTTGGAAACAGATTATCAACATAGGGTGCTTCTTGGAGTGTTACATGGTGAAGGATTAGATGTTGTTTGTCAAAGGAATTCAAGGCATAAATGGTGCAAGGTCCAATTAGAAGGATTCCAAGATCTCATTGGGTGCTTCAAAGGTGCTTGGAGAGGTTGTTTATCCAAGGGCACAAGTGAAAGTCAACAGGAGGATGATAGAGAAACCAAAGTGTGGGATCCGGGCATACAACTCTACAACCAACAATTTTGGATCCCAATTTATTGCTTGAGGTTGCTTGAGAGCTTGATGTACTTTGTGTGGGATCCTGAACGATTTTTGAAGAGCAAGCATGGTTGGCAACTAAAGGATGGTTGGAAGCACAAGCCTCCTTGATGTGAGCTCCAACTAAAAGTCCAACTTGAAGACTTAAAACCAGAGTGCTAGATGGGAGACACCCCACCATGGTAATATCCTTTCAACTCTTCTTTCTTGTAGTTTTGTTTATTGAATTTTTCTTTTTTTAATTTGCTTAGTTTGATTGCATTCTAGGTTTAAATTAGTTGAATTTTATGTCTAATCATGTATTTTTTATGAATGATGTGTTTTGGGCTTGAAAACCTTTGAATGATATCATGGTTGGTGCCTTAGAGGCATTAAAAATGTTACAGAAACAGAATTCTGTGCGTGTGCACAGCCTTGTACGTACGCACACTTCCCCTGTTTTTCCCCATCTGTGCGTGTGCACAGCAGTGTGCGTACGCACACCTGTTTGCACGCGTTCTGTTCGCAGCGCTCGCACCCTCTATGCAGGCGCACCCCACCACATTTTCATTCTGTGCATACGCACACATGGTCATTTTACCTGCCCTAAAAAAAGTGTTCTGTCCGTGCGCACAGCCCTGTGTGCACGCACACGTCTTTAGACCCGCTCTGCCAGCAACACTCGCACGTCTTGTGCATATGAACGCCCCCATTTTTGTTGTTGTGCATACACATGAGACCCGCTCTGGGCAGTAATGAGACAGGGTGCCCTGTTACGCCTGCCCATTTCACACCCCTTCCTCCTTTCTTCTTCACTTCTTCTTCTACCCCAACCCAGCCCAACCCTTCTTCCGGCGACCACCACCGTCGCCCTCCGACCTCCACCGCCGGAGCCACCACCACTGCCACCACATTTCTCTCTCTCCCTACTTCTTTTCTTTTCTTCTTTTCTCCCTCTTCTTTCTTTCATTTCTTCTTCCCTCTTTCTTTTTCTTCTCTCTTTCTTCTCTTTTCTCTGGCAAAACTTCGCCGCCGTGAGACTCACAGTGGCTAACACAAGTGCCACTGTTGCCTATCCTTTTTTTTTCTATTTTTCATCTTTTCAATTTTCTTGTTTTAATCTTCTTTGTTATGCTTTGTTGCTTGCTTAATTTTTGTTTTCTTTATTTAACTTTGGTAATTTAGTTTAAGTTTTGTTTAAGTGTTTGTTTGTTTGTTTCATTGCAAGTGTTCAATTTTTCATTTATGGGTTGTTGATGTTTGAGTTTTTGCTTGAATTTGTTAAATATGTGCACTGCACCCCATGTGTTTGACATAATGCCTGAATGAACTTTTTATTTAATGCATGTGTAGTCACGACCATATGTGCCAGACTATATCCTTGTTTGGCATTCTAATCAAGAATTGTGTACTTTTGAATGATTATAATGTTGTTTTGGATTGGAATCTCAATCATGTACTTGATCATTGTCTTGAGTCACTAGCACCAAGTTGACTTAGAAATTGACTTTTTGTTTCTTATTTAGTGCAATTTTTAGCAAGTACATATTAAATTTAGTGAATTGAATAGAATTGCTTGTTCATTATGGTTTTAAGTCAATATAATCACATCACAAGGTATTTGCTCCTTGTTAATGCTTTGCATTTGTTTGAGTTGACTTGAGTTGATTTTTATCAAGACTTGTCACTTTTTGTAGCAAGTACCTTCCCATGTGATTATTTCCTTATTCTTAAGGATGAATAGGTAGTTTGTCTTCATCATTGCATTGGTTATTGTTTATTGTGATATTTTATATCAATTTTGCCCTTTCACTTGCACAACTTCAATATCCAATAATTCCTAAACTCAATTCGCTATTGTGGTAGTTGCCTAAGTTTGCTTGTCCTTAATTGACGCTCATCTATTGCTTGCATCTTAGGCCATTTAGTTGAGGAACTCATGCTTACTTTTTGATTGTGTGGATGCCATTTTAACTGGCCGTTGTGTGTATCCTAACCGACCGTTGCGCGCGCATAATTGGAATACACACATGGCTCATCATTTTCATCATACCACACCACTATGTAACTTCCTCAATTAGATACTTATTTTCTCCTTCCTTTACCCTTTTTGTGCCACTTGCCCTATGATTCCTGATTATACTTTATTCCTTCTTTTTGAGGATGAGGCGTAAAGGCAAGGAGCCAGAAGAGGAGAAGGACGTTGAAGACGAAGATGCCGAGAATGCATTGGACTTGGCGGGTTCCATAAAACCCAAGCCCCTGCATCCGCCAGCTGAAGGTGGAGGTATGTAAAGTTTCATTCTCCCCGTATTGTGTTCGTGCACGGAGGACCGTTCGACACTTAAGCGTGGGGGAGGATTCGTCATTTCGGGGCATAAATTTTCTTTTTCGAACACTTTTGATGACCAGAATTCACTCCCCATATAAAATAATGAATCCGTTCTTTTGGCAAGCACACCAAAAATATCGTCAAGTAATAACCCACTAGGAGTGGGGTCGAATCCACAGAGATTAGTATATTTAAGCAATTTTAATCAGTGGGTGAATTAGTCAAGCTGAGCAACATAGATTGTGATTGCAGAAATTTAAATAAGCAGAAGTGTAAATGACTCAAAAGTAAAGAGAAGCAGTAAATTACAGAAAGGTAAATGGCAAGAATGTAAAGTGCCAAAACATAAATGTCTTAATTGTAAATGGGAATGGGGAATGACAGAATGTAAAGAAAGCTATAAAGAATGTGAAAGATAAGAATATGGGAAATTTATTGAGATCAGGAGATGTTGTTCTCTTTGGATTAAATCCAGCTCATCTCATCTTCAATCATACAACTCATTGACCTCTTGGCAATCATGATTGATTGAACCCCAATCCCTTGGTGATCCAATCTCTCAAATCTTGATAATCAACCAATTCCTTGGTCTAATTGCTCATGAAGAGAGATATGCTTGGTGCCTGATTATACCACACATCCTCATAGATCCAAATAGTGGGTCGATTATATGTCACCATATCCAATCACCAAAACCCAGATCTATTCAATTGTGAGAAGGGATTTCAAGCATGGTTTCATGTTTCCTTTTCCAAGGTTCCCTTGAAACCCAATTTGCATTCAACCTCTTTCCCAAGATGATTCAACACTAGTATTAAAATGAAATTCCTTCTAGCAAATCAAAGAGAAGATGAAGAGAAGAAGAAATTCACTATCATTAATCCATCAAGTACAACAGAGCTCCCTCTTCCAATGAGAGGGAAATTAGCTACTCATAGCTTAAGAGAAAAGTAAAAGAGATGGAAGAGATTATGTGAAAAGTAAATCTAACTATACTCCCAACGAAACTACTACTCAAAAACCCCTTCTCAGTACTTTCAGGGGTTATTTATACTACTTCTAGTACTAGAATTAAGAAAATGCAAAAGAGAAAAGAAAATTACAGCTGGAGGGAAAGAAAAACTCAAAAAACGTGACATCTCCAGGCTTAGCGTGTGGCTGGCGCTTGAGTGGCGTGCCACGCCTAACCACTAAATTTGGCTTGGCGCGCCACGCCCAGCTTCTCAAGTGGCATGCTCTTTGAACCTCCTTCCCTGGCGTGCCACGCATTCGAGCCCAAGTGGCACCCCCGAGGTCTCTTTAATACTTGGTTAGCCTGGCGTGCCACGCCTTCGATCCCAAGTGGCACGCCCAGGCCTTTCTCTTCTTCTTCTCTTCTCTGGAAAGTTGAACAGGAGTGGGACGCCCAGGGTCTGGCATGCCATGCCCAGCTTTATTTTGTTGTTTTTTCCCATTTTGTTGCTCTTTTCACCTGAAATTCAGCATAAACCCATTTCAAAGCAATGTACCATAATATTTATCAATTAGTTCATGTATTGCAATGATTTAATGAGATTATGCTCTTTTATGGTCCGTTTTAGATAAGAAAAAAGGGTAAATGACGGAAGTCATCAACTTTGCACTTTGTTTTTGTTTCTTTTTATTATGTTTCTTGTAGATATTTGGAGTGTTTTTGATTGTTGCATTGCACTTTCTTCTAGTATATATATATATATACATCTTAGTTCATCCATAGCTATTGCATTTTGCATCTTTTGCATGGTATATAGTTTATAGATAGAAGTTGTGATTGGATTATGTGAATAGTATAATACCTAGTTCAATTTTCTCCTAATTGTTCATGTTAGTATTTGCATCGTTGAAAATTAGGAAAAGAACAAGGAAAATTTTGAAACTTTGCATCCATCACAACATACATACATATATATAGGAAATAATTTTGGTGGAAAACAATAAAAAATTTCAAGAATTTTGATTTAGGGCGTTCCATTGAATTGATTTGAAAAATTATTTTTAAACTTGCTTGAATGATTTTTTTGGAACATAAAAGAGAGATAGAACAAACAACCCTGTGAGTTGTTGAGCCTATAATGAGTGGTTACATATTTTAACCACTATTTTGTTCATTGTATGGTATACTCCTTGATTGTAATCTTGGCTGCTTGATTCTTTTTTTCCGATTATTGATGTTTTGAATTGCATTGAGCATGATTGAGGCCATTTTTGAATTAAGTTTACTCACCCATATAGCCTTACCCTTGCATCTATCCTTGTTAACCCCTTTTGAGCTTTTTAATCCCCTTTGTTCTAATTGTTAGCACATCACGACCCTAAGCGGAAAACCATGAATAACCTTGAATTGCATGTTTGAGTAGCTTAGGTTGAGATGTGTGTGTCATTTAAGTGTGCGGGAAATTGTGGGAGGCATTGGTAGAGAAAACATTTGTTTTGGGTACTTATTGAAAAATTTAGAAAATGGGTGCACATTCATGTATCAATTTGCTTTAACCATATGCATTTGTCATATAAAAAAAAAAGAAATAGAAAAGAAAAAAATGATGAATAAGAAATGCATATGTGTTTTGAATAGAAACTAAGGCATGAATGTATGTGTGAAAAGAAGTAATAGGTGGTTAGAATGTATTTTTGTGATATAGGTTGAGTGAGATACTTGAGCTAATCAAAGATCCAATTCTTTACTCCACTTAGCCATATCTATCCCACCTTAACCCTAACCTCATTACAACCCTAATAAGTCCTCATGATAATTGCATTCATGCATCCATGGTTGTTGATTGTTAGATGAAAAGCAATTCCTTAAAAGCATGATTAGAGGAGGCTTGAGTGATTAAACCCTTAGACACCGAGTGATTAGAGTGTATACACACCTAGTGAGGGTTCAATTACTCAATTCTATGTTTCCACACCTTCTTATCATGCATTCTTGCAAGTTGCTTCTTTTTGATGAGTTGAATCAATTCTTTAGATTTTGATTGCATTGAATTACTTTTTTGCTTGGCCCTATATGTCTATATACTTGCTAGGAATTTGATTGTTTGTTTCACCAACTTAATAGGAAACTATAGATAGATATATAGATAGTATATAATATACCTTGCATGTATATAGATAGTTGCATTCAATAAGTTGATTACCCCTTTGATTATTTTCCTTGTTGGTTTAGCATGAGGACATGCTATTGTTTAAGTGTGGGGGAATTGATGAGTCCATATTTTTCGATATATTTTAGCTCAATTTGGATGGATTTCATCACATAAACTCACACTTAAGCATCAAAATAGCATACTTTTGTGTTATCTCCCTAATCTGGACCTAAATGTGAAAACATGTGTTTTTGTGCATAAATTAAGCAATTTTGATTCCAATTTCATGCCATTCGATGCCGTGATATGTTTTGTGAGTGATTTCAGGTCAATTTGGCAAGAACGGCTAGGCAAAAGTGGAAGAAAGCATGTACAAGGGAGAATACATGAAGAAAACAAGGAAAAGCACACATAGACAAGTGTGTGTCCGCACAAGCATGCGTGCGTCCGAACAAGCATGCGTGCGTGCGCACAAGCATGCATGCGTGCGCACAAGAGGAAATTTGTATGTATGCGTGCGCACAGCAAAGTGTGCGTACGCACAGGTCCCTACACGTGATTTCATTAATGAAACATGTGCTGCGCGATTTCTAAGTGCTTTTGGCCCAACATTGGAAGCTCCAATGCTGAATTGAAGTGCTATATGAAGGGGATATCAACACATTAGATTACATTGGGTTTTTCATTAGGTAGAATTAGAATTAGGAAGCTTCCATAGGAGTAGGAGTAGGAGTAGAGTAGAAATTGCTCTCCTAGGGTTTCATTTCCATTTCCATTGTAACATTTTATAGCAAGCTTTTCTTTGGATTTTTGCTTCTTTTATTGTAAGTACTCTTGATCTTCCCTTTAATTACATTACTTTTGCCTTTATTTTCTTATGGTTCAAGTTACTTTGTTTATATATGTAATTTTGGTATCTTGGAATTTTGATAGATGAATTTAATGTTTTATGCCTTCTTTATGCTTGTTTGGATGTTTATTGTTGATATTGTGGATAGTTTGATTATAGCTTTTATTTGTCTTTGCAATTTTCCATGTTTTACTTTTATGCCCATAAGGTGTTTGTGAAAATGCCAATTATGAGTTTTGAGTAGATTTCACACATTGGCTTGGGATTTGAGTTCCTAGGATACTAGAATCATAATGTTCGACATTTAGTGGCAATTCTTGGGTAGTTAGTTGACTATTGTTTCCATTGACGCTAGCTTTTTATCAACTAGTTTGGTAAGTTAGCTAGGACTTATGGACTAAGGTCAATTATGCTTGCTTGACTTACTCCTCGATGTTAGGGGTTAACTAGGCGAGATTGCCTCATCATAATTACCATAGTTGTGGTTATGGTGATGATAGGATTCCTTGGACTCTCATTCCCTAGTCAAGGCTCTTTTATGCATATCTTAGCATTTTCATTAGTTTTGATCTTGTTTTCTCTTTACTTGCATTAATTCCCAATTTTGCTCATTCCATAGTTATTTTATTGTTTAGTTCTTTTAATATTTTGTTCCTTGATTTCAAAAACCCTTTTGCCTTCACAACCGAAAGCGTAGCACTTTCAATTGCATTCCTAGGGAGAACGACCCGAGGTTGAAAATCTCCCAGTTTATATTTGAATTGAATTTCACATTTGATTAAGAAAATTCATTGTAGGTTTGGACTATGCTACTAATGAGTTGATTCTTGATTCTAAATCGACGAAATACCTCTCTTATATTAACCTCCCCACACTTAAAAGTTTGCACCGTCCTCGGTTCATGCAAAGATGAGCAAAGGAGGTACGACGACTTTCCAGATTGCCACCTTCAGCTAGGATCAACCGACTGCTGCATGTTCTTTCTCCCGTTTCCATTTTTGCTTATGGTGACTTATCCTGAAAATAGAAAACAGGATATAATGAGACAGGTAATTGCACAAGCAAGGAAGCATAGATTGTTGGAATGAGGTAAAGATCACTAAAATGAAGTGAGTGACTCAGTGTATGGCATTGATAAAAACAAATATGTGAATTCTAAATTGGGCACCATTTAGAACACACACACTAGCATAGAATCTATGTCACCATTACAAAAGAGTTGTTCCTTCACTTATTTTAGTGTGCTTGAAACACATTGAAAGAAACTTGTAAGTTAAGACAACCAAACAAGAAATAAAGAAGCATGAAAGCATTCAAGCAAATAATCAAATTGTGAATTGGATAATAGATGGACATTGATTGGTGTGTAAGTAAACTTACTGAACCAATTGAAATAATATAAAGCTCACACATCAAACAATAACACATATTGAAGTTTGTTTGTAACACCTAAGTGACATAAGGGTGGAAGACATGGGTGCTATGGAACTTAGGAAAAAGAAGATAGAAGTGAAAATCAATCACATAGCAAGCATGGTCCACAAAGCTCAAAAAGCTAAAAAATATGGCACTAGGTAAGCTTTCGATCCAATTCACAATTCCAAAATCTCAATGCATGAAATAGGTGATGTGAATAAAGATCAATCACAAACAAGCATCACCTAACAAAAAAATGCATTGATAATACATTATTTCCTAACAATGGATAGTAATTTCAAATCACATGGTGACCAAAACATGCAATTCAAAAGATTTAGAATGCTTGAAGGCAATGTACAAGTACTTGGTATGCACAAAATTAAGTATTAATAACTCAAAACCAAGTAACAAATTGTAACCTTAATAAAGAAATCCAACACTGAAAATTAACAACAATGATGTTAAAATAACATCTTATCAGTAATCAGCAGCAATAAATAGTAAACAAGATTAATAATCCAACACTTATCATGAAAACAAAAATTAAACAAAACTCAAACTAACTTAATAAAAAACTAACTAACTAACTAAAAAAAATGGTGATAGCTGGTGATTGGTAGTGTTGGATGATGGTTGAAAGAGGGAAAGAAAATAAAAGAAGAGAGAGGAAGGAAAAAAATGGAAAGAAGAGAAGAAAAGAAAAGTGGTGAAACAGGGCAAGGTCACGCGTACGCGTGAGCGGTAAAAGCAAGCTGCGACGCGTACGCATCGGCGACGCGCACGCGTGAGTGAAGAGAGAGATAAGTGACACGTACGCGTGGGTCACGCGTACGCGTGGGTCACGCGTACGCGTGGGTGAACATTATGCTAGAGACACAATTCTAGCACTCTCCACGCGCAACTCTCTGGTTTTTTTACTAACCCTGAAAAATTTGGATGCCACGCGTACACGTGGGCGAGGTGTACGTGTGAGTGGTTGAAAACTTGGGGGTCTGATGCACGGAAAACTTGTCTCGCAACAAATTTCCTTCGGCAAGTGTACCGAATTTGTCGTCAAGTAAAAACTCACAATAGAGTGAGGTTAAATCCCACAAGGATTGATTGATCAAGCAACTTTAATTAGAGGAATGTTCTAGTTGAGCAAATCCAGGATTTGAGTTTAGAATTGCAGAAAGTAAAATGGCGGGAAGGTAAATGACAGAAAAAGTAAATGCTAGAATTAAAGAACTGAAAGTAAATGAAAGAAGTAAATTACAGAATTGTAAATGGGAATGGGGGAATTGCTCATAAAAGTAAGTAACAGAAAATAAAGAGAATGGGTAAGATCAGAAATGGGGAGTTCATTGGGCTCAGGAGATGTTGCATTCTCCGGATCAATTTTATTTTCATCTCTTCCTTAATCAATGCACTCATTAATCTCCTTGGCAATCTTAAGTGATTGAATTACAATTTCTTGTAATTCAATCTCTCAAATCTTGATCAATAGCCAATTCCTTGGTCAATTGCTCATGAGAAGAGATGAAGTATGGTCACTGATTATACCACATGCATTTCCCAAATCAAGTGTTGAGAGGATTATAGTCACATATCCATCCAAACCTAATTTGGTCCAGCATGAGAAAGCATTTCTAGCTTGATCTCTTCATTCCTCTTTCAAGGTTCAGAAGAGATCCAAGTATGAATAGCTTCTTTTCCAAGATAACTACCCAATTGGATGAAGATCGAAAGCTTTCTAGTAAAATCAAGAGAAAAGAAAGAAGAAGAATAATTAAAACTAGTATTGATTCATGAAATTACAACAGAGCTCCCTAACCCAATGAAAAGGGTTTAGTTGTTCATAGTTCTGGAAAATGAAAACAAAGATGGAGAATACATAATGAAACTAGAAGTGCAGATAAAGTAAATACAGAGAGTAATTCTATGCCCAGAGGCTCCCTATATCTTTCCGACTCTCTCATTAATTCAAAGCTACTCCTATATATATTACTCTTCTACTCTTCTAGTTGGTTCTTCAAGTCTTGGGTCTGGGCCTTTGGATCTTGAGTTTGAAGTAGTTATCTTCTTCATTGGGCTTGGCTTTACTTGCAGAGAGAAATTGTGAAGTGGGCAGAGACTTTTGCTCAGGACGTTAGTGGTGTTAACGTTCAGTGAAAATATGGGTTCGAGAACGTTAGCGACATTCAACTTTTTCACTAACGTTCCTTACCCAAGTAAGAGCCACGTTAACCTCAACGTTAGTGGCACAAACGTTGCCACTAACGTTGCCTCTTTATCCTTCGCGCACGTTATTGGGACTCAACTTTCCCAATAACGTTGAGAAGCCTCCCCCTTCCCAACGTTAGAGTCCACGTTAACTTAGTTAACGTGGCTCTTTTAACGTAGGCTTGCCAACCTTCGAGAACGTTAGTGACACTTAACATTGTCAATAACGTTCCAATGTGCCCCTTAGCTCCGACGTTAGAGTCCACGTTAACTAGGTTAACGTGGCTTCTAACGTGGCTTATGCTAGCCATCTCCAACGTTAGTGACAAAGTTGAGTGTCACTAACGTTGGTTCAACATTCCTTTATCCACGTTAGCTTCCACGTTAACTAAGTTAACATGGGAGTTAACGTGGCTTATGGTGGCATGTGTGGGCTCCTTCCAACGTTAGTGACAATGTTGGGTGTCACTAACGTTGGTGTCACCTCCCTTCCTCACGTTAGCTTCCACGTTAACTAGGTTAACATGGGAGTTAACGTGGCCTAGAGTGACTTGGCCAACGTTGGTGATAATGTTGAATGTCACTAACGTTGGCTTCCCCCCTTTCTTCTTAACGTTAGAGGCCACGTTAACTAAGTTAACGTGGACTCTAACGTGGCCACTTATAGCTTGGTCCAACGTTAGTGATAATGTTAAGTGTCACTAAGGTTGGCTCCATTTCCTTTCTTCCACGTTAGAGTTCATGTTAACTTAGTTAACGTGACTCTTAACGTGGGCAATGATGGCTTCGAGAGCGTTATTGGCAATCACTTTTCTCATTAACTTTGCAAGTTACTCCCATTCCACGTTAGTGTTAACGTTAGTGTAACTAACGTAGCCACTAATGTGGTTCTTCTTTGCTTCCTTTGTCCTGAAATCAAGCAATAAAGTGCATCAAAGTTCTAGTCCAAGTCATGGGAAATGCAACATCCAATTTGTCCTTAAATTCATGCAAAATCCTCATGAAATCATGTAAAGTGCACAATGTATGCTTGAATCAAGATGTAAGTGAATATCTACCCAAAACTAGCTTATTTCCTAAGAAAATGCATGAAACTACCCTAAAAATAGTAAAGAAAAGGTCAGTGAAACTGGCCAAAATGCCCTGGCATCAGGGTCATGCATACGTGTGGGTGATGCGTACGCGTGGCATGGTGCTCTCCATTTGAAAATTTTCCAACTTCTTGCACCAAACCAAGCATTCTAAACCTCCAAACAACTACCAAAACACCATAAAATCTTATTTAACATACTAGACTACTAATTAAACCAAACAAACCAAGCAAAACATGAAATTAAACTAATTTTACCAATATTTACAAAAAAGAAAAATGAAAAGATATTACCATGGTGGGGTGTCTCCTACCTAGCACTTTTATTTATTGTCCTTATGTTGAACTTATGGGGAGCTCTCATCAAGGTGGCTTGTGCTTGAATCCATCCTTGAACATCCACCAATGCTTGAATCTCCAATAAGCTCCATCATTCAAAATTAATATCTCCAAGCTTTGATGGATTTCTTCACAAACTATGAGTCCCCAAAATTGATCCACTTTGTGTAATCTGGGATCCCATACTTTGTTTTCACACCCGTTTTCAAGTTGATCATCATAGTTCCATCCGGGTGGTAAGCACATAGAATTCTCATATAGGCACCCAAACATCCTCCTAGACCCAAGCAATCTAGCTCTACACCAAACCTTGCAATCAAACTTTGAGCTTTCAACCATAATGAAACTCGAGTGATGTTTCCAACCACTAACCATCTCCCTTTTTCTCTTAAAGCCACAAAGAGCTCTAAGTTACCCATCCATCTCAAGCAAACCATCTTCAAGTGGGATAGTAAAGCTTAGAGATGAGAGATTTACCCACTTGAATGAAAGGATGGATGGTTATAGCTTGGGGAGAGGTGTCTCCAATGTCCTTGCAAATTCTACTCTATTGTGTTCTTCCTTAACAACTTCCACTTCCTTGCAAGCTTCTTCAATTTCAAGCTCTTCCTCTTGGTAGCTTTCTTCCAATTCAATCTCTTCTTCATTGCTTACCAAGGGTATGGGAGGTTGTTTATCTTCTTCTTTAATCTCTATGTCAAGTCCAATGAGGGAGGATTCAATTGTGGATAGAAACTCATCAATAATTGAATCCATCTCTTGATCAACCTTTTCAAAGTCTTCAACTATTATATGCTTTGGCTCCTCAACATAAATATCAAGCTTCTTGGAAGAGGGCTCTGCAATTCTACATTCCCATGGACTCTCAACATCTCCTAAATTTTCAACCACTCCTTCTGGCTCAATTGTCTCAACTTCTTCCCTTGGTTGTAATTATCACTTCAACTCCTCTTCTTCACCTTGAAGCTTCAAGTTCACTCCCTCACTATACTCCTTGGTTGATCCTTCACATTCGCCAATGGGAGTATTTAGAATGCATGAGCTTAGGTGGGAGGCCATATGGTTAATGGCTTCTACCATGGTAGCAACCATGACTTCTAGCTTCTTTAGCTCCTTTTGTTTCTCTTCTTGCCTTTGGATATAAGAGCTAATATCTCTTCGTTGTTCTTGCAAGAAAGTTTGGAGAGCTTCATCCATTGGAGGAGGTGGTGGAAGAGAGGGTTCATTGTTTGGGGAAAAGGGTTCATAATTGGAAGGTGGTTCATCTTGGTAAGGTGGTCCATTGATGAGCGGATAATTTATACGCTTTTTGGCATCGTTTTTAGGTAGTTTTTAGTATATTTTATTCACTTTTTGTTATATTTTTATTAGTTTTTATTCAAAATTCACATTTCTGGACTTTACTATGAGTTTGTGTGTTTTTTCTGTGATTTCAGGTATTTTCTGGCTGAAATTGAGGGACCTAAGCAAAAATCTGATTTAGAGGTTGAAAAAGGACTACAGATGCTGTTGGATTCTGACCTCCCTGTACTCGAAATAGATTTTCTGGAGCTACAGAAGCCCAATTGGTGCCTCTCAATTGCGTTGGAAAGTATACATCCTGGGCTTACCAGCAATATATAATAGTCCATACTTTGCCCGAGTTGAGATCACGCAAACTGGCGTTTAACGCCAACTTTCTACCCTATTTTGGTGTTAAACGCCAGAACTGGCATAAAAGCTGGAGTTAAACACCAGAAACAGGCAGCAACCTAGCGTTTAACTCCAAGAAAAGTCTCTACACATGGAAGCTTCAATGCTCAGCACAAGCACACACTAGGTGGCCCCCGGAAGTGGATTTCTGCACTATCTATCTTAGTTTACCCATTTTCTGTAAACCTAGGTTATTAGTTTAGTATAAAAACTACTTTTAGATATTTATTTTGTACCTTGACGATAGGGTTTTTCTATCGGTAAAGAAATATAAAAATATGATCGCGTTGTAAGTATAGCTTCTAAACCAACAGAAAATCCTTTCGTACAAACGTTTTGGTTGTCACAAGTAAAAAACCCTTTAAAATTGATAACCGTAGTATTTAAACCTCGGGTCGTCTTCTCATGCAGGGAGGTGTTCTTATTATTGGTTGTGAGTTTTGAAAATTGGGGGTTTTGAAAGTAAGGAACAAGTAATTTAAACGACAAGTAAAATAAATAAATAACTATAAAATAAACTCTTCGCAAGGTATGAAAATTCGGAAGTCCTATCCCAGTTATTCTTATGAGAATGGAGGTTAATCCCACTTAGTTAACCCTTACGAAAACAAGGGAAAGTCAAGTGAACTAATTAGTTAGATTCCCAAGTCCTAGCCAACTCCTAAGGAAAGACTATAGTTAGTGGAATTCCAGTCAATTAGTCGACATAACAACCAATCACGATAAGTTGATAACTCAAGAGCCTCCAGTTAATCAATTAAAGCCAAGAATATAAAAAACTAAATAAGAATCATAAATCTGAAATACCTCAATTGCATTAATAAGTGAAAATCAATCTAAACATAGAGAGTACATAAGCCAATTTGGCAACATAAGTAATTAAATGAGAGCATTAAAGTATCTGAAAGTAAAAGAGAAATATAAAATAAAAGGAATATTGAACATGATGAAGAGTTGAAATCCTAAATCCTTTAAGAGGAATCCTAATCCTAAAACCTAAGAGAGAGGAGAGAACCTCTCTCTCTAAAAACTACATCTAAATTGTGAAAAGTGAATAATCGAAAAGCCTCCTCTTGAATGGATGCATTCCCCCACTTTATAACCTCTAATCTGTGCTTTCTGGACTTGGATCTGGGCCAAAAAGGGTTTCAGAAATCACTGGGAGCGTTTTCTGCAGTTTCTGGTGCGTGGCGTCTATCACGCATCCGCGCGGGTCACGCGGTCGCGTCATCTGGGAGTTTTCCTTGTCACGTGTTCGCTTCGGTCACGCATACGCGTCATCTGTGTTCTGCTCAAGGCACGCGTCCGTGACAGTCACGCGTTCGCGTTGCCGCCTTTTCGTGCTGGGCATGCGGCCGCGTCGTCCATGCGTTCGCGTGGTCCATGCGTTCGCGTCACTGCCAGTTTCTTCAAAAACTCCATTTTATGCTTTCCTTCCATTTTTGTATGTTTCCTTTCCATCCTTTAAATCATTCTTGCCTTAGGAGATCTGAAAATACTCAACACACAAATCACGACATCGAATGGTAATAAAAGGTAATTAAAATAATTATTTTTAAAGCATAGAAAACATGTTTTTCACATATATCACATAATAAGGAAGGGAAAGTAAAACTATGCAATTTCACATGAATAAGTGGGTGAAGGGTTGAATAAATAACTTAAATTGAGCACAAAATATATCATGAAATATGGGTTTATCAACCTCCCCACACTTAAACAATAGCATGTCCTCATGCTAAATCCAAGATAAAGAGTAAGGTAAGGTTAAAGTGGTGGAATCTCATGCAATGCAATATATTCTAAATGCAACTACCTAAATGAATCATGCAATTCTAATTGTTATTCACTTGTATATAAAGCTTACATGTAGTTAAATTAATTCATATCCTCAAGGAATCATATATGCATAGCCGGACTCTAGATAATGTTAAAGCACCTTTACAATTGAGATGGGTAAAAATATTTTAAAGACTTGCAAGACAATTAACAATTAAGCAAAGATATATGGTGATGAGCTATTGAACCCTCAATGGATTTTGTGTTTACTCTCTAGTCACTCAGTGTTTATTGGGTTAATCACTCTATTCTTTTTCTATCCTTACTTTCTATAACTTTGTTCTTCATCTAACCAATCAACAATCATAGAATACAGACATACAAAAATCATGAGGTCTTATTCAAGGTTGTAATGGGGCCAAGATAAAGGTGAGGGTATATGTATAAGGCTAAGTGAGCTAATAAGTGAATCCTTGATTAGTCTAAGATCTCACCTAACATACATACTATATATGATTTTAAAGTTCCTTAACCTATTTACCCAAATTTTCCCTCTTTGTATTGCAAACTTATGCATTAAATTTTAATTTTGTCCCATGTGCATTGAATCTTTTTATTTTGCAATTGGAGAATTTTTGTATCCCCTTTATTTAAATACTTGAAATTTTTTTTATTTTTATTTTTTTCAATGCACATGGTAATTCAATTGTTTTGATTTCACATGAGCATGCTTCCCAAATTTTGTTTTTGAAATAACTCATTCTTTTTAAATTCCTACATTGTTTCTATCATCCCATGTTCCCATAAAAATTTCCCACACTTAAATAATACACAATTTCTATCTTAAGCTAACTAAGGATTCAACTTGGGATTCATATTTTGTTTTTCTGCTTAAGGCTAGTTATAGAACAAGAGGGGATTAAAAGGCTCAAAGGGGCTAACAATGGTGATGTAAAAGGTAGGCTAATTTGGAATAAGTGGGAAAAATTCAAATGATGGCCTCAATCATCTCTTGTTATGTATCTAGATTCTATAATTGGACATATAGATTAAAACAAAGTAAAGAACATTAGAATGAAAAAGAAGGGTAAAACACACAGGAATGAAATTTATAGTCTGAATGCAACCATACAATTAAGCTCAAAACTCACAGGCTGTGTGTTCTCCAGCTCAAAAATCATATATCAGTTATACATGTCATGCAAGTAAAAATTAAGAGTTCCCATTATTCTCAATGTAAATCTTAGGGTGGCCCTTAAAAACTTAGTGTTGTTCCTTGATGAAATGTTGTTAACTAACTAACATGTAATGCTATATATACAAGGTGTGTGGATTGTTTTAATTTACTAAAGTCTCTAGTTTACTTCCTTTTTATTTTCAATTTAAACCAAACTTTCATATGCTAAAAGGGTAAACTATACTAATTAATCCACATATTCTATAACTAATAAGTTTAGAATTGGAAACTAAACTAAATGGCTAAGATATAAACTAAGGTGTAAAATGCGGAAAATAGGGTAAAAATACAGCAAAAGAACAATGTATAAGTACTGAAAAATAAAAATAAAAATAAAAATAAAAATACAGGAAAATAACAAAATAAGATAAAAAGAGTCTGTAGTGATTCACCAAAAAGATACGCCAGAGATGGCGACCTTCCCACACTTAAAATAAAGCATCGTCCTCGATGCTCACTCAAGCTGGGTGTGAAGGAGTGTCATCACCGGAAGGATGGGCTGCTGGTGTCTCTGTGGTGGCCGGAAGGTCTGCAGACTGGATGAGGGTAGGAGGATCTGTCTGCTGCAGGGGAGGTGTTGATTGGAGAGAAATCTCTGGGTCTGCAGCCTGAATCTGGTGTGGCTCCTCCTGCTCTGACGCAGCCTGCTCCGGTCCTGCCTGCTCAGTCTCTCTCTGTGCATGCGTCTCCTCCTCATGCTCGTCTGCCTCCTCCTCAGATGGCTCTGATGGCGTGTCAGGCTCGGAGGGGATGTCACTGCCAGATCGGATCATGAACTTGAGGTGCTCATAGCGTCGCTTATTGCGACGCTCAGATCTCTCATATCACAGCCGGTTGCGGCGCTCCATCTGGTTCAGCTGCTGAAATAAGCGGTGTACGAGGTGATAAACGGGCTCTAAGGCAGGTGGATGTACAGTGGTGGTAGCTGGGGTAGCAGTAGATGAAGAAGGGGCAGTTGATGGTGTGGCTGTCTCATCAAAAGCGGTGAGGAATGGGGGGCTGTAATCCAAAGCCTGAAACTTCCTGCTGTGAGGGATAATCTTCTTGCAGTTTACAGCAGGTGGCTTCTCATCAACAAGCTCCCAAGGCACGTTAGCTCGATGGCCGAGCTGGGTAATCAGATATGGGAAAGGAAGAATGCCTCTGACATGAATCCTGGCCATATAGTGCCGGATGAATCGTGGCAGATACAGGTCTTTACGCTCCATCACACACCAGAGGAGGGTGATGATAGTAGCAGGCAGCTCAGTCTCATGAGTGCTCGGCAAAACAAAGTTGCTCAGGATCTGGTGCTAGAGCCGAGCCTCATCATTCAGATACATCAGCTTGATTCCCTTAAGCATTGCTGTGTTCTTTCCCATGACCCATTGGACAGTAGGATCAAGGGCTATCCTCTGCTTGACAGCATCCCAGTTGTAACGGCCTAGCTTTTAGCCTCGAAGAAACAGCGCTTTTTCGGGATCAAACAGAATTTTTATGGAATTTTTAGGAATTTTAGTGCATATAAGCACCTCTGCTACACAGGTGCTGTGTCATCAAGCTGCTAAGTCAGTAGCTTGACTGCACTAGACACCTCTCCTAATCTAAGCAGGCACGTCGCGAAAAGTTGCATTTTTTAGCCACTTCGAGTCCGAATTTCAAAATTCTGATTTCCGTGGTTAGTCTCTATGTGACGAGCTGGTCTCGAATTTCGAGAGAAAAATTATATTAATATAATATTCATATATTATTATTTTATTTGGAATATTATATTATTATTTTCTTTGCTGTGGTTAATGTTGATCTATGTTTAGTAATATAATAACTGAGCTAGAAATCTACCGGTAATGGATAATACCGGCATTCTTAGATGAACTTAGCAATGCTAATGCTTCATCATATATCTTTTATTCTCATGATTATCCTGTTACTAGTATCATTTATACTAGTAAAGCTCATGCTTATCCTTTAGTAGTGTAATCTGATGTATCTAGTTTTAGTAATTATCTCCAGAATGATATTTTATTATTAAACTCTGATGAGTCAGCACCCAGTGACACGTGGCTCTCCCAGAGTTAGCCACCACATGTTTCCTTTCTTTCTCTCCAAGCAAAGCTTTCTTAAGGAAAAAGTAAAAAACACTTGTATTCTAATACATCTAGCTTTAGTAATTATCCTTTCTTAAGATATTTTTTACACCAAACTTTAGGATAATGCTTATCCTAACCCCACAAATCCCTAGGCTCATCATTACCATCAACTTTTCTTCCAAACAAGCTAGAATTTTTGAAATTCTTGAGAGAGAAATGGAAGAACTTCCATGAAAACTTCCATGAAAGCTTCAAGCTTCTTTATCCGTTCTTTCTCAAACTAAAACCCCTATCAAAAATCTAATCCGACCAAAGTGTTCCCCTCTTCCTCCTCTTCATTTCTATGACAATTTTCAAGGATTAAATCAAGGTATGATGGCTGCTCCTCCTCCATGAAGTTTCAGCCATGGTGGAGAAATCAAGCTAATGATGTTTTCTTCATATTCTCTCTTAGGATCTCTTGTTCACTCACCATAAGCTCTAAGAAAACGTGATTTCTAGCTCCCTTAAGGTGAGAATAACCTTATTTTCATCATCATGAAGCTTTAGCCTTCATGATTCATAAGGATCTAAAGTTGTTTTTGATGTTAAATCAGGCGTAAAAGTGCTTTTTGAAGCTTATTCTTGGTTCAATTCGTGGCAGCTGCAAAGGAGGTAAGGTTTGGTAAATTAATCAATGATTTGTTGTGTTCTTGAAGTGTTAAATCAGATCTTGTTTCTTGAGGCTTGATGTTGAGTGTTTGTGTGGTGGTTTGATCATGAAATCTTGTTGTTTAATGCTTGGAAATCAAGTTTTTGATGGTTCTGAAGTTGTTGTTGTTGTTGCTGGAAAACGTAGCTTTCCAGCCATGAAATTCATGGTATTTGATGTGTTTTTGATGTGTATTTGATGGCAGAAACGTTGCTCTTTGGTTTGGTCAAAATCAGGTAAAAATCGGTTACTGAAAAGATTGAAAAACTAGTTGAAAATCAAGCTGAAATTTGATGAACTTTTGGAAAAAATGTTTTTGGTCATTGAAGGACAAGAAAATGTTGGTTTTGATGATTTTGGGGTCAAATTATAATTATTAGAAAGTTTGGGGTTGAAAGTTAATTAATGAAAAGTTGAGGGACCAAAGTGTAAATATTAAAAGTTAAGGGGTCAAAATGCAATTTCCAAAAAGTTCAGGGGTCAAAATGCAATTTTGGAAAGTTGAATAAAATATTATTATTTTAGTATTAAAATAGTAAAAGTATTATTTTTTTAATAATATTATTTTATTAATATTAATAAAATATTGACAAAAAGGCAGTTTTCTCTAAAAGCTTTAGGAAAGTAGTTTCGAGTCTAGAATTTCTTAATTCTCTTTATTAAATACCTAAGGAGAGGTATAAGAAAGGGTATAGAAGTATGTAAAGTAATGAAATAAGATTTAGAAGCTTGTAATCATGTTAGAAAGAGAGGGAGTTAAAAGCTAAATAGTAGTGTGCTGTTGTAATATTGTGATGTATACAGAGAATTATGAAATGAGATCACTGAGATGTTGTGATGCTTGATTTATGATTGTGGAAAGATGATAAAGAAGATAACAAGTGCAGAATCAAAAGTCAAAGAGAAGAGAGGAAAAGAGGATAAAGATAAAGAGTTAAGTCTTATGGCATGATATTCTATTGTATGTTCATCTGCTGCTTTTCCGTTGGCCCTAGAGGTCCTGTAGGCCGAAGTTCACCTACAGAGCATTGTTATTTCTGTAGGCCGAAGTTCACCTATAGTGAATATCAATTGTGTATCTCAGGGTGTTGCTCTTGTAGGCCGAAGGTCACCTACAGAGAGTTGTGATACTTGTATGCCGAAGTTCACTTACAGGGGCGCCATTTCTGTAAGCCGAAGTTCACTTAGAGGTTCCATTTCTATAGGGCCAAAGTTCACCTATAGAAAGTTGTTGTGTTGTGATTGAACTATTCCTGTAAGCCGATGTTCACTTACAAGAGTGCTATTTCTGTAGGCCGAAGTTCACCTACAGAGATAAAGCCATATCTAGGACTAGTTCCTAGGTAATGTCGGGCTGCAGGGTGTAAACCGACATGTGAGCTCATGGCTTGCATAGGACAGACATGCATCATACTTGGTTGTACATTTCCTCTGTTATGATTGATGTATGAATGTGTGATTTCTTTGTTTGTATTATATTCTTTGTGTCTGTGTTTTATTTTCTTGTATTCTTTGTTGTGTTCTGCTTTCTGATTTCTTAATTTCTTTATTTATCTGTATCTTCTGTTTACTGCTTCTCTGTATTCTGCTATTTTTCTGCTAAGCAACATAGAATTAATGAACTTAACTAATAACCCCGACCTTACTAAGAACTCCCCAGTTCTTACCCCTTCTCTCTCCCTTCTCCCTTCAGATGGAAGCATGAGTATCCTTCCATAGTTCGTGGATGACCATTTGCAAAGAGGATTCCGCTCTAGATAGTCTTCTGAGTCTAGGGTGAATCTCGTTCTCTGTTAATATGTATACGCTGTGAGACCAGCCTACATTTGCATCCCGTTTGTATGCGAACTTTAACCTAAATCCCGTGTACGAGACTTCTGTTATGTGGCTACTTGATGGAGTACCAGTGAGACGTCATATAGCAATGTATGATCGTGCAGAGAAGTGGTAGACGATCATCCACCTTTTGATGACATTTCACTTGACTTGAGTCTTGAAGACCTAGATAACACATTCCCTCGCTTTAGTAGTTTAGAGGGACTAGATGAGTATAGAGTCTAGACTAGCCTGGGTGCCAGCTTAGGGACTTCTTGAACAGGTCAAGGCCCGGGATGTTGTATGTATATCTATATGTATATAGTTATCATCTACCTAAACCTAGGGGTGTTCTAACTAAAAGTCTATACTTAAATAAAGGCTGGTTCACTGAATGTTATTAACTGTGTTGAGATGTATATAAGTGTGGTTGTTTATAACTATTGTTTCTGTTATTATTTAAGAATTGATTGTGAATGATTCTGTTTATTAGTCCAAATGTTTTCAAAAAAAAAAAGTACCTTGCAAAATAACTACGCTTTTAACAACGAATCAGGCTCATATAGTAAATAATAGATAATAATTAGGAAGACAAGTTGGTAGCACTCAGTTTCCGGTATGATCTAGACATACTGAGAATTGGGTTGTTACACCAGTCAAATCTCATAAAGCGCATATCCTCTTCAGCCTTTTGGTAACTGTCAGGCTGATCTGACTTAGGCTGAAGCTGCAGAATATCCTCAATGGCTTCCTCACTGACCAGTATCTGTTTCCCTCTAAAGTGCACTGCATCCAGGGAAGTCTTGAAATAGTTGCAGTAAAACTCTCTTACCCAGGAAGCATTGACCTCTGTAAAGTTTCTCTCCAAGAAGAACCAGCCTCTCTGTTTGATCTGATCGGAGGTGTACTGCTGTAGTTCTTTTGGAATTTTCAGAGTTCTCACCAGGTACAGGTTCCTGGAGGTGGCAAACACTGGATACTTCAGCTCACAGTATCTGTTTGCAAATTTAAATGGATCATTAGCAGGGAGGAGCTGGTCAGCCTTCTCCTGTGGGGTAAAGTGCTTTTCCCGCCTGGAGTCATCATGCATAATGTCCAGGATAGACATAGAGGATTCGCCTCTTTTCCTTTTGCCAGTGGTGGCTTTGCCTTTTCCTTTTTGCTGAGGGTCAGACATCCTGAAAAATAGAAATCCAGGATATAATTGAAGAACAAAAGCAGGAAAACAAGTAGGCAAATAGAATAATAACAATAGAAGCACATAGTAGCAAAAGAGCAGTAGAATTATGAAATGAGTTAAGGATATGTGCATTATGGATTGTATTTGAGGTAGAAATCCGAGATGAAAAAACACAATCCAAAATGTAATATAAGTAGAATTCATGTTAATTAGGAAAAACATTAATCATGCCTTGAGTTAGAAAGTTAAGGTAAATAGTTAAAAACCAAAAAGAGACGTTTGAAAGTTAGATTGGTTAGGATTGAAAAAGAGGTTAGAAAGTGGAAATCAGTGAGTTAGGAGAAAGTATGTTAAAGTGAGTGGCATGATAAATGGTTCCTAAGTAACAATAATTTCACAATTTTAAACAACAATTAACTCATATTCAAGCAAGGAAATCAGGTTGTTGAGGATAATCATATAGATGCCTGAGGAAATCGAAAGGAATAAGAATGCTGTCCCGTGCGTCCATGAAATGGTTTGGGTATAGCGAAGTAATACAAAATTTAAAATTGCCAAAACCAAAACATGAATGAGAATAGAACAATTTGCAGAAAATTGGGCAGCATTCCGGCTAAAATTTGATGTTCTCGGGTAATAAACAGCAAGCAGAACAGTTCGTATAAATTAAAATAAAGCTGCAAATAGACACAAGTAATATGAACATGAAAGAGCAATGGAACAATAGCATGAAACAGTGAAGAACAGCGTATGAACAGTATTAACATCACAGCCAGACCAAAATTGCAGAATAGGTAAAACAAGCAACAAGTACGGTGCAATTATCAGGCCTAAATCCACTAACCGCATCCTAGCTACCTAATCACCTAGAATCCACTACAAACATGCATCTCTAACTAGCCTAATTTGAACATAATCGGAAAAATAAGCAACTAACTATGAAGGAAAGAGAAATTGGCGTTCGACGGAACCTGGTGTATGGAAGAACAAATTTATGGAACAGAGAGATGATGGGGGTGTGGTGGTAGTGGTGCTGACGCGGCGGTGATCGGCGGTTGGCGCGGCGGTGGGTGGCTGTTTGGTGGCAGGGGGGTTCAGGTAGGGTTTAATGGTGGAGGGGTAGGTGGGTAAGAAGAAAAGGGGTGAGGGTGGTGGTAGTGGGAGTGGTGGTCGGCGGTTGGGTGGTGGAGGAGGGAGGGTTGCAGAGAAGAGAGGAAGAAGAAGGGGGGTATGGGGGGCACGACGGGTAGGGTTTCGCGTGATAGGGGGTTAGTGATTTTAAATCCACGCAAACGCGTGGAGCACGCGATCGCGTGGCTAGGGTGAATTGGGATTGACGCGGTCATGTGATTGACGCGAACGCGTGGAAAGGGTTAAAAGATGGATGACGCGGACGCGTGAGGCATGCGGCCGCGTCACTGGAAATTGTGCTAGACGCACACTTCCAGCGTCGTTTCAGTGCAACTCCTTGTCTCCATTTAGGGGGCCATAATATTTACGCGACGCAGACGCGTCGCTCACGCTTTCGCGTGGGATGGGTGCTTTACAAGTGATGCGTTCGCGTTAGGGACGCAAACGCGTGAGCCGTTTTGTGCTAAATGCACACCAGCCACACGATTCCAGCCCAGATTTCTGGGCGTTGAATTTTTACGCCGATTTCCAGATCACGCGTTCGCGTGAGTGACGCGGACGTGTGGGAGGTGTTTTTCATGACTGACGCGAACGCGTTAGCGACGCGGTCGCGTCGCACGCTTCTCTTTTTTTTTTTATGCAATTATGCAATTATGCAGTATACAATGCGAATGAATAATGTTCGGGTTCAATGAAAATAATATAATATATAAACAAACAACACGAAATAAAATTGAAAAAGAAACGACCATACCATGGTGGGTTGTCTCTACCTAGCACTTTTAGTTAAAGTCCTTAAGTTGGACATTGGATGAGCTTCCTGTTATGGTGGCTTATGCTTAAATTCATCCAGAAATCTCCACCAATATTTTGAATGACAACAGCCTCCGGGGTCCCAAACTAGGCATGTAAAGCTATTGAGTAGCTTCAAACAGATTCTCAGGCTCCCGGGGTGACGAATGTCAGAATAGATTCCAGGATCCCAAACTTTGCTTTTAAATCCGCTGTTGTCTTGATCTATATTCTTTGATCCGGGCGGTTCAGAAATTGTATTCTTACCAAGATGACCAAACGTCTTCCGAGACCCATTCAATTGAACATAACACCAAACCTTCTTACTCTTAAAGCCACAGAGAGCTCTAAGCTAGCCATCTGTTTCAAGCAAACCATATTCAAGTGGAAAAGTAAAGATAAAGGTTAAGGATTGTACCCACTTGAAGCTTGTATTAGGTGGTAATGGCCTTGGGACAGGTGTTTCCAGTGGTTCTGTAAGCTCTACTCCCTTGTATTCTTCTGTGAATTCCTCCACTTCTTTGCAAAATTCTTCAACTGCAACTGCGTCCTGATCAAAGTCTTCTATGTCTTCCTTATCACTCAAGTCATACGTTGGAGGTTGAGAGAAATCTACCTCGACGTCATCTTCGTATTCACTTGGGTAAGGTTCTTCAGGCTCTTGTAGTTCAGTTGTGGATGTAAGTTCATGACTAGGAGAGTTTGATTCATGATCGTCACTGCCTGTGGAATCAACTTCTTGGTCTGTTCTGCCCAATTTTTCACAAGGTATATGCTTTGGAGGTTATGCACTGTCCCTTTGGCATCAATTTCTAACTTCTCAGCAAAATCCTTTACAGTTCTCGATTCCCATGGAGATTCAGCATCTCCTAAATCTTCAACCACTTCTTCCTCTACAACTATCATGGCTTCCTCCACTTGTTCCAATACGAAGCCATGCTCTTCATTGTCCAACGGAGTTTCTAGTGTTTCCTTCATGCTACGCTCTTCTTTTGATTCTCCACATGCAGCCATGGGAGTATTTTGAGCACTCAGATGTCGGGAAGCTATTATATTTACTACCTCAGTTAAGGTAGTAGTGAGTTCCAATATGCCCTTTTGCATCCTCGCTTTTCCTTGAAGAAGAACACGAAGTTTGTCATTCATTGGAGGTTGGGGTGGGTATGAGGGTTCATTGGTTGGGAAAGAGGGTTCAAAGTAGGAATGTGGTGGTTCTTGGGAATAATTGGATTGGAATTGTGGTGGATAAGGGTCATACGGTGGTGAATGGTGAAAAGGAGCTTGTGAGTGTGGTGGTTCAAAGCTACGATGAGAGGATGGTCTATAAGCACAAGGTGGGGCTTGTTGGTAATTACAAGGTGGTCCACCATGTCTATCAGCTTGGTATGTATTGTAGAGTGGTCCTTGCCCATGATATCTTGGAGGGTGTTGTTGCCTAAAGGGTTGATCAGGGCCTCTTGGCTCCATCCATCTTTGATTGCTTAGACCTTGATGCGTATTCCTGTTGTAGCTTCCACTCCTTTCAACAATTTTAGAACCAAACTCGAAGCAAGAGGGGTGAGAATTCATAGTAGCTAATAGGAATGAAAGGGAAAAACAAAAACAAATAAATAAATAAAAGAAAAATATTTACAATAGCCAATAATAAGGCACACATTTGCAATTCCTCGGCAACGGTGCCATTTTGACGATATGGTTTTTCTATCGGTAAAGAAATATAAAAATATGATCGCATTGTAAGTATAGCTTCTAAACCAACAGAAAATCCTTTCGTACAAACGTTTTGGTTGTCACAAGTAACAAACCCCTTTAAAATTGATAACCGAAGTATTTAAACCTCGGGTCGTCTTCTCAAGGAATTGTAGGGAGGTTTTCTTATTATTGGTTATGAGTTTTGTAAATTGGGGGTTTTGAAAGTAAGGAACAAGTAATTTAAACGACAAGTAAAATAAATAAATAACTATAAAATAAACTCTTGGCAAGACTATAAAATAAACTCCCTAAATCTAAGAAGAAAATTAACCTAAGAACCTTAATTCTAGAGAGAAGAGGGAGCTTCTCTTTCTAGAAAACTACCTACAACATGATTCCTACACTATCTAATTGCTCCCCCTTAATCTATCTTGAATTCTGCATGAAATAGTCTCAAAAATGAATTGGATTTGGGCCTGGGAAGCTCAGAAATTGCCCCCAGCATCTTCACTTTAATGAGGTCACGTGCTGCTTGTGACGCCTACGCATGGGTCACACGTACGCGTCGTCTGACTTTTTCTTGTCGTGAGTATGTATCATGTCACGCATACGCATCACCTGGACGACCTCCTCTTCACGCGTGCACGTCTATCACGCGTGTGCATCACTCTAAGCACTCCAAATCCTTGTTTTTCCATGAATTCCCCATGTTGCATGCTTTTCTCTTCGCTTCTTCCATCCAATACTTGCCTTTTGACCCTGAAATCACTCAACAAACACATCAAGGCATCGAATGGAATTAAAGTGAATCAAATTTAGCTATTTAAGGGTCTAAAAAGCATGTTTTCACTCTTAAGCACAAATTTAGGGAGAATTACAGAACCATGCTATTTAAATTGAATAAATGTGAGATAAGTTGATAAAATACCCTAAATTAAGCACAAGATAAACCATAAAATTGGGGTTTATCAAACCTCCCCACACTTAAACTAAGCATGTCCTCATGCTAAATTCAAAAAAGAAACAAAGGATATCAACACTTATTCAATACAAACTATCTATATGCAATCTACCTACATAAATGCATCTACTTGGTCAAAATAAATCAATTCCCAAGAAAGCATATATGAACACAAGGACTGAAGCAATAGCAATCAAATCAAACCCACAATTGAATTGAGTTATTGAAAAGATTTTAACAACTTGCAAGAAAGAGAAATGATCATAGGTAAGTGATGACTTGCATCATTTATCTCTTTTTCTTATCTAAAAGGACCATAAAAAGAGCATAATCTCATTGAATTAATGCAATTTAATAAACCAAATGATAAATATTATGGTACATTTTCTTGAAATGGGTTTGTGTTGAATTTCAGGTGAAAAGAGCAACAAAAAGAGAAGAAAACAACAAATAAGGCTGGGCGTGTGAAGCTGGGCATGCCACTTGGAACAAATGCCATGAAATTGTATGGGCGTGGCATACCAGTTGCAAATTCTAGAGAAGAATCCTTGAAGCCTTAACAAGGGCATGGCACGCCAAGGACCAGGCGTGGCACGCCAGTTATATTTTCCAGAAAGAGGTTCTTAAAGATTTAACAAGGGCGTGGTATGCTAGGTGCCAGGCGTGGCACGTCAGTTACATTTTCCAAAGAGCAAGGTTGAAGGCCACAAAGGGGCGCGTGGCACGCCAGGATGGGCGTGGCACGCCAACCCCATCATACACCCTGGGCGTGCCACTTGAACTTGTGGAAGTGGCACGCCAGTTCACTGACTCAGAATGGGGACACATTGGGTGTGCCACTTGCCATCAAAGGCGTGGCACGCCAACTATCAACCAACAATTGGGCGTGTCACTTGGGAACCTAGGCGTGGCACGCCAGGCCTGAAGAAGTGCAAACCAACATGGGCATGCCACTTGAACACCAAGGAGTGGCACGCCAGTACAAATTTCCAGAGGAGGAGGCAAAGATTCAAGACCTGGGTGTGCCACTTGGTGTCGAAGGCGTGGCATGCCAACCTCATCAACCAAATAAGAAGAAGACTGGGCGTGCCACTTGAGCTTTAAGGTGTGGCACGCCAAGGCCAGATAACCCTGGGCATGCCACTTGAATGCTGGGCGTAGCACGCTAGCTACTGGGACAAGGAGAGCATGCACACAATACATGGGCGTGGAACGCCAGAACAAATTTCCAGAGAAGATGAATGAAGAGCACACAATGGGCGTGGCACGCCAGACCCTGGGCATGCCACGCCAGTTCAAAAGTCCAGAGAAGAGGAGCAAGAGGGAAGAGCCTAGGCGTGCCACTTGAGCTCGAAGGCGTGGCACGCCAGGCTAACCAATATTGATAAGACCCTGGGTGTGCCACTTGGGTTCGAAGGCGTGGCACACCAGGGAGGTTAAAGCAAGGGGCGTGCCACTTGAGGAGCTGGGCGTGGCGCGCCAAGCCAAACTTAGTGGCTAGGCGTGGTACGCCACTCAGACGCCAGCCACACGCCAAGCTTGAGGAGTCACATTTATTGAGTTTTCTTTCTCTCCAGCTGTAATTTTCTTTTCTCTTTTGTATTTTCTTAATTTTAGTGATAGTAGTAGTATAAATAACCCCTAGAAGTACTGAAAAAGGGGTTAGTTGGCAACGAGTGGAGTTAGCTTTTGGATTTACAAGTTTTAGTTTTACTTTTCACTTCATCTCTTCCATCTCTTGTACTTTTCTCTAAGCTATGAGTAGCTAAACTCCCTCTCATTAGGAGAGGGAGCTCTATTGTACTTGATGGATTAATGATAGTGAATTTCTTCTTCTCATCATCTTCTCTTTGATTTGTTAGAAGGAATTTTGTTCTTCATGCTAGTATTCAATCATCTTGGGAAAGAGGTTGAATACAAAATGGGTTTTATGGGAGCCTTGGAAAAGGAAACGTGAAATCATGCTTGAAATCCCTTCTCACAATTGTGTAGATCTGATTTTTGGTGATTGGATATGGTGATATATAATTCACCCACTATTTGGATCTCTGAGGATGTGTGGTATAATCAAGGACCAAGCATATCTCTCCTCATGAGCAATTAGACCAAGGAATTGGCTGATTATCACGATTTGAGAGATTGAATCACCAAGGGATTGGGGTTCAATCAATCATGTTTACCAAGAGGTCAATGAGTTGCATGATTGAAGATGAGATGAGCTGGATTTAATCCAAAGAGAGCAACATATCCTAATCCCAATGAATTTCCCCTATTCTTATCTCCCATATTCTTTATAGCTTTCTTTACATTCTATCATTCCCCATTCCTATTTATCATTCAGTCATTTACATTCCAACACTTTACATTCTTGCCATTTACTTTTCTGCACTTTATTGCTTCTCTTTACTTTTGAGTCATTTATATTTTTGTTCATTTAGAATTTCTGCAATCACAATTTATATTACTCAGCTTTACTAATTCACCCATTAATTAAAATTTCTCAAATCTACCAATCTCTGTGGATTCGACCCCATTCCTAGTGGGTTATTACTTAACGACAATTTTGGTGCGCTTGCCAAAAGAACTGATTCATTATTTTATATGGGGAGTGAATTCTAGTCATCAATTTTTATGGCGCCGTTGCCGAGGATTGGTTTAAATTTGACAATGATTAAATTGATGGGTAGCTAGATCAATCAATTTTAATTACCTTGTTAATTCCTTTGATTTCAGTTACTTATTTTTCTTCTTTTTCATTTGATTAATTCAGCTGTTTATTGTCTATATTTCCATTTTTTTCTCTTTTTTTTCTTACTACTCTATTAACTGTTTGATTAATTGCATCAACCAAACTAACCATCAGTCTTAACAAGAGTGACTCCTTCACTTGTCCTCTGCTTGCTATTTGTTGAATGTATGACAGGTAGAAGAGGAGAAACTTCATCCTCTTTTTATAGTGAACCTGAGAGGACCTTCCTTAGAATAAGGAGGGAAGCAAGAGACAAAGGAATAGTGGGAGAGGAAGTAGTGGAGGAAGATCTAGGAGTTACTATGGAGGAAGAGGTGCATACCTGTTCATACCCTGGTGTTCATACCCTGGGTCGATATATCCGACCTGGGATGATTGGCGACAAAGCGACCTGTAACGACCCAATTTTCAGTACGCCTAGGACATACCAGAAACTGAGTGCTACCAATTTCTCATCATATATATTATCTATTATTTATTATATGAGCCTGATTCGTTGTTAAAAGCGTAGTTAGTTAGCGAGGTACTTTTTTTTTTTTGAAAACATTTGGATTAATAGATGGAATCATTCATAATCAACTCACAGCTGATAACAGATAAAACAGTTATAAGCAACCACACATAAATACATCACAAGTAGCTAGCAACATTCAGTTATCCAGGCTTTATTAGAGTATAGACCTTTAGTTAGAACACCCCTAGGTATAGCTAGATAATAACTATATACATATACATACATACAACATCCCAGGTCCTGACCTGTTCAAGAGGTCCCTAAGCTGGCACCTAGGCTAGCCTAGACTCTATACTCACCTAGTCCCCTAAACTACTAAAGCGAGGGAAAGTACGTTCTAAGTCTTCACAACTCAAGTCAGGTGGAACGTCATCAAAAGATAGAACATCATCTGCTACTCCTCTGCACGATCAGACTTTTCCACAGGACGTCTCTCTGGTACCTCATGAAGTATCCACAAAATAGGAATCTCGTACACAGGATTTGGGTTAAAGTACGCATACGAAGGGGTGCAGACGTTGGCTGCTCTCACAGTATTTACATATAATCAGAGAACGATATTCACCCTAGATTCAGAAGATTATCTAGAGCATAATCCTCTTCTTGCGAACGGTCATCAGCGAACTATGGTAAGGTACTCTTACTTCCATCTGAAGGGGGAAGGGAGAGAGAGAAGGGGTAAGAACTGGGGAGTTCCTAGTAGGGTCGGGGTTATTGGTTACGTTCATTAATTCTATGTTGTTTAGCAGACTATTAGCAGAATACAAGGAAGCAGTAATTAGAAAACATAGATAAGTAGAGAAGATAGAGAAAACAGATAGCAGAACACAAACAAAAGAATACAAGAAAATATCACAAGCGCAGAGAATGGAATACAAACAAGGAAAGCATACATTCATACCACAAACATAACAAAGGAAATGTGCAACCAGGTATGATGCATGTCTAGCCCTAGTGCAGGTAATGAGCTCATCTGTCGGTTACTAACCCGCTCCCGACGTTATCCAGCAACCTCTGTCTGGATAAGGCTTTCCTATTGGCTATACCCCTGTGTACAGGAAATAACCCCTCTGCCACCATAGGGTCCACTGCAGGCAGGAAATAACACATCTGCCACTGCAGGGATGTACGCCGACACACCTTCTGTATACAGGAAATAACCCCTCTGCCACTACAGAAATGGAACAGGTGGTCACGGTACTTCTGTAGCAGGAAATAACCCCTCTGCCTTACAGAAATAAAATATGGATCTGTACCATAGGAAAGTGTTCTCAGTGATCACACCATTATCTATCTTACTACCTCACTGCAGCAGATGATCATACAAGTATATCTGGAGTTGCCTTAACGCAACAAATGAATAAACACATCTCTTGGGTTGCCTCAAGCAACAAATAAATATCTCTTGGGTTGCCTCAAGCAATAAATCATCACATAATCAGTCTCATTATCATCATTCATCATCATTCTCATTATTCATCATCATTTTCACATTTTTATGCAGTACTTCTTTCTTTCTCTGTTCAATCATACTGTACAAACTTTACATCTTTAACTTTTACTTCATCTTAATTCAAACCATTTCTCTTTATCACATTACTCTTTTCTCTTTGTCTTTTTACTTTGCTCTGATTACTCTTTTCTCTGTATCCCTTTATTCTGCTCTGATTACTCTGTTCTCTGTGTTTCTTTACTCTGTTTTGATTTCTCTGTTTAACGTATCTATTTAAAGCTTATGTAAATTTCGGTATGAATAGTTAGTCTGTCCCAAGTATAGGTTCATTAAGTCTATACTGAAACAGTTTAACTTTTCATATAATACCTAACCCTATTCGCAATTCCAGGACTAACTATGTTGCCCTAGTTCGTTCACTAGTCTCTGTCTGTTTTTCTGTCATTAAAACTTTACAGACTTTTTCTTCGATTTTTATCTTTTTTTCAACTTTTTATCTTTTATTTATCTTTGCCTCACTAATATGTTTTTACCACTCCCTAAGTGTTTTATGAAGGTAATTATGAGATTCTGCGCTTAAAGTTGTCTTTCTAAAGCTTTTACAGAAAACTGCCTTTTCTGCATTATTTTATTATTTTTATTAAAATATTATTTTTAATTAAATATTATTATTTAATATTTTATTATTTTTTCATTAAATTTTCGAAAATTAACTTACTTTTACTTTTAACCTTTAAAATTCACTTTTTACCACCCGTAACTTTTAATATTTCTACTTTTACCACCCTAACTTTCAGAAATTACTAAATAACCCCCCAAACACCAAATTAATTACTTCCTTGCCCTTTTATGAATCAAAAAGGTGTTCTTCATTTTTCTTCATCACACTCAAAGTGTTCTTCATGTTCTTCATAAATTCTTCAGATTCTTTCTATGTTTTTACCCATTTTTCAGTCTTTTCAGCAACCAATTTTTACTATAATTCATAATAAATTAGCAGCCACTAAAACCCCATATTTTCTACATGATTTCAACACAAATTGAACCTCAATTTAAGCTTAGGGTTTCGTTTTTGCAGCTGCAAAAGAACATGAACTTTAAAGCTTGAATTTCATCAAATTTCATCAAAATTTCACCAAATTTTCACCAGGAATCAATCATATAAGCAACCAATTTTTAGCACAGCCAATTTATACAACATTCACACAACTCAAACACAAATAATCAAGATTAATTTTGTGACACCCTACCTGGTTTTGCTGCTCCTAATTCGGTTAAACTTTCAGGTGGTCCTAAATCACATCAAGAACAACTTTAAATCCAAAAACTCTCAACTGACCAAATCTCACTCAGTATGTTAGGAAGAGATATCTCACCTTAGACTTGCTGGAAATTCACGTTTCTTGAACCTGAGCGCTACCAATTTGTCATCTTAATTATTATCTATTATTTATTATATGAGCAAGATTCGTTGTTAAAAACGTAGTTAATTGGCGAGGTACATTTTTTTGAAAACATTTGAATTAATAGACGGAATCATTCATAATCAGTTCACAACTGATAACAGATAAAACAGTTATAAACAACCACACAATAATACATCACAAGCAGTTAACAACATTCGGTGATTCAGCCTTTATTAGAATATAGACTGTTAGTTAGAACACCCCTAAATATAGCTAAATAATATATATATACATATATATACATATAATATCCTAGGCCCTGACCTGTTCAAGAAGTCCCTAAGCTGGCACCTAGGCTAGCCTAGACTCTATACTCACCTAGTCCCTCTAGACTACTAAAGCGAGGGAAAGTACGTTCTAGGTCTTCAAAACTCAAGTCAAGTGGAACATCAACAAAAGGTAGAACATCATCTGCTACTCCACTGCACGATCAGATATTGCCATAGGACGTCTCTCTGGTACCTCATCAAGTAGCCACACAACAGGAGTCTCGTACACAGGATTTAGGTTAAAGTTCACGTACAAACGGGGTGCAGACATTGGATGGTCTCACAGTATATACATATAAACAGGGAACAAGATTCACCCTAGACTCAGAAGACTACCTAGAGCGGAATCCTCTTTGCAGAACAGTCATCAGCAAACTACGGAAGGGTACTCATGCTTCCATCTGAAGGGGGAAGGGAGAGAGAAGGGGTAAGAACTGGGGAGTTCTTAGTAGGGTCGGGGTTATTAGTTACGTTCACTTATTTTGGGGTCGATTAGCAGACGAATAATAGAATATAGCGAAGCAGTAAACAAAAGATAAAGACAGAAAGAGAAAGTAGAGACAATAGAAGGCAGAACAAAAACAAAAGAATACAAGAAAATAAAACATAGAAATAGCATACAAGCAGACAAACACAAAGAAATAGATCACACACAAAAAGGAATGCAACAGAGAATGATGCGCAGACAAGAATGATGCATGTCTAGCCCTAGTGCAGGTAATGAGCTCATTTGTCGGTTTCTACCCGCTCCCGACATAACCCAGCATTAATTATGTCTTTTGTTTTCATCTTCAAAAATTTTTCAAAACCTTTTCTTTTCTTTAGTAATCTTTGTCTTTTGTTTTAGTCTTGTGTTAGTTTTTAAGTTTGGTGTCCCGTCTGTTTTCATCTTTTTCTTTTAAATTTTTGAAAATTGTTCTTGAGTGTTCTTCACAGTGTTCGAATTGTTCTTAATATTTTTCTTTGTTTGATTTAAAAATCTTTAAAGTTTGGTAACTTTTAGTTGTTTTTCCTTTAATTTTCAAAAATTAGTATCATTTGATCTTAAATTTTTAAGTTTGGTGTCTCTTAGTTGTTTTTCTTTTTCTTTCAAATTCAAAAATCCAAAAAAAAAAAAATATCTCTTTTATCCTTATTCAATTTTTGGAAATATTGCTATCTTTTCTTATCTTGATTTAAAAATTTTAAGTTTCGTGTTTTCTTGTTATTGAAATTTAATTTAATTTCAAATCTTATATTTTCAAATCTTTTTTAAATCTTTATCATATCTTTTGTTTATCTTTCTTTAAATTTCAAAAATCTTATCTTATCTTATTTGAATTTCAAATTTTAAAATCCAAAATCTTTTTCAAAAATTCAAATTTCAAAATTTAAATTAAAAATCTTTTTCAAATTTTTGTCATATCTTTTTCTTTAAATCTTTCTTATCTTATCTTCTTTTAAAATTTTTAAATTTTTAAATCTTTTCTTTCCAAATCTTTTTGAATCTTTATCTTATCTTTCTTTTCTAAATTTTAAAACTTACTTATCTTATCTTCTTTTTAAATTTAAAATTTTTAAACTTTAAATCTTTTTCAATTTTTATCTTTCTTTGTTTGACTCTTCCTTTTAACTTTTAAATTTTAAAATCTTCTTTTACATTTTCTTCTTTTAATTTCAAAATCAAATCTGTTATTTTGTTTTCAAATCTTGTCAGTTAGTTAGTTACTTGTTTTACCTTAATATCTTTCTATTTCTTTTCTTTTTCTTCTTTTTCGAAAATTTCATCTCTCTTTCCCTCTCTATTTTTGAATATATCTCCTCTTTTCTCTCTATTGATTTTCAACAACTATCCTTATTAAAGGACATCTTCTTTTCCTTTCCTCTTGACCTATCTCTCTAATAAATGACCTCTATACTCTGACATAGAGAATCCTTTCTTCTTCTCTTCTTGTATTCTTTCTTCTTGTTTATGAACAGGAACAGGGATAAAGAACCTCTCTTTGATCTTCATCCTGAACCTGAGAGGTCTCTAAGGAGGCGTTTACAATAAGTTAGACCACAATACTCTGAAGGAAATCTCACAGAACTTTTCAAACAAGAAGTAGAGAATACAGACATGGCAGCCAATCCCAATGACAAAGGAGACGTAAGGAAGGTCCTAGGTGACTTTACTGTACCCACTTCTGATTTCTATGGGTAAAGCATCTCTATACCTGCCATTAGTGCAAATAATTTTGAGCTAAAGACTCAACTGGTCACTCTAGTTCAACAGAACTGCCAGTTTCATGGACTTTCACAAGAAGATCCCAGCATATCTGTGATACTGTCCTAGATTTTTTGGGAGAAGGTGGTCAATACATTTTTGACCAAGTTCTTCCCACCTTAGAAGCTGAGCAAGCTTAGGGTGAAAGTTCATACCTTCAAACTGAAAGAGGGTAAATCCCTCTATGAAGCATGGGAGAGGTACAAGCAATTGATCAGAAAGTGCCCTCCTAACATGATTTTAGACTGGACGTTGCTAGATATATTCTATGATGGCCTC
Source organism: Arachis hypogaea (assembly GCF_003086295.3). Classification (NCBI taxonomy): domain Eukaryota; kingdom Viridiplantae; phylum Streptophyta; class Magnoliopsida; order Fabales; family Fabaceae; genus Arachis; species Arachis hypogaea. Next base: position 49,426,385 of record NC_092047.1, read on the forward strand.
TCTGAATTATCCAAGATGGCATTGGACCACTCTGCTGATGGATCACTCCACCTAAAAAAAATTTCTGAAGAGGCACAGGAACTCATTGACATAGCTGCAAACAACCAATTCATGTACACTTCTGAGAGGAACCCTATGAACAATGGGGTGGCTCAGAAGAAAGGAGTCTTGGAGGTTGATACTCTGAATGCCATATTGGCTCAGAACAAGATCCTGACCCAACAGGTCAACATGATCTCTCAGCATCTGACTGGATTGCAAGCTGCAACTGACAGCACGCAAGAAAACTCCTATGAAGGAGATGCCTATGATCCAGATCAACCCATGATAGAAGAGGTTCACTATATGGGAAATTCTTTAGGGAATCCCCACATTGAGCCTTATAGAAACACCTACAACTCATCATGTTGGAATCATCTCAACTTTTCATAGAGGGATCAATAAAAGCCTCAGAAAGGCTTTAACAATAATCAAGGTGGAAGAACCCATAATAGGTTCAACAACAGACCATTCCCACCTTCTCAGCAATAGATGGAGACTTCTATGCAGAGCCTTTCTGACTTAGCTACTATAGTCTCTGATCTCTCTAAGACCACTCAGAGTTTCATTACTGAAACAAGATCTTCTATTAGGAATCTGGACATACAGATTGGTCAGCTAAGTAAAATGATCCCTGAGATCCCTTTTAACATGCTTTCAAGTAATACTGAAGTAAACCCTGCAGATTTTATAATCTTAGAAACTGGAGAGGACAAGGATGAATCCATCATCCTTGGAAGACCTTTCCTAGCCCTTGCCAATGCCATAATTGATGTGGCAAAGGGAGAGCTCGTTCTACAGTTATGGGAAGATCACATCTTGTTCAAGATTCCTAGACTTAACTCCCTCCCTAAAGGAGAGACAACTGTGCAACACTTAGTATTCCAACCCTTTCTCTCTGTGCAGAGCTTCACAGAGCCCCCAGACACCAAATCTAAGTTTGGTGTTGAGAAACCATCATCAAGCAATGAGAATGAAGGTACTAAGAAAAAGGTACCTAAAGGCTGGAGGGATAAAAAAATCCCCACTGAAGGCCTCTCACGTGGCATGAGAGTTGTCTTCACCGACAACCCAGTCATTCCACACACTATGAACAAGATCCTATCTCTAGAACACATGGAGCTCATCCATGAGAGCACAAGAAGGAAGTTAACTGTAAGGTGTGAAACTCTGAGCCCCTATCCATCCTCGTAAAGAGGCTAACCGTCAAGCTAGAGATGTTAAAGAAGCGCTTGTTAGGAGGCAACCCAACCATAATTATAGTATCGTTATTTTTTTAGTTATTTCTACTCGAGTTATATTAAGTTATTTCCATAGATATTTCCTTTTTAAAGTTTGTGATCATGTGTAGTAGTAAGAGACAAAGACATTCAGAGATGGAAACAGAACACCCTGGAGTGATCCCCTTGCTGGCGTTGAACGCCAAACAAAGAGGCAGGAGGGGCGTTCAATGCCCCATATGGGTAAGAAAGCTGGCGTTGAATGCCACACAAGGAGAAGTGTGGGCGTTCAATGCCCAAGAAGGGGCAGCTTTGCTGGCGTTGAACGCCAGAATGGGACCATTCTGGGTGTTCAACGCCCAAGAGGGAGCAGTATTACTGGTGTTGAACGCCAAGGAAGGAGACCCTAATGGGCGTCCAACACCCTACATGGAGCAAGAAGCTAGCGTTGAACACCAGCCAGGGAGTAGAGACTAGGCGTTCAACTCCCACAAGGGGCAGGAAATTCGAATTCCCTAGCCTCTCAAGATTAGTGGGTCCCACTGAATGTCCACCTACCCCACCTTCCTATCTCTCCTACTTTCCTTCTTCCCCACATACTCTTCCCTATACACCCTCAACCAATCACATCCACATCACCCTTTTCTCTTCCCAAAACCCTTTATCACTCCCATCCATCAATTCCTACCAACGCCCACCCATTTCAAATTCAAATCTTTCCCACCCACACCCCCTTATGACCGAACCCAACCTTAACCCACCCCTATAAATAACCCTTCCTACAACCCTTCAAACACACACCTCATACACAATAACCCCCACTTGGCCAAATCCTTCTCTCCCTCTATCTCTACTATTCTTTTCTTCTTTTACTCTCTTTTTTCCTTTTGCTCATATTTGCGCAAGGACAAATAAAGTTCTTAGGTTTGGTGTTGCAAAAGATTTGCTTTTTGACTTCTACCATCCCTAAGTATGGCACCAAAGTCTGGTGAAACCTCAAGGAAGAGGAAAGGAAAGGCCATTGCCTCCGCTTCTGAATCTTAGGAAATAGAGAGATTTATCACCAAAGCTCATCAAGACCACCTCTATGAAGTAGTGACAAAGAAAAGGGTGATTCCCAAAGTCCCCTTTAGGCTAAAAAAGAATGAGTACCCAAAGATCCAACAAGAAATCTAGAGAAAAGGTTAGGAAGTTCTGACCAATCCTATCCTGGAAGTTGGGATCTTAATGGTGCAAGAGTTTTATGCCAATGCTTGGGTATCCAAAAAGCATGACACTAGTGTGAACCCATTTCCCAAAAATTGGCGTACCATGGTCCGAGAGCGGCTCTTGGGTTTCAGCCCGAAAAGTGTAAGGTTGGCTCTCCAACTGCCATTAATGCAAGGAGACCTGCATCCTTACACTAGAAGAGTCAATTTCGATCAAAGGCTGGACAAAGTCCTTTCAGGCATTTGTGTGGAAGGAGCTTAGTGGAAGAGGGATGCTCAAGGCAAGCCTTTCCAACTAAGAAGGCTTGACCTTAAGCCCGTAGCTAGAGGATGGTTGCAATTCGTCCAACGCTCTATCATCCCTACTAGTAACTGGTCCGAAGTGACTATTGACCGAGCCATCATGATTTACTGCATTGTGCTTGGGAATGAGATGGAGGTACATAAGGTGATACCTTAAGAGATGTACAAGGTGGCAGAAAAAACTCCACCCAAGCAAGGTTGGCATTCCCACATCTTATCTATCACTTATGCAATTCAGCTGGAATTGTCATAGAAGGAGACATCCTATTGAGGAGGACAAGCCCATCACTAAAAGAAGGATGAAGCATGTCAGAGAGCTTGCTCAAGAGCCTATGCAGCCGCCTTCAGAAATCCCTGAGAAGTCTCAAGGGATGTATTTTTCTCCCCAAAACTATTGGGACCAACTAAACACCTCTCTAGGAGAATTGAGCTCCAACGTGGATCAACTGAGGTTGTAGCACCAAGAGCAGTCCACCATCCTCCACGAAATAAGAGAAGATTAAAGAGCTATGAGGGAAGAGCAACAAAGGCAAGGACGAGATATAGAGGAGCCTAAATACTCCATTGGATCCACTAGAGGAAGCAGTAGCTGTCGTTACTAAGGTGGTCATGTTCCATTCCCTTACCTATGTTATTTTTCTACTTTTCATTGTGTTTTATTGTCTGTTTCCTATTTCTAGTGCATGGTCATCTTTGTTTATGTCCTAAAGCTATGAAATATTTGATGTATCTCTCACCATACATAAAAGAAAAAATTATTTGAAAAAGAAAAGTGAGATACATAAACTCAAGTTATATAATAAGAATAGTCCAATTATTTATTATGGTGGCATTACTTTTACTTTCTGAATGCATGAATTAATAGTGCATATTTGATGTTGGAGTAAAGTGTGTTGGCTCTTGAAAGAATGATGGAAAAGGAAAAGTATTATTGGTGATCTGAAAAACCAAACAAATATTGATTCTTAAAACAAGAAAAAGTAACAAAAAAAAAGAGAAGAGAGAGGAGAAAAAAAAGAGAGAAAAAGAAAAATCCAATAACTCTTTAAACCAAAAGGCAATAGCAAGGGTCTAAGGCTTTGACCATTAATGGTTAGGAGGGTCTGACGAAATAAAATCTTGGCCTAAAAAGTTCAAATGAGCTGCTTCCCCTGACTAAATGCTTGTGGTGTGAAGGTGTCAAGTGAAAAGCTTGAGACTGAGCAGTTAAAGTTGTGATCCTTAAAGCAAAAGAGTGTGCCTAAGAACTCTAGGTACCACTGTCTGGGGATTCTAGCAAAGCTGAATCACAATCCAATCGGGTTCACCCAGTTAAGTGCCTGTGGCGGTTATGTATCTGGTGGTAATATTGGAAAATAAAACGTTTAAGGTCACGACCAGGCTAAAAAAGAAGTTGTGTTCAAGAATCAAGAAAAGATAAACTAAGAGAGTCAATAATATCATCTGGATTCTGAGTCCCTAAAGACGCCAATACTTCTAAGCTTCAAATGATAGTGAGATGCCAAAACTGTTCAGAAGTAAATGGTTACCAGCCCCGCTCATCAATTGGAACTGAGCTTCATTGAAAACTCTGAGATTTATTGTATCCTTCTCTTCTTTTTAATACTACTCTATTTTTGGTTGCTTGGGGACAAGCAACAATTTAATTTTGGTGTTCTGATGAGCGGATATTATATATGCTTTTTGGCATCATTTTCATATTATTTTAGTTATGTTTTGTTTAAGTTTCATTTTATTTTCCTTGGTTTTAAGGCAAAATTCATATTTTTGGATTCTACTTTGAGTTGTTGTGTTTTTTTATGATTTCAGGTAATTTTTGGCTAAAATTGACGAGCTTTGGCAAAGTCTGATTCAAAGGCAAGGAAAGCGTAGCAGATACTGTCAGATTCTGACCTCCATGCACTCAAATGAGCATTTCTGGAGCTACAGAGGTCTAAATGATGCACTCTCAACGTCGTTGGAAAGCTAACTTTTAGATCTTTTTATCAATATATAATAGTATATACTTTTCTTCGAAGGAGCCTCCCTATATTGGGCATTGAACGCCCAAGAACTCTCCCCTTTCTGGCGTTTAACGCTCCGAAGGGACTCAAGCCAGCGTTGAACGCCCAATCACCCCTCCTTGGGGCGTTCAACACCCACCAAGAAGCACAAGCCAGTCTGGATGAACCCTCTAATAGGCGTTTAATTCCCATCCCTCAAGTTGGATGCCAAGCTCAGCCCAAGTACTCAACCAAAGTGGGCCCAAGAGTGGACTTCACACCTTTAGTCTAGTCAATCATACTTTTCGTACTTCTTAGCTATTAGGTTATTATATATAGAACAAAGATCACATTTGTTAAGAACTTTTGATCTTTCCCCTTTTGCCATTTTACTATTACTTTTTGTAAGCTATGAGCTACTAAACCTCCTAAGTTAGGGTTAGGAGCTCTGCTGATTCTCATGGATTAATAATATTACTATTTCTATTTCATTACACCTTTGATTCCTTTTTCTTGTGCATTTTCATTCTTCATCTCATGAAATGAGGATGAACTGTGACATTTAACCTTGTTCGATGGTGTGCGAATCCCCTCGCTTTGTACAGTTGAACCAGCAAGTGCACTGGGTCGTCCAAGTAATACCAGAGCGAGTCAGGGTCGATCCCACGAGGATTGTGGTTTGAAGCAAGCTATGGTTATCTTGCAGATCTTAGTCAGGCAAATAGAAGAGCTTTTGGTTTGAATTTGGTTAAAAGCATAAAAGGAATGAAAAATGGAATTACAAGGTTTGATTATAAGCAGTGATAAGAAGATAGTTAAGGCTTGGAGATGCTGTGTCCTTCCGGATTAACTCTGGTATTACTGTCTTCTTCAATTGTGAATGATTTCTTCTATGCCAGGCTGTATGTGATCAACGCCGTACGGCCGTGGTTGCCAATCTTCTCCAGATCTGAACCCCAGGGTTAGTGTGGATCCATTCTGATTGAGGGTGAAACTCCTGCAGTCTATTCTCCTTAATAATCCTATTAAAAAAGCCACAGACAAGGTCGAATCTTTCGGATCAGAAAATGCTGCGCCTTTGGGTTCAAGCCTCTACCACAGAGACCCTAATCTCCCCATAACTCGGCTGAACTGGTGTCTCGAGAAGTCCCCAACGAAGTCGTGGATTAGCCGTCTAAGAGATCTATAATCAAATTGGTGGTTCGATGCTTTCCAGTCACGTATTCACATGAACCCAAGAAGAACACGGGTGGTTATTAGGCACGCGGTCTTAGTATAATGAACAAAGATGATTCTCATGGGTCATCCCATTCAACAAGTTGAAGAATGAAGATACATCTTAGAATTAAATCAAACAAGAATTGAAGAGAAACAGTAGTACTTTTATTAATCCATAAAACTCAGCAGGGCTCCTTCCCTCAACCTAGGAGGTTTAGAAACTCATACTGATAGAAAACACAATGATAAACAAAAAATATGGCATAGATGTCTAGAGGTCTGTATGATTATGTAAAATATCCCTTAAATACTAAACTAATGACTATGGATTACATAAGAAAGGGTAAAACAGTCTTTTAGTGCTAAAATCCACTTCTAGGGCCCACTTGGAGAGTGTTTGGGCTGAGCTTTGATGAGATCAACACGCTAGGAGGCCTCTAAGGCATTGAAGGTTGGCTAGGGGGTCCTCTTTGGGCGTTTGGACGCTGGTCTCCTCCTTTGGTCACTGGACGCCTGGAATGGGGCAGGAGGCTGGCGTTGGACGCCAGTTTTGGGCATTCTATTCTGAAGTAAAGTATGGACTATTATAGATTGCTGGAAATCTCTAGAAGTCATCTTTCCATAGCCGTTGTGAATGCTCCATTTGGACTTCTGTAACTCCAGAAAATCTCTTCCAAGTGCAAGGAGGTTAGATCCAGACAACATCTGCAGTGTTTTTTCTGTCTCTGAATCAGACTTTTGCTCCAGCTCTTTAATTTAACTGAAATTACATAAAAACACACAAACTCAAAGTAGAATCCAAAAATGTGAATTTAACACTAAAACCTATGAGAACTTAACAACAATTAAACAAAATATGCTAAAAACTATATGAAAATGATGTCAAAAAGCGTATAAAATATCTGCTCATCACAACACCAAAACTTAAACTGTTGCTTGTCCCCAAGCAACTAAAAACACAGTAGGATAAAAAAGAAGAGTAAGATACAATAATTCTCAGAGTTTCCAATGAAGCTCAGTTTCAATTAGATTAGCGGGACTTAGTAGCTTTTTACTTCTGAACAGTTTTGGCATCTCACTATCCATTAAAACTCAGAATGGCTGGCATCTTTAGGAATTTGGAATCCAGATGATATTATTGATTCTCCTAGTTCAGTTCTTTTTTATTCTTGAACATAGCTTTCAGATTCTTGCCCGTGACCCTAAGCACTTTATTTTCCAGTATTACCCCGGATACATAAATGCCACAAACACTTTAACTGCGTGAACCCTTTCGGATTGTGATTCAGCTTTGCTAGAATCCCTAGATAGAGGTGTCCAAAGTTCTTAAGCATACTCTTTTTTCTTTGGACCACGACTTTAGCTGCTCAGTCTCAAGCTTTTCACTTGACACCTTCACACCACAAGCATATGGTTAGGGATAGCATGGTTGAGCCGCTTAGGCCAGAATTTTATTCCTTGTAGGCCTTCCTAACCATTGATGCTGAAAACCTTCGATCCTTTTACCCTTGCCTTTTTGGTTTAAAAGGTTATTGGCTTTTTTCTCTTGCCTTTTGGTTTAAAGAGCTATTGGCTTTTTCTGCTTTTTATTTATTTAAATATTTTTTTTGCATGCATATATATTATTTTTTTTTTCTTTCGCAACATGCTTTTCTTTTTTCTTTTTGCTGCTTTTTTTTTGCTTCAAGAATCAATTTTTGGATTTTTCAGATTACCAATAATACTTCACTTTTATCATCATTCTTTCAAGAGCCAACATTCTAAAATTCTAACTTCAAATATGCACTTTTTATTCATACATTCAGAAAACAAAGGCAATGCCACCACATCAAAATAATTGAACTATTCTTATGATAAACTTAAAATTCATATATCTCTCAATTCTTTTCAAATAAAATTTTCTTTTAGGCAAGGTGAGAGATATATGGAACATTTTATAACTTTAAGACATAGATGGAAATGATCATGCAATAAGAACAAGAGAACAGACAATACAACATAACAGAAAATAGAAAAATAACAAAAGAAAAGAAGATAAAGAGAATGAATCCACCTTTAATGGTGGCGGCTAGTACTCCTCCCTGAGGGCCCAATGTAGTGCTTTATCTCTTCAATGTCAATCCTTTGTCTCTGTTGTTCTTCCCTCATAGCCCTTTGGTCTTCTCTAATTTCATTGAGGATGGTGGAATGTTCTTGATGCTCCATCCTCAATTGATTCATGTTAGAGCTTAAATTCTCCCATGGAAGCATGCCATTGATCCCAATAGCCTTGAAGAGGAAAATACATCCCTTGGGACATCTCAGGGATCTCATGCTGAGGCAGCTGTATAGGCTCTTATGCATGCTCTCTCGTTTGCTCCATCCTCTTCTTAGTGATGGGCTTGTCTTCCCTAATGGAGATATCTCCCTCTATGACAATTCCAGCTGAATTGCATAGATGACAAATGAGGTGTAGGAATGCCAACCTTGCTTGGTTGGAAGGCTTATCAGCTATCTTATACAATTCTTGAGGAATCACCTCATGTACTTCCACTTCAATTCCAATCATGATACAATGGATCATGATGGCTCCCTCAAGGGTTACTTCTGACCGATTGCTAGTAGGGATGACAGAGCGTTGGATGAATTCTAACCATCCTCTAGCTTTGGGCTTTAGGTCAATCCTTCTTAGTTGAATGGGCTTGCCTTGGGAATCCCTTTTCCACTGTGCTTCTTCGACACAGATGTCTGAGAGCACTTGATCCAGTCTCTGATCAAAGTTGACTCTCCTAGTGTAAGGATGTGGGTCTCCTTACATCAGAGGCAAGTTGAACGCCAACCTCACACTTTCCGAGCTGAAATCTAAGATTTTCTCTCAGACCATGGTGCTCCAATTATTTGGATTTGGGTTCACACTAGTGTCATAGTTTTTAGTAACGCATGCATTAGCATAGAACTCTTGCACCATTAAAATTATAACATCTTGATTGGGATTGGTTACGAATTTCCAACCTCTTCTCCGGATCTCTCTTCAGATTTTTGGATACTCATTCTTCTTAAGCTTGAAAGGGACCTCAGGGATCACTGCCTTTCCTTTCCTCTTTCTAGAGGATTCTCCAACCTTGGGTGCCATAAGTGGTAATGGAAAGCAAAAAGTAATGCTTTTCCCACACCAAACTTAAAAGCTTTGCTCATCCTCGAGCAAAAATAAAGAAAGGAGAAGAATGGAGTAAAAGAAGAAGAAAATAGAAGGAGATGGAGGAAGAGAGAGGGCTTGGCCGAATGGGGCCTATGAGTGTATGAAGTGTGTGGGTATGAAGGGTTATAAGGAGGGGTATTTATAGGAGGGGGTAGGGTTGGGTTCGTCCTTGGGTGGGTAATTGGGAGGTAAATTTGATTTTGAAGTGGGTGGGGGATGGTCGGAGTTATGATGGTATTGGAGAAGTGATATGGATGTGATTGGGCTAGGGTTTATAGGAAAGAGTGTATAGGAAAGTGTGAAAGAGAGAGGAAAAAGTGGGGTAGGTAAAGATGCTGTGGGACCCACTGGTCCTGAGAGGCTAGGGAATTTAGATTCCCTGCCCTCTGCATTGGCGTTGAACGCCCAGGATCTGCTCCCTAGCTGGCGTTCAACGCCAGCTATGCTGCCCATTGGGGGCGTTGAGCGCCCAACTAGTGCTCCCTGGCTAGCGTCAATGCCGGTAACACTCCATTCAGAGTGTTCTGTTTTCACTGCTTAATATTTCTGTCTCTGTCCTGACTACTGCATATGATCATGAACCTAAAGAAATAACTTAAAGAAAAACAAAATTAAGGAATTAAAAGAAATAGAAATAATTAATTAAGGTTGGGTTGCCTCCCAATAAGCGCTTCTTTAACGTCATTAGCTTGACGGTTAGCTCCTTATGGAGGTGAGTATTGGCTCAGAATTTTACCCTTACAATGAACTTTCTTTCTGTCTTCTCGTGAATGAGCTCCACATGCTCTAAAGACAGTATATGACTCACTGTATGTGGTATGACTGGTTTCTTGGTGAAGACAACTATAATGCCAGGTGAGAGGCCTTCAGTTGGGGCTTTCTTGTCCCTCCAGCCTTTAGGTACTTTCTTCCGAGTACCTTTGTTCTCAATGCTTGTTAATGGCTGCCCAACACCAAACCTAGAATTGATGCTTGGGGGTTTAGTACAGCTCTGCACTGAAAGAGATGGTTGAAACACTAAGTGTTGCACAGTTATCTCAGAGGGAGAGTTGGGGTGAGGCATCTTGAACAATATGTGATCCTCCCCTAGTTGTAGAATCAATTATCCCTTAGCTACATCAATGATAGCATTGGCAGTGGCTAGGAAAGGTCTTCCAAAGATGATGGATTTATCCTCATCTTCCCCAGTGTCCAAGACTATGAAGTTTGCAGGGATGTAGTGGTCTTCAACCTTTACCAAGACATCCTCTGCTAAGCCATATGGCTTCTTCATTGACTTGTCTGCCATCTCTAGTGAGTTGTTTGCAGCTTATACCTTAAAGATTCCTAGCTTCTCCATCACAGAGAGTGGCATGAGATTTATGCTTGACTCTAGGTCACACAGAACCTTCTTAAAGGTCATGGTGCCTATGGTGCAAGGAATCAGGAAGCGTCCAAGATCTAGAAGCTTCTGAGGTAGCTTCTGCTGAACCAAAGCGTTGAGTTCTTTGGAAAGAATTAGAGGTTCTTCCTCCAAAGGCTTTATACCAAATAGCTTGGCATTCAGTTTCATGAGAGATTCTAGCTACTGAGCAACTTGCTCTTCCCTAGTGTCTTCATCCTCATCAGAAGATGAGTGGTCATCAAAACTCATGCATTGCAGAAGTGCATACAAAGGAACCTCTATGGTCTCTATATGAGCCTTGGCTTCCTTTAGTTCTTGGATAGAGATTTCTTGAGTAAGTATTGAGCACTCAGAGGGTGTGCCTTTACTAGTGTTCAACGCCAACTCTGATGGCTCCTTGGGCGTTGAACACCCATGTTGTATACCCTTACTGGCGTTAAACACCAGTTCCCTTACCATTTTGGGTGTTGAATGCCCAGTAGGGATATCCTGGCTGGCGTTCAACGCCAGCTTCCTTATGCGTAAACATCTTTCCTATCTTTTCCTAGTGAATTTGCATCTAAATTGTTGAGTTTAATAAAGAATTAATTATCTTTTAGCCAATATGGATGCTACTTTGAGTCTTTTGCAATTTTGTTTATTTTCGGTAGCATTCGGATGGATTTGATGGAGTTTGTGCAGAGAAAGAAAAGAAACTAAGGAGCTGACCAGCGAGGAGTGACGCGTGCGCGTGCCTGACACGTACGCGTGACATGCGCGACATGCAGAAAATGCAAAAATGTTGGGGGCAATTTCAGGCCGAGTTTTAACCTAGTTTTCGGCCCAGAAACTCAGACTAGAGCCAGAGGATAGCAGAGACTCAAGAGGGATTCACACAAGAATGATTATGCCCACTCCAAGTTAGGCGTGGACCATATGAAGAAAATGGTCCCCATCCATCAATTGAAGACATGATGATTGCTTTAATTAATTTTGATTTAAACTTTATTTTTAATTCAAAAATAGGAAAAGATATTATTTTAGTTTTAGAAGATAGATTTTAAATTAATTAGGATTAGATATAAAAGGGGATTCCAGCACAACATTATTCCATTCCAATTCACAATTTACAATCCTTATTCTGAACCATGAGCAACTAAACCTCCACTGTTAAGGTTAGGAGCTCTGTCTAATAGATTTTATTTTTTTTCTATTTTAATTCATGTCTTGATTTATATTTAAGAATTGTTTTCGTTCTTTATTTTATGAATTTGGGTGCAACGAAAGTATGACCCTCTTTCTAATTGAGTTCTTGTATAACTTGGAAAAGCTCTTTACTTGAACAACAACTTGAAAACAACTTCTCCTAAATTTCTAGTTTATCTGAATTTAAAGGGATACGTGACATATAATCCTTTTATATTTCGGTAATTAGGATTTCTGTGGCATATAACTAGAATTGAACTTCACCCCCTAATTTGAATTAATTGACCAAGGAATTGGTTGTTGATGAATTTTAGAGGAGACTAGGAAGGTCTAAGGAATTAGGGTCTAGTCACATATAGTTGCCATGAATTAAATCTTACATGATTAAAATAAATTAATAAGAAACATAAATCCAGAAAATAGATAACTCTGAAGCCTTAACTGCTTTCTCCATATTTTATTCCCAACTTATCTACTTTACTATTTTAATTTCTGCACGATTGTTTAATGCTCTTTGAATATTCAAACACTCTTTTCTGTTTGCCTGACTAAGCCAATCAATCAATCATTATTGCTTGATCCTTCAACCCTCGTGGGATCGACCCTCACTCACCTGAGGTATTACTTGGTACGACCCGGTGCACTTGCCGGTTAGTTTGTGGTTAGAAATTCCGCACCAAGTTTTTGGCGCCGTTGCCGGGGATTGATAGTGATTAACAACTATCAGTTGTTTGATTGCTTAGATTAGGCATTTTAGTTTTAATTTTATTTAAATTTTTTTAAAATAGCATTAATATTTTCCTTAATTTCTGAAATTAAGTTTGGTGTCACCTAGTTAATTTTATTTTAATTATCTAGTTTATTTTTCCTGTTAATTTTTGAAAATTTTTGTTTAACTTTAGTTATTATTTTTGAAATTTATTTATTTATTTTATTTAGCTTTTTTATTTTATTATTTTACACAGGATACCTCACTAGGACTTCTTTGCACTCTGATGTAGAGATTCCCACCTTTTCTTGTTTTTTGTTTGTTTATGCACAGGAACAGAGACAAGGAACCTCTTTTAGACTTTGATCCAGAACCTGAAAGGACTTGTAGGCGACGTTTACAACAAGCAAGACTTTGCAAGGCTGCAGAGTCCACTATGGATCACAATAATGCTGTTAATGCCAATGTGGCAAACCCGAATGGGGATGATCAACAAAGGAGAGTGCTTGGCTCTACTCTGCTCCAACTGCAGATCTTTATGGAAAAAGCATTGTGGTACCTCCTATAACTGCGAACAACTTTGAGTTGAAGCGACAATTGGTCACCCTAGTGCAACAAAACTGCCAGTATCATGGTCTTTCCCACGAAGACCCAAATCAATTTATTCTATTTTACGATTGTAACTTGAAGACAAATATGAACCAGAGGTGTACGAACTCATGCTCTTCCCGTTTGCTCTGAGGGATGGAGCAAAGCTATGGCTAGATTCCCAGCCAAGGAGAGTTTGAATACTTGGGACAAGGTTGTTACTGAGTTTCTTAGTAAATTTTTCCCACCCAAGAAGCTGACTAAGCTTAGGGTGGAGGCTCAGACCTTCAGGCAGAGGATGGTGAAACTCTTTATGAAGCTTGGAGCGATACAAGCTACTGATTAGGCAATGCCCTCCGGACATATTCTCTAAATGGACCCAACTTGACATCTTTATGAAGGCTTGGTGAAAAGTGCTCCAGATGTGCTAATAGATAATTCTCCAGGTGGTTCTTACAACAAGAATCTCAGCAAATAAGTCTACTTACTCAACAGATGGGTGGAATGCAAGTTTCAGCTATCAACACTCAAAACCCATCTCAAGAGGCCCCTTATGACATGACAGGTAATTTTGTGCAAAATAATAATTATGACTATGCTCAATGCTCTTCTGAAGAGGTCAACTACATGGGGAGTGGTCCTAGAAATCCCAACAATGATCATGTTCTAAACATACAATCAGGGGAGTGGAGAAATCACCAAATTTTGGTGAGACCAATCTCAGAGACCTCAAAACTTCACAATAATTCACAAGCGGTGAAAACCACTATTTGATGGTTTATCATGTACTCAATTGAGTGGTTTTTATCAACTCTTTACCCACTTATTCATACTATTCCAGTTTTACATTTTCCTCCTATTTTGTGCTATGATTGAAAACATCTTCTTTGATCTATATGTGGCTTATTATTTTCCTCTCTTATTA